>NW_004444109.1:3524286-3537356 GCF_000243295.1 Trichechus manatus latirostris | reverse complement strand
TTTATTGAATAATTAATCCTATTGTCATTAACTGGAAACATCATTATACATATAAATCCTCATGTATACAATAATCCATTTCTAGATTCTCTCTGAAGCACAGTTTGAAGAGACTGAGCAGACCTATTAGGCAGTACCATAATGAAAAGGAAGACAGTGGCATTAAGTTGATAAGAAAATAAAAGCCAGATTACACAATGTCTTGTAGACTCTTCTAAAAAACAAAACAAAACAAAAATGGAAGCACGGGAATTAATTAATATGATTTACATTTTAAAAAATTGTGTTGGCTATGGTGCAGGTGGATGATTTGGAGAAAGACAAGAGAAGCAACAAGACCCATTTCAGGAGGCAAACTCAGTAATCCAAGCAAAAGATAATAGTTACGGAAGAGAAACTGGAATGGGATTAATTCAAAATATTTGGGATCTTTGGCTAGCCGTTTATTATCTAGGTTTATCTAAATAATACAAACATTGTGCTGTAACACAGTGAACTGAACTACAATAGAGTATACAGTACATTTCAGTTACCTAGGATGCTTAGAGAATAGTGTGTAATAAATCAGAAATGGTAGTTACCTGATACTTAAAGTCTTCTGTGTTTTACCATTGCTCATTGATGATATCTCTAATTTGTATTCATCACCTTTCTTGGGATAGTTCAGTTTATTGAAGGTAATTGAATCTTTCATGATTCAGAATCCTGCAATGCCTCAGGAACATCATTCTAAACATCAATCCTCGTTTTATGGGCATAGATCAGACTGAAATTCTAGTGAATATATATATATATTAATATATGTATAATAATATATATATAATAATTATATATATTATATAGAGGAATTTCCCTTCTATTTCTAGTTTGCTGAGTATTTTTATCATGAAAGGGTGTTGGATTTCATTCTAAACATCAATCCTCGTTTTATGGGCATAGATCAGACTGAAATTCTAGTGTGTATATATATATATTAATATATGTATAATAATATATATATATAATTATATATATATATATATAGTAAAACTCTGGAAATTGCATTTTTTCAAAGCTCTGATATCAACCTTTTTTTCTTCTTCCTTTTTTTGGGTCATTTGACTTTTTCCCTAAAATGCTGAGGGTGTAACAATTTTGGTCAGCTGAAGATTCTGGTTTATTGCATTCCTATTAAAAGGAAATTTAACTGCAATATTTATAATGCATCAGAGAATACAATCTTTTTCTTAAGATATATATATACATTTTCCTAAATTGATGTAAATATAATAGAAGTTACAGTGTGGAGATTTTGTTGATGGTATGGGAGAAGAGGAGAGGAGGAACACAAACTTTGTTTGAGATAGTAATAGAATGATATTAAGGTGTATCTTGGCCAGAGGAACCAGAAAAACCTAAATCTTCTTCTCCGGCAGTCAGTCACTCTTCCCTTGCAGTTCACAAAGGAAATACGTCCCTGTTGGGCTCAGGCTCCAAATCCTAGTGCAAAATGTTCATGATCTACACTGGGCCAAGTGGAAATGACTTTTCGCTTAAATACAATGTGACTTTGAGTCCAGAAGAACTGCAGCTGCAGAACAGCTTGCCCTTTCACTTTTTGCCTCAGGACTGATATTCCTCTTCTACTGACCAAAAGAAAAAAAAAAAACACAAACTGTCAATTCTAACTCATAGGTACCCTGTAGGACAGAGTAGAACTGCCCCATAGGATTTCCAAGGAGTGGCTGGTGGATTTGAACTGCCAGCCTTTTGGTTAGCAGCCAAGCTCTTAACCACTGTGCCACCAGGGCTCTTAGGCAAGGATAAATAAAAAAAAAACAACAGTTGCCATCAAGTCAATTCCTTCTCATGGTGATTCCTTTTGTGTCAGATTAAAACTGCACTCCACAGAGTTTTCAATGGCTGATTGTTCAGAAGTAGATCACCAGGCCTTTATTTTGAGGTGCTTCTAGGTGGATCCGAACCACTAACCTTTCAGTTAGGACTGAGCGCTTGTCCATTTGCTCCACCCAGGGACTAAAGCAAGGATAGGTGACATTAGATCATATCAGTCCTTAAGAAGTGGGAGGGAGGTCAGCAAAGAGCTTTCTTGTTGTTTAAGAAAGAGGTATTCTAGCTCTCAAACCTAAAGACATTTTTATGAGTGAGGCAATATACATGGCAGTGACCTTCAGGAATGTCTATCCTGGATGCTCACATGGACAGGAGCACTGGCTCTGTCACATTTCTACAGATGCATGGCAGGGGAAAAGAAATGAACAGGAAAAAAAAAAAGACTTAGAGACAGCTACAGAGCATAAGATGAAAATTTTTTGAGAAATGAAAGGGAGGAGCCCAGGTTATGTCACCATTTTGGATTTATTAAAAAGTTCCAAAAGGAAAAAAAAAAAAAAGACCCTTTTTCCCCGATATAGACTACCCATCTAACTAATGATAGACCACCACAAAAAGTAGTCTAATTAGTGTCCTTTGATCAATCCAATTAGCACTTTTCTTTGGTGGTGGTAGAATGTGGTGGTGATGGGTGTAGTGATAATTGGGGGAGGAGGAGAAAGAGATAGGAACTTTAAAATCTTTTCTTTTAAAACCAACAGTAGACACCTTACTAAAGAATGATCCGCCTCTATTTCAGAAGGCACTTGAAACAAATGCACAGATTTAGGAGTGGCGTTCAAAGAGCAGTGAGGGTGAAAGGGACACCACTTAGCTCATCTGGTGAACTACAGTAACCATGAGCTCAGAGGAAGATCAAGTTCCCTAAAAAGATCATCCACATATTCTACAGCCTTTATTAAAAATAATAAAATAATAACTTATTAGTTACAGATCAAATGTACTGTTAGTGCTTTCAAGAATGTTATTTAGAAAAGAGGAAAGAAAATGGTGGAATATGGAGAGGGGAAAAAAAGGGATACTTGAAGAAGAGCACAAGCAATGCAGGGAAAGAGACAATAGGTAGAATATTGGAATAAAAGAAACAACACACACACACACACACACAAATATAAAGACAGAGCCAAGAAAGAGAAGAAGATGGAAAAGGCCTGATGCATTCTTTTCCCTGGTCAGGGAGGAAGCTACTGGTGGTGGCCTGAGCACACGAACCCAGTTGTTGAGTTAGCTCTGATCCCGTGGTGACCTCATGTGTGTCAGAGTAGAACTTTGCTCTATAGGGCAATGGCTGATTTTCTGGAAATAGATCATCAAGACTTTCTTCAAGGAACCTCTGGGCTGACACGATCCTCCAGCCTTCCAGTTAGCAGCCAAATGTGTTAACTATTTATACAACACAGGGACTCCCAGAGCAAACTAGGGGTTGGTTTTCCTTCTAGCAGCAGGGAGGTTGCACACAGCCATAATCTTAACAGCTCCCCCTGCCACTCAAGTCAGCTGTTGACTCCTTGCCTCTGTATTCTTCACTAGGGGCCAACCAGCTTCCACTGCTGTCAACTGGTCCATTGTTTCTTTTGAACCTCAGCTATAAAACCACTCCAAGCATTGGTGAGTGCTCAGCATGGCTATTAATATTACAAAGGAGTTCTGCTCTTAAAGGAGTTGTTATTGAACAATCACTACTTCAAAATCTGCTAATGAGTAAAACATGAAAATTAAGAAAATGTCTTTACCTAATAGAGGAAGCTACACTTTAGGTTCATTCCATTCAATCTTTTATTTTTTCAAATTATTTTATCATAATGTTACTTTCTTTTCTTTTTGCAAAGACAACATTTTATTCAGAATAAGAAAGTAATATTTTTATTGTGTACAAAATTTAGAAAATATTAAAAAGGTATGAAGAAGAAATTTTGAGATACTTAAATTCCCCTCCAACTTCAAGACAATGTATTTACATTTTAAAGCTTTATTTATTTATTTTACCAAACTGACTTTAGAAACTTATGCTAACTTTAACTCTCATTTTCTGTTTGCTGCTTTTGTGTGCTATCAAGTCGATTCCAACTCACAGAGATACTATCAGACAGGGTAGAACTGCCCCACAGGGTTTCCTAGGTTGTAAATCTTTACAGAAGCAGATCCCCAGGTGTTTTCTCCTGCAGAGCCTCTGGTGGGTGGGTTTGAACTTCGACCTTTAGGTCAGCAGCTGAGCACTTTAACCATCGTACAACCAGGGTTCCTATATCCTGTTTGAGAGAAAATTTATTTACTTGATATATTTTAATGGCCGTCTCTTCCCTCACTTTTTCTTAATTACCGCTTATCTTAGTTATCTAGTGTTACTATAACAGAAATATCACAACTGAGTGGCTTTAACAAACAGAAATTTATTCTCTTTGAAAACTAGGAGGCTCCACTCTTTGAATCCAAGATCTCTGTGGCTCCACCATGTGAGACTCAGCAGGCCATAGCTCTACCTTTGAAATGGAGGCAGCCCTGCTTCCCCTGTTCCTTCCAACAGTTCTGATGATCTTCGAGTTGTTCCAGGGATGGTCTTTTTTTTTTTCGTGGAGGACAACAAATATAACTCCTGTGGCTTGTTTCCTGCTTGTAGAATTCCAAGAGGCAGACAGCTTTCTTTCCTTTCCTCCTATCTTTGTCTTCTTCATTCTAAGCTGATGGGTTTTCTGTTGTGGTAGTTGGTTAGATGCATCAGCCACAGGTTTAATCTCTTTAACAAAAGATTGTGTAGCCATGGCCTTGGAGAAAATTCTAGAACACATGTCCTTGGTTTGTGTAACAGAATTTTCCATATCTTTTAAGTTTTGTTTTCATTTTGCACAGTTCATTTTTACATCCATCTCTTTCCTCCCGAATTTTACTATAAGAGGCAAGGAGAAACCATGCAGCCCCTTTAAGATCTTACTTAGAAATCTCCTCAGCCAAATATCTAAGTTTATCACTTACAAGTTCTACCTTCCACCAAACATTTGAACATAATTCAGACAAGCTCTTTGCCATTGCATGAAAAGCATCACTCTTACTCCATTGTTCAATCACATGTTCATCATTTACTTTTAAAGCCTCACTGGAAGCACATTTAACATTCACATGTTTAGCAACATTCTGTTGCTGGTGCCGTATATAGTCTCTAAGACTATAAAGACTTTCTCTATGGCTTTTCTCAGTTCCTTCTGAGCCCTCAACATAATTGCCTTTGACTTCCGTAGTTCTACCAACTGTCTCTTCAAGGCTGTCTAGGCTTTTACTATTAGGCACCTTAAAACTCTTCCAGCCTCCACCCATTACTCAATTCCAAAACAACTTCTACATTGTAGGTATTTGTTATAGTAGCACCCCAGTTCTTGGTCCCAAATTCCGTCTTAGTTATCTAGCTCCACTGTAACAAAAATACCTCAAGTGGTAGCTTTAACAAACAGAATTTTTTTTCTCACAGTTAAGAGGATAGAAATCTGAAATCAGGGCACTGGTTCTAGGGGAGGGCTTCTGTCTCTGTCAGCTCTGGGGAAGGGCCTTATCTCTTCAGCTTCTATCCTCTGGCTTCTTTGTGATCTTCATCTGGCATAGCATCTATCTTCTCCCATCTCTGCTCCCTTGCTTGCTTGTTAAATCTCTTTTATATCTCAAAAGACACGACCTACACTAATACTGTCTCATTGATGTAAGAAAGAAAACCCATTCCCAAATGGGATTATAACCACTACAGGGGTCAGGATTTACAACGTGTATTTTGGGGCATCTCAATTCAGTCTATAACACCTCTTTATTAACTAATCCCATGACTGCCTCCTCACCATTTCCAGGGTAAAGTCTAAGAGGAATTCCTTCTTCAAACCCGGAGACACTAGAATCTCTGTAGTGCATTGTCAACACAGCCTTGGGAAGATGTCCCCACCAAAAACATGCCTCTTGTTCCCTGACAGACAGCCACTCCCACTTGTCATCTTATTAGCTAGTTGACTTATTTTTTTTCTTTGTTTGCTCAAATTATGCATGTTAGTTTATGTGTTTTATATTTATTTCATTGTCTGGGTGTCAGAGAAGGGAGATTTAGAACTTACTTTGTCAACTTCTTTTAAAGGTTCGAAACTATATACCACAACCCTGAGAAGTGTCTTAACAAATTCTGTGTGAATAATTCCAGTAACAGTGAACTCACCGTTTGACAAAATAGTCACTTCTACCATTGGATCTTTTTCCAGTTAAAAAGAAAAAAAAAAAACTTTCTTATTTTGACCTAAATTGTATTCTCCTGTTTATGCTAATTATGCCATGTAGAGCATAACTTTCTTAACCCTTCCATTAAGAAAAAAAATAATTCTGTCAAGAAATTTCTCATGCCTCCCTTATGTCTTGTATTCAAATATAAGTTAATAAATCTAATGTCTTCAATTGCATCTTGTAAGACTCTGTCATGATACTCTGCACTGTACAGACTAGCATTATTGAGATTCATGCTAAGTTTTATGTTTCTCAAAATATATTACAAAAATTGAGCAATGATATTCAAATGCATTCTTGATCATCATTCATATCTAAAAAGTTAATGAATTTCAATTTATCATGAATTGTTAGAAAAATCATGATATTTTATTGTGCTCAGTGCTTTACTTTCTAGGAAGCCATAAAACATTCACTTAAAAATTATTTTTAGGTATTCTCCATGTATATATTTAACATTTGCATTCATATTAGTTTTATTACGACTTGAAATGTTCACTCTAATAGAAGAAGGGCTACATTTATTTTTCACTTCATTGTCCAGTGTTTTGTGCAATAGCACTGGAAAATAAATCCCTGCTTTTGATTATAATATTCCATATATTCCAAGAAAACATTAAAGTCAATAGTTCCACATTGCCATCAAGTTGGTTCCCATTCACGGTGACCCCACATATTACAGAGTAGAACTGACCTCCATAGGGCTTTTATTGGCTGAAATCTTTATGAGGCATATTTCCAGAACCTTCTTCTGTGATGCCGAACCATTATGTAAGAGAAGAGAGTAAGAAAACAGGCCTCCATCACAGCACCTAATAACAGCAATAATCCTTTATTTTATTAAAACCTTGTAGTGTGATAGTGGGTACCATATTTAATCTATGAAATAAAATTTTATAATTTGAAAAATCTGAATAATATTATTTCCCTAAACAAAGCCTGTGGCTGTGGCAAAGTAATGGCATGTAAAAGGATTTAAAAGATATAAAGTGCTATATAAAAATGTAAAATAGTCTACTGGTTTCTTCTGTAGCTTCCACAGAATGATCCTGATAACTATCTTAAAGGCACATAAGAAATATAATCTAAACAAATGATATCTATCTGTTCCCTTTTTTGAAATTCACAGGGAGAATTTTCTGTGTTGATAGATTCTTATCTAAAAAAAAAATAATGTTAAAATTTCAGTGCCATATGTAAAATGACAATGGGTCAAGCTAATCTTTAAGTCCTATGAATGCTACTCAAAAAGTCCAAAAACCCTAACCATTAAATTTTTTTAGTTTTTTTTTAAATTTTGAAATAATTATAGATTCAAATATCCTTTTTCAATAACAAACGGTGACAATACACGTGGACCTCGCTGGACAGAATACACAGGAATCAAATCCACTACATCTGTAGAAAGAGATGATAGAAAAGCTCAATATCATCAGTCAGAACAAGGCCTGGGACTGACTGTGGAACAGATCATCAATTGCTCCTATGCAAGCTCAAGTTGAAGCTGGAGAAAATTAGAACATGCCAATGAGAGCCAAAGTACACCCTTGAGGATATTCCATCTGAATTTAGAGACCATCTCAAGACCAGATTTGACGCATTGAACACTAATGACTGAAAACCAGACTAGCTGTGTAATAACATCAAGGACATCATACATGAAGAAAGCAAGAGGTCATTAAAAAGACAAGAAAGAAAGAAAAGACCAAAATGGATGTCAGAAAAGACTCTGAAACTTGCTCTTGAACATTAAGTAGCTAAAGGGAAAGGAATAAATGATGAAGTAAAAGAGTTGAACAGAAGATTTCAAAGGGCGGCTCGAGAAGACAAAGTAAAGTATTATAATGACATGTGAAAAGACCTGGAGTTAGAAAAGCAAAAGGTAAGAACATGCTGGGTATTCCTCAAACTAAAAGAACTGAAGAAAAAATCCAAGCCTAAAGTTGCAATAGTGAAGGGTTCTATGGACAAAATACTGAATGATGCAGGAAGCATCAAAAGAAATTGGAAGGAATACACAGAGTCACAGAGTCACTATACCAAAAAGAATTGGTCAAAATTCAACCACTTCAGGAGGTAACATATGATCAAGAACCGATGGTACTGAAGGAAGAAGTTCAAGCTGCACTGAAGACGTTGGCAAAAAACAAGACTCCGGGAATTGATGGAGATGCAGCACGCAAGTGCTCACTTGCCTATGCCAAGATATTTGGAAGAGAGCTACCTGGCCAGCCGACTGGAAGAGATCCATATTTATGCCTATTCCAAAGAAAGGTGATACAACTGAATGGGAAATTATTGAACATTATCATTAATATCCTACACAACTGAAATTTTGCTTAAGATCATTCAAAAGAGGCTACAGGAGTACATCAACAGGGAACTGATGTCAGATGGATCCTAGCTGAAAGCAGAGAATACCATAAAGATGTTTACCTGTGTTTTATTGACTATCCAAAGGCATTTGACTGTGTGGATCATAACAAGTTATGGATAACATTTCGAAGAATAGGAATTCTAGAACATTTAATTGTGCTCCTGAGGAACTGTACATAGATCAAGAGACAGTCATTTGAACAGAACAAGTGGACACTGGGTAGTTTCAAGTCAAGAAAGGTGTGCGTCAGGGTTGTATCCTTTCACCATACTTATTCAATCTGTATGCTGAGCAAATAATCTGAGAAGCTGGACTATGTGTAGAAGAACGTGGCATCAGGATTGGAGGAAGACTCATTAATAGCCTGTGATATGCAGATGAGACAACCTTGCTTGCTGAAAGTGAAGAGGACTTGAAGCACTTATTGATGAAGATCAAAGACTACAGCCTTCAGTATGGATTACACCTCAACATAAAGGAAACAAAAATCCTCTTAACTGGACCAATAAGCAACATCACAATAACCAGAGACAACATTGAAGTTGTGACGGATTTCATTTTACTTGGATCCACAATCAACACCATGAAAGCAGCAGTCAAGAAATGAAATGATGTATTGCATTGGTCAAATCTACTGTAAAAGACCTCTTTAAAGTGTTAAAAAGCAAAGATGTCACTTTAAGGACTTAGGTGCCCCTGACCCAAGCCAAGGTGTTTTCAATTGCCTCATATGCATGCGAAAGCTGAACAATGAATAAGGAAGACCTAAGAAGTATTGGAGCCTCTGAGTTATGGTGTTGGTGAAGAATGTTGAATACACCATGAACTACCAAAAGAACCAACAAATCTATCTTGGAAGATGTACAGCCAGAACGCTCCCTAGATGTGAGGATTGCGAGACTACGTCTCACATACTTTGGACACGTTATCAGGAGGGCCCAGTCCCTGGAGAAGGACATCATGCTTGGTAAAGTAGAGGGTCAGCGAAGAAGAGGATGACCCTTAATGAGACGGATTGACACAGTGGCTGCAACAATGGGCTCAAACATTGCAATGATTATGAGGATGATGAAGGACCGGGCAGTGTTTCCTTCTGTTGTACATAGTGTCACTGATTCGGAACTGATTTGAAGGCACCTAACAACAATAACATAGATTCAGAGGAAGCTTCCCAAAAATTGTATAGAGAGGTTCTGTGTAGGCTTTATCCACTGTCCCCCCCAATAGTAAGGTCTTGTATAACTGTAGTACAATATCTAACCAGAATTTGACCATACAGAGTTTATTTATATTTCAGCAGTTTCACATACACTTGTTTGTGTGTGTTTCTATGCAATTTTATCACAAGTGTAGATTTGTTTAACCACTGCTGCAATCAAGATACAGAACTGTTCCATCACCACAAGTTACAACTAACCTTTCTTCCAATCCCTAACTCCTGGATACTACTGATCTGTTCACCGTCTGTAGAATTTTATCATAACAATAATGTTATAGAAATGGAATCATGTAGTACTCAACCTTTTGAGATTGACTTTTTTTCACTTAGCACAATTCCCTTGAGATGCAGTCTAGTTGTGGCATGCATCCATAGTCTGTCTCTTTTTATTGCTGTGTAATATTCTGGGGTATATTAGTTCCTAGGGCTGCTATAACACATTGCCATAAGTTGGGTTGCTGAAAACAACAGAAATTCATTCTTTCACAGTCTGAAATCAAGGTGTTGGAAATGTCATACTCTCTCTGAAGCCTCTAAGGGAGAATCTGCCCCATGTCTTTTTCTTGGCTTCTGGTGTCCTTGGCTTGTAGACATGTCACTGCAATCTCTGCCTGGTTTATCACAGGTCATTCTCCTGTGGGCCTCTTCTCCTTTTCTTATAAGGACACAAACATGTTGGATTTAGGGCCCATCCTACACAAGTATGACTTCATCTTAACTTAAATAACCACATCGCAAACACCCTATTTCCAAAAAAGATCGCAATCTGAGGTTCCAGGAATGAGATGAATTTTGAGGGTCATGATTCAATCAAGCACACATGGTACAGATATACTACAGTTTGTTTAGCCATTCATCCACTGAAAGATATGTGGGAAGTTTCCACTTTTGGAGTATTATGAATAAAGCGTCTATGTACATTCTGGTATAGACTTTGTGTGAACATAAATTTTAATTTCTCTAAGATAAAGGCCAAAAGTACAATTGTTGAGTCATGTGACACATTTGAATTATGGTCTTGGTGAAGAATATTGAATATACTATGGACTGTCAGAAAAACGAACAAATCTGTCTTGAAAGAAGTTTACTCCTTAGAATGCTCCTTACAAGAGCGAATGGCTAGACTTCATCTTGCTTACTTGGAACATGTTATCAGGAGGGACCAATCCATGAAGAAGACCATTCTGCTTGGTAGAGGGTCGGCAAAAAGACAAAGACCCTTAGGGAGATGGACTGACACAGTAACCGCAACAACGGGCTCAAACACACCTACTATTGTGAAGATGAGGCAGGACCTAGCAGTGTTTTGTTCTGTTATACATATGGTCACTATAAATTAGAACGGACTTGATGGAATCTACAACAACAACATGGTGTTATGGATGAAATTGTGTCCCCTCACCCTCTCAAAAGAAAAAAAAAGATGTGTTGAAATCCTAAACCCTGTACCTGTGAATGTGATCTTGTTTAGAAGTCGGTTTTGTTGTTGTTATCAGCTAAATCAAATGAGGTCATACTGGAATAGGATGAGCCCTAATCCTTTCAGAGTGGTATCTTATAAAAGGAGAGAACAGACATGGAAACAGAAGTCACACACGGTGAAGATATCATGTTAGGATCCATCTACAATCCAAGGAATACCAAGAAGTGCTCCAGGCTACCAGAAACTGAAAGGGATAAGGAAGGATCTTCTCCTAGAGCTGACAAAGAGAGAGCATAGCGTTGTTGATGTGAACTTGAACTTCTAGCCTCCAGAATTGTAAGACAATAAATTTCGATTTTTTTTCTTGGAATTTCTTTCCTTTTTAAAAAATTTCTGTTTTTTAATGCTACTTACTTTATGGTATTTTGTTACGTCAGTCCTAAAAATTAAAACATATGGTAATTATGTGTTTAGTTCTTTAAGAAAGTACTCAACTGTTTTCCAGAGTGGTGGTATTGTTAGGTTCTGTGGAGTTGGTTCCAACTCATAGCGACCCTATGTACAACAGAACGAAACACTGCCCGGTCCTGCGCCATCCTCACAATTGTTGCTATGCTTGAGCCCATTGTTGCAGCCACTGTGTCAATCCATCTCGTCGAGGGTCTTCCTTTTTTTCATTGACCCTCTACTTTACCAAGCACGATATCCTTCTTCAGGGACTGGTCCCTCCTGATAATATGGCCAAATTACGTGAGAGGAAACCTCACCATCCTTGCTTCTAAGGAGCATTCTGCCATCTAATGACCATTCCAGAGTGAATGTATCATTTACTTCACCACTAATAATCTATGAATGATTCAGTTTCTCTGCATCCTTGCCAGTATTTGTCATTATGATTTTTTTTTTCAGCCGTGCTGATAGGTGTGTAGTACTATCTCATTGTGGATTAAATTTACTTTTCCATTATGGCAAATAGAGTTAAACATCTTTTCATGTGCTTATTTGCCATCAGTATGTCTTCATCAGTGAAATGTCTTCTCTTCCTATCTTTTGCCCATTTTCTAACTGGACTTTTAAATTTTTTTACTGTTGAGTTTTGAGAGCTTTTTATATATTCTAGACACAAATTCTTTAATGGATATGTGTTTTGCAATCATTTTCTTCCAGATCATGGTTTGTCTTTTCATCCTTTTAGGAGGATCTTTCACAGAGCAGCAGTTTTAATTTTCATGAAATTCAATTCAATTTTTACTTTTAACAATCATTCCTCTTTGCCTAGCCATAAGTTTTAGATATTTTCTATTTTTTTTAACATGTTATCATTGTAGGTTTAAGTCTATGATTCATTTTGAGTTAATTTGTGTATAAAATGTGTAGCTGAAGTTGAAGTTTTTTGTTTATTGTTTGTTTTATTTTTATTTATAAATTTATGAATATTTATATTTGATACTTTTGCCTACGGACATCCACTTTTTCATGCACCATTTAGTGTAAAGGCTATCCTTCCTCCATTGAATTGATTTTGTACCTTTATAAAAACTCTGTGGAAGATATCTATGTGTTTCTGTTTCTTGGTTTTTTATTCAATCCCATTGATCTAAGCGTCTATCCCTCCCACAGTACAACATTCTCTTGAATCCTATAGCTATACAGCAAAGCTTAACATGTTGCTGTTGTTAGGTGTTGTTGAGTCAGTTCTGACTCCTAGTAACCCTATGCACAACAGAATGAAACACTGCCTGGTCCTGTGCCATCCTCACAATTATTGCTATGCTTGAGCCTCTTGTTCCAGCCACTATGTCAATCCATCTTTTTCAGGGTCTTCCTCTTTTTTAGTGACCCTCTACTTTACCAAGCATGATATCCTTCTCCAGGGACTGACCCCTCCTAATAACATGTCCGAAGTATGTGAG
>NW_004444109.1:3515100-3523367 GCF_000243295.1 Trichechus manatus latirostris | reverse complement strand
GATCTTCATCAGTAAGTGCTTCAAGTCCTCTTCACTTTCAGTAAGCAAGGTTGTGTCATCTGCATGATGCAGGCTGTTAATGAATCTTCCTCCAATCCTGAAGCCCCATTCTTCTTCATATAGTCCAGCTTCTTGGATTATTTGCTCAGCATACAGATTGAATAGGTATGGTGAAAGAATACAACCCTGACGCACACCTTTCCTAACTTTAAACCACACATTATCCTCTTGTTCTGTTTAAATGACTGCCTCTTGATCCACGTACAGATTCCTCATGAGCACAATTAAGTGCCCCAGAATTCCCATTCTCTGCTATGTTATCCATAATTTGTTATGATCCACACAGTCAAATTCCTTAGCATAGTCAATAAAACACAGGTAAACATCTTTCTGGTATTCCCTGCTTTCAGACAGGATCCATCTGACATCAGCAATGATATCCCTGGTTCCATGTCCTATTCTAAATCCAGCTTGAATTTCTGGAAGTTCCGTGTCAATACACTATACTGCTGCAGCCACTTTTGCATGATCTTCAGCAAAATTTTGCTTGCATGTGATATTAATGATATTATTCGATAATTTTCTCATTCGGTTGGATCACCTTTCTTGGGAATAGTCATAAATATGGATCTCTTCCAGTCAGTTGGCCAGGTAGCTGTTTTCTAAACTTCTTGGCATAGACGAGTGAGCACTTCCAACACTGCATCTGTTTGTTGAAACATCTCAATTGATATTCTATCAATTCCTGGAGCCTTGTTTTTTGCCAATGCCTTCAGTGTAGCTTGGACTTCTTCTTTCGATACCATCGGTTCCTGATCATATGTTACCTTCCGAAATGGTTGAACGTAGACCAATTCTTTTTGGCATAGTGACTCTGTGTATTCCTTCCATCTTCTTTTGATGCTTCCTGTGTTGTTCAATATTTTCCCCGTAGAATCCTTCACTATTGCAACATGAGGCTTGAACTTTTTCTTCACTTCTTTCAACTTGAGAAATGCTGAGCATGTTCTTCCCTTTTGTTTTTCTATCTCCAGGTCTTTGCATATGACATTGTAATACTTTACTTTGTCTTTTCGAGCCACCCTTCGAAATCTTCTGTTCAGCTTTTTTACTTCATCATTTTTTTCCTTTTGCTTTAGCTACTCAGCTTTCAAGAGTAAGTTTCAGAGTCTTTCTGACATCCATTTAGGTCTTTTCTTTCTCTCTAGGCTTAACATAGCATTGTCAATTTTTTTTTAATTTTATTTTTTATTAACAAAAGTCCACACTTTATTAAAATTTTCTTAGTTTTCACCTAATGTCCTTTTTTGGTTCCAGGGTCCTATCCAGGATAACACATTGCATTTAGTAGTCATGTCCATTAGACTTCTATTATGTGACAGGTTTTCAGACTTCTCTTGTTTTTGATGACATTTGCAGTTTTCAAGAGTACTGGTCAGTATTTTGTGGACTACCTTTCAATTGGTATTTTTCCAATGTTTCTGTCATTATTAGACTGGGGTTTTGTGTTTTTGGAAATAAAGCATCAAGAAAAGTGTCATTTTCATAGAATCATAATAAGAGTACATACTATCAACATGACTTATTACTGTTGCTATTAACCTAATCACTAGGCTGAGGAAGTTCTTGACAGGTATTTCCACTAGAAAGTTATTCTTCCCCTTACACCACCCCCTCCAACCCCGTTTCCATACTGTACTCTTTGGAAGGAAGTCACAAAAGGGAATAAAGGATATACATATTGAAAAAGAACAAATAAAATTGTTTTTTATTTATAGATCATGTGGTTGTCTATGCAGAAAAATCCTAAAGAATTAACACAAAGACTTTTGGAACAAATAATCAAGTTTGCAAGATACAAGGTTAACTTACAAGTGCCAGTTGCTTTCCTATATACCAGCAATAATGAACAACTGGAGTTTTAAATTTAAAAAAAATTTACAATACTAACAAATTATGAAATAATATAAATCTATACATTATCTGTATGTGAAAAACACAAAATCCTGATGAAAAAAAATCAAAGATAATCTAAACAAATGAAGAGATATTTAATGTTATGGATTGGATGACACAATACTATTAAAATTAAAATTCTTCCCAACTTGATCTATGCAGTCAAAATTATCCCCCCAAAAATCCTGGAAGCTATTTTGTGAACATCAAAAAACTGATTATGAAGTATATATGGAAAGGGGAACCTAGAGAGCCAATACAATACTGAAGAACAACGAAGTTGGACTTACTCTGCCTAATTTCAAGACTTTCTATGTTTATAAAAAATGGATAGATTATCATCTAATCAAACACTGTGATACTAGCAAAAGAATACATACATATTTAATAAAAAAATAGAACAGAGAGCCCAAAAATAGACACACAGAATTCTACTCAACTCATCTTTGACCAAAGAGCAAAGGCAGATCAATGAACAAAAGATAATCTGTACAATAAACAATGCTGAAACGGATGTTCATATGTAAAAACAAAACTGAACTTAGGTATAGATCTTAACATCTTTCTCAAAAATTAACACAAAATGAATCATAGACCTAAATAGAAAATGCAAAAATATTTCTCAAAGAAAACTTAGGAGAACATCCAGGTGACCTTGGATTTTGTGGTAAGTTTTAAGATACAAACCACAGGCATAATTTGTAAAAGAAGACAAAGATATTCATTATTTGGACTTCATTAATATTTTAAACTTATGCTCTCTGAAAGACGCTACTAAGATCATGAAAAGACAAGTCTCAGAATGGGAGAAAATATTAATAGAACATATATCCAATAAAGAACTTGTATCCAAAATACACAAAGAACCCTTAAAACTCATCAATAAGAAAACAAACAAACAAAAAAACAATTAAAAAATGGGCAAAAGATATGAAAGGGTATCTCACCAAATAAGATATACAGACAGGAAATAAAAACTTCTTTGACTGCATTTATAAGAGTTTTATAGTTTTCCACATATAGATCCTATGTATATTTTACTCAGTATGAAACTGTTTTGTGCTATTGTTAATGGTATCATTTTTATTTTAAATGCCAATTGTTCACAGCTTTGATACTAGAAACAAATTATCCTTTGAATTTTGTAATCTGTGACTTTGCTATAGTTCCTTATTAGTTCCAGTTTTTTGTTTGTCTGTTTTTGTTTTTTGCCAATTCTTTGGGATTTTGTACATGTCATCTGTGAACAAAGACAGTTTTATTGTTCTCCTTTCCAATTAGTATACCTTTTATTACTTTTCATATTCTTATTGCACTAACTAGGGTTTCCAAAATGATGTGGAATAGGAGTGTTGAGAAATGACATCTTTGGCTTGTTTCTGACATTATGGAGAAAGGGTCCAGTTTCTCACCATTAAGTTGTAGATTTTGAAGATGCTATTACTAAATTGAAAAAGTTCCTCCCTATTTCTAGTTTGGTGAGAGTTTTTATTATAATGGTTATTGGATTTTATCAAGTGTTTTTTTCTGCAAGAAAATAATAGGATAACAGGGAGTGAGGTAAATAGATTTTTAACGTTAAGATTTATGCTACCCTGTCCGGGAATTGGGCTGTGTTTAATGTTTGCAATTCCTTTAGTGTTATTGTTTGTGTCTTTCTTCCTTGGGCTTCCTTAAGTGCTCCTTCTCAGATAGAGACTGCATCTTTTTCATCTGTAATACACTTTTACTATATTCGAGCCCAATTGATGTGGAGGTAAGGCGTAGGGGAGGGGAAGCATTTTATAATTGTATGATTAACTTTTAAATTTGTCTTTTTGTGGTCTGTTTCTCTGGACTTGGAACTTCACAAGTGTTTCCCCACTTGTATATTATCCTCTTTACCATTAGAGGAAACAGGAAGCCTGTAGGAGATGAAGAATATTGTTCTCCCAGGTTTTCCTCACGGTAAAGGGTCTTGTCATGGAGACCCAAACCAAGTCCATTTCCATAGAGTCAAGACTGACTCATGGCAACCCCACGTGTTACATAGTAGAACTGCTCCATTGGGTTTTCTTGCCTGTAATATTTACAGAAGCAGGTCACCAGGCCTTTCTTCTGTTGTTCCACCGGGTAGGTTTGAACCGCCCAGGTTTAGGTTAGTAGTCTAGTGCAATCCACCATTTGTGCCACCTAGGGAACTTCATGGAGACCTTCATGGGTATATTTCACCATGATTAACTCTTTCCCTCCTCTTGCTAAAGACAGGAGGGTTTGTTTTGTTTTTTTTTCCCCCTCAGATCTTCTCTATTAGAACTTAATGGAGTTCCTGGAGGTAAAACTCACAAAAAGGCAGGGCTCCTCTAAAACTGTGCTCTCCAGGAGTTTCTCACTTTCAAGCTAGTCCACATTCAGCCTCTAGAAATTAGTCAAAATTACCATTTAATTGTTCCTGCCAGTGTGTGGATCCACTGGCTTCTGCTTCAGGTAAGTAGAATCTTATCCTGACTATCTGGATTCACTAGTCTCTTCAGATTTTGGAGTGCAAGTTTGCCCTGTGACTTTAGTTCTCCGATGGATCCATGGAAAGTCATTAATTTTTAGTCTATATATATTTTTTTCCTGTTGAAAGGAGTGATGACTTCCAAGCTCATTATATGTCAGAGCTGAAAGGAGAACTTTCTTCCTGTCCAATGTTTAATACCATTTCTGAATCATAAACACTTCCATTATGACATAAACATGCCAGATACAAATACTAATTTGCAACCAGAAATAACCTCAGGTAAAGTGTATAAACAAGTTTTTAAAAACTCACATAATAATTGTTTGGAGAAGAAAAGCTAAACTCTGTATTATGTTTTGTTTGTTATTTTAGTTTTAAAGCCTTTTTTCATACTTGAAATAAGCCAGTATGTTTTAATTTAAAGTTATTTATTATGCATCAATAAAGTATCAGCGTTGGTGCCCTAGGCTGCTTAGCTTGGTTGGTTTGGGTAAATGTTAATGAAGCCAAGGTCACAGATTTAATCTCCACATGGGTCAATTAGCTTTCCAAGTTCCATTTCCACAGATTGCCCTCCTCCCACAATCCCCTATTCAGGAATTTTGCAAATGGGTATTATTGCTTACTAAGGGGATGGAATTAAAGAGTGTGGATTGAATTACTTTAGGGAAAAAGAACTCAATGTTCAGGTAGCTTAGTAAGGAGACCAACAGATCCATCATTTTACAGTAACAAGGCATTTAATATTTCTGTACTTCAGAACTGTAACTATTCCTTCAAGCAATTAGATGACCAGGACATGATATGACACACCAGAGAGACATATATGTATATCGAAAGTTGATAGATAAGTGCACTCATTGTGTGGAGATAAAGTTATCATACTTGCAAAGGAATGGGTTTTAGAGATACACCAACAAAAAGTTACATTCACAACCTTTGTACTACCATTTGTCCAAATATAGTACAGACATATTATAGCAGTTGATGTGCTTAAGCCAGAGTACTTTTTTTGTATTATTTCGTTCAAGGAAAAAAAAACAAAAACAAGAACTACAATCTCAAACTTACTTTACATCTGGGTGTTTTTCATAAGAAATGGAAGTAACAAAGAGAGACAAAATATCAACGTCATCTACTGCTTATTGTTAAATGCTCTATTTATAATCTCTAATGATCAGTATTTGCTTAACCTCTCCTTGTCTCATTTTGAAAACATTTTAATGCTGCTGTTAGTTTACACGATCTCCACCTATTCCCTCTGTTTTTAAATCCTTCCTTAGCTATACTGGAGCCCTGGTGCACAGTGGAGCCCTGGTGGTGCAGTGGTTACAGGTTGACCGTTCAAATCCACCAGCCACTCCTTGGAAACATTACAGGGAAGTTCTACTCTGTCTTATAGGGTCACTATGAGTTGGAATCTAATCAACTCAATGACATTGGGTCTTGTTTTCTTTTTTTTTTTTTTTTTTTTTTTTTTTGGTGGTGCAGTGATTAAGAGCTTGGCTGCTAACCCAAAGGTCAGCAGTTCAAATCCACCAGCTGCTCCTGGGAAACCCTATGGGGCAGTTCTACTCTGTCCTATAGGGTCATTATGAGTTGGAATTGACTCGATGACAATGAGTTTTTAACGGGTTAGCTATATTATTCAATACCCGCAAAACTCTCCACTAAAATAGGCTACAGATATTGTGTTCATGATGTCCATCTTTTGCTATGTTAGATAGCCATATCCTGACTCTATGAATCTACTTTTATAGAAAGCGACAGTGACCTACTACTAGCAAATCCAAAGGGCCCTTTCAGTCCTCTTATTGGTCATTCTGAGGCATTTGATAATGTTGGCTTCTTCTGAAACCTTTCCTCTACTGGTTTTAATAACATCCTGCTTTCCAAGATCCCTTCTGTTCTCAGTCTGTTCCTTCTCAGTCTTCTTTCCTGGCTCCAGTTTTTCTGTGTCCCTCCTATATATTTGTTTTTCTTACCAGGATTTTTATTTTTAGCCTTCTTCTCATTCTAGTCTGTAAGATTCCTGAATAATATTATCCATTTTTCACATCTTTAATCCTGCATTTATATTAGATGTTTGATTTCCAAGTTCTATGACAAGTCTGGAGCCCTGGTGGCACAGTGGTTAAGAGCTACATCGAGCTATGGTTCCTAACCAAAAGGTTGGCAGTTTGAATCCACCAGTCGCTCCTTGGAAACTCTATGGGGCATTTCTACTCTGTCCTGTAGGGTTGCTCAGAATCAACTCAACAGCAATAGGTTTGGTTTGTATGGTTTATGACAAGTCCAGCCCTGTCTTTAAGCTCATAAACTGGACACATAGACCATGATTAACTCCTCATTTTGTCTACCCTTCCTACAACCATAAGACAAACAAATCCGTTGTCAGGTTCTCTCAATTACATCTCCTAAAGGTTTCTTGTATCTGTTCTATCCTCTCTAATTGCCACTGCAATTACCGTAGTGCAGACCCTAGCCATGGCCTGATTTATGATAACAAGATCCTGAATGGTTTTCTGCCTCCAGTCTTGCACAATCCATCTGGCTTTTATTGCCAGATTGATTTTTCTAAAATGCAAATCTAATCACGTTTGCCCCTGATTAGAACCCTTTAATGGTTCTCTGTTTACCACAGGATAAATAAAAACTCCTTAGCATGATACATAAGGTTGACCTTGATCCATCCCTTTCCACAGATCTCCAGATTCCTTTGTCTTCCCATTGCCTTCTTTGCCCTTGCAGGGTCCTTTATAGATGTTGTCATGGAACAGGCTGTCTTAGGCACTTGTGCTCCTTTTTTTTGTCTCCTGTCTGAAAAACTCACACCTAGCCCTAACCCTACCACACACGCATTGCATGCATTCCGATTATCTCCAACTTGCCTAGTGAACAGTTACTTATCATCTAAAATGTAGTCAAATATCATCTTTTCAGTATAACTTTTTCTAACACCCCTTAGATTATAAATAATTGTTTGCTCTCACCAACCCAATGTATTCATACCTTTATGTCCAGCTTCCCTCTTGGATTTTAAGCTCCTCATCAACAGATTTTCTGTTCATTATAGTATTCCCAGAATGTAACGTACTACCTGGCAAATAGGCAGGTCTGTAAAAAAAAATAATAATAATAAGTTAACTGGACTGAAATTTTATTAGTTCTTACAGTGAAGCACATAGGAAGCAAACACTTCCCTATAACTGTAAGTTAGAAAGGACACTTCTATTCAAATATAACTATATCAAGTACCTGGAACTATTACTGAGAAAAATGAGCTATTTTGTTGGCCTCATGGAAACCAATGCAAATGTTGGTGGAAAGAGGAAGAGACTCTTAAAACACCAGAAAATGCCTCTACCTCTCAGAACATGTTGAATTCACTGGGGCCTAGATAGTATTTTCATAAATCAGAATATATAAAAATAAGAGACAGCAGTGTTGCATTTTAATTGCAATTTATATCAAACTACTTTTGTGCCGTTCCTTTTATTCAAAATCATCTAAACATCTTAGAATTAGCACACTGAAGTAGCACAGATAGAACAGTAGCTGAGTAAACATATTTTAAATACTTTTTTTGAGATAGTTATTAGATCAGACGTTGGGCTTCAACCTAAGAAAAAGCAAGAATAGGCAAAGAAAATCCTTTTGTATGCGCAAACATTGTGTCACTCCTAAACTCACATTGCTATGGTTGCTTCCTACAGGTGAAGGATTCCTGCAAGTTGAGGATGTGTAAGACTCATAGGCTACAGGCTAGGTTTTAATTATGAAGAATAAAATTATATATATATATATATGTATATAAAATGTTGCT
>NW_004444109.1:3498019-3514764 GCF_000243295.1 Trichechus manatus latirostris | reverse complement strand
TATACTCTTCCACATGGAGTTGCTATGAGTCGAAAATCAACTCTGGCACCTAACAACAACACTTTGTGTGTGTGTCTAAACATGCACACACATATATACATATAACATATACACACACGCACACATCCTAGTATGCATTAAATAATCAACAACTGTTACTTCTATCTAAATCCCTTTGCTCCATATCTCTTAACTTTCATCTGGATGTGCAACTTCAGATGGAGAAAAATAGTCAGACTGACCCTCGAATGGAAAATGAACTACCATCTACTCTGATAAATTAAACACATTGCTCTGTATTTGTCAATCGCCTGGATGCCTTCACAAAGCACTCTGCTTTGTCAGCAAGCAGTGGTTGTTGCTATGCCCTTCTAATTTCCCCATGGATGAGTGCAAACTTGAGATTACAACAAAGCGAAGCCGTCAGGTGTCAGATTGTCCATCTTCTTCAGTTACTGCCTGAGTCCTCACTGACTTGCTCGCTTGTCTTGGGGATAAACTTTGCACTGCCTCTCAGAAGAGCAGCATGCAAACGTTTCTTGAAAGAAATATTACCCACAGAGATGCCTAGAGAAAGCCCCCTTTATTACTTTATCAACATTACCATTGGGGGAAAATTGAAAGAAAGATCTCTGCCTCATGGGAGATAGCATAGCTGAAAAGGTGCGTTCCATTTGAACTTGATATTTTTCATCTGAGTGTGGATGAAAGCAAAGCTACCTGGATAAAGGATACTGACTTGTATGAGGTCAGAGACAAAGAAAAGGGGAGGTTTCACGTGGGATATACATGTTGACGGGCTAGGAAGCATCTTTAGCAGAGGAGTACAAACGTCCTAATTAAAGAATGAAATGCTTAAGAAACGACTCATCATTTCACAGAATCGGCTCTGATCTTCACCTAAAAACCACTCAAACCTATAAAGCAGGGTGTAGTGTTTGTTCTCTCGGCCCAGGTAACATAGGGGCTCCACTCGGAGTTGGATTTAGTTGTCTGTGTCACGTAGCTTTCTGATATTGTATTGATCAGTCAATTAACTGAATTATTGAATACTAAATTCTATGGGACAGATCATAGAAAGTAGAACATACATACTTATTCTCTAGAACAGAATTTTCAATGCGAAGTTAGTCACACACAAAGGAAAATGTAAGATGCAAAATGATACAATGACAATGCATGAAGAACTGTTATAAATTCTATTTACATTTAATTTTATCTATAATAAAAATTAAGCTTTGCTAATATTTAATTTATCAACAACTGAGGTCTATGTGAAGGAAATGGCATTGAGGTTTTATGAATAACAAGCCTCTTCGATGTTTAAGGTCACACATGAGTGTTGAATGTATACAGTGCTTTGTGATGGAGAATTTAGCTGGTATAAAAATATACTACTAAAGTTATTGTCCTTTGGAATCAGGAGGATCAAGATTTGAACCCTATTTATGTTATTTACAAACTGTCAGCTTTGTTAAGTACTTTGAACCTCTTCTGCTTAAGTTCTTTTCTGCATTTTTTTTCTTCGAAAATTTTGTGCTAGTAATACCTATATCATAGGTCTGTTTGGCTAATTCAATTAGATTACATACACAGAAATATTTAGCACAGTGCCTTGGGCACATAGGAGTGAAGAAATCCTAGATATAATGAACCTATAGTGCAATATATTTTTTAAAATGTGGAACTTAATCCAGGGATAGAAT
Source organism: Trichechus manatus latirostris (assembly GCF_000243295.1). Lineage (NCBI taxonomy): Eukaryota > Metazoa > Chordata > Mammalia > Sirenia > Trichechidae > Trichechus > Trichechus manatus. The sequence goes on along the minus strand of NW_004444109.1, from coordinate 3,513,058 downwards.
TTAGGTAAATTTCTCAGCTGTTTCTGGGATTATATTGGAGTTCCTGAGTGGAGCAAAGGGTTAATGCTCTCGGCTGCCAATAAAAGGTTGGAGGTTTCATTCTACTCAGAGGCACCTTGGAAGAAAATCTTGGTGATGTGCTTCTGAAAGATTAGCCATTGAAAACCCTATGGAGCACATGTCTACTCTGACACACATGGGGTCGTCATGAGTCAGAGTTGACTGGACAACAACTGGAACTGGAAGGATTACATCACTCATTAAGCACAAGTGTTATGAAGCACTATGCATATCCAACACAGAGGCCATGCATTTGTCTCTAAAGTCGTGGCAGCTACAGTATCACAAGTAGGACTAGAATAACCTTTCTTTCTCTAGACCCAAATACAGAACTGTGGTTAAAAAGAAACAGAAGAAAAAAGAAAAGAAAAAAAAGTGTACCACATCGGAAGGTAACACAACATCAAAGGTTATATGTGAACGCTGATAGACTGGATTTTGAGAGTGCAGTAGCATATACCAAATAGATTTTACTCTAGAAAATCCAAATGGTAGGGCTACTATGTTACCCAAAGGCTGCTTTATTCTGGCTTCAAAATAAAACCAGATGACTGGTAAGTGATTACAAGTAGTGGTTAAATATTAGCGAGAATGATGCTCTTCTTTTCTTTAAATTTTATGTTTATCTTTAAAAACATATATTATGACTATAAAGCATGTATACTTATTTTATTTTGGAAAGACTCTTTATTTATGTATTTATGTGTTTATTTTTTATTAAGAGAGGCAGCAATATTCACAGATGCTGGCTGTCATCATTACCTAGAATAACGAAGTAAATGCCAGACTCCTTAAATTTTGTCCCATAGAGTCCTTTCTCTAAAGATGAAGACAATGTGGTGTTTAGAAATATCTATTAGACCACATCACTCCCTGCTTACTACTGAATTAGAATAAAACCCAGACTTCTCACTATGGCCTACAAGGTCCTACAAAATTGGACTCTACCCATTCTCTGACCGCACCTGTCGCTTCTTTCCCCTTCTTTACTGGACATTCCCTTCCAGTGGACATTCAGTTCCTTGAAACCTCAACACTTACTCACACCTCAGGGTCATTGCCCTGGGTGTAGTCTCTTTCTGAATTTTTTTCTCTAAGGGTCTCTGAGTGACCAGTTCCTCCCCACTTTCAGATGCTGGCCCCAATCCAGCTCCTCAGAGAATCCTCCCCATCTGGGCACACCTGGGTTATGTCCTTCACAGCATTTCATCCTCAAAAAAGATAATCCCAAAATCTTTCTTCAATTTATATTTGACTTATTCTTTACCTCTGTTATAAGAATGAAAACTCCAAGAAGGGAAGGAACCCACCTGCTTTTTACTACTGTATCCCAAACAGTGTGGCATCGTGCTTCACACAGGAGGCACCTGATGTATATAAGGAACGAATGAACAACTAACTTGCTGTTGTAGTATATGAGAGCAGAGAGATATGCAAATCTCAAAACTCAGATTCCAGCGGTAACTATCTAAATGAGAAAAGTATTTTCTTAGTCTGGGTTCTCTAGAGGAGCAAAACCAGTGAAACATATATAATTATATAGAGACAGAATTTACTTCAAGGAAATAGCTCGTGCAATTGTGAGGAAATGGCTCACACAATTGTGGGGGCTGGCAAACCCTAAACCCATGGGTCAGGAGACAGGCTGGAGACCTCTGCTGGCTCACATGGCTGCCTGGGCTGATGAACCCAAAATCTACAGGTCAGGTGGCAGTCCAGAGGATTCTGCAGGCTTAAGTCCCAAGAACAGGAGACAAGAAGAGTGCAAGGTCAAGAAAGAGAGAAAGCTTTGCTAGAACATCCATTTATATGCTGGAGACAGGTCACGTGCACACCCTCAAGGAAACTCCCTTTTCAGCTGATTGGCTGCTCACATCAGATCACAAAATGGAAGGTGATTACGTAGTATCTGCCAAACCACTGAGAATCATAGACTACCCAAATTGATACACAACATTAATCATCACAAATATAGTACAGTAATGTGCCCTATAATGTCCGTTTGAGCAACGTCCAACCTCATATATGTCCATGGTCCCATAAGGGTATAATAGAGTTCAGAAATCCTGATTGAAAAATAGGATGTAGCAGATATAGCACTTAAGAAGCACTGCCAAGCTGTGCAATATTTTCATGAGTGTCACAAAGTAGTGCATGAGTTTGTTGTTACAAACTTTTGTATGTATTTAACTCAATTTTTTAATATAATAGGCTTTATAGCAGTCTGTTCTTAAGTACAAGGTGTTCTTAAGCTAGATATTTGTAACCCAGGGCCTGCCTGTATAGAATATGGTATTTGCACAATGTCCAAATCACATAACAACCTATTTCACAGAATGTATCATGGAGGTTAAGCAACACATGGCTATGTATGAACATTGAGGGAAGGTCAGGAATCATCATCAACCTGTATTCAAGGCATGGAAAGCTTTATGGGAAAAGAGTCATATATAATTTACGTGTTATGAAGAAAACTATTGACAGGAAATGTAAAGAAAAAAAATTGCATAAGGAGAAGCCCAGACATGTGTTTAAATAGAAGATATAAAGTAAAAGTTATAAAGATATCTGTGTCAATTATTCTGAGATGATAGGAAAAAATATATACAACCATTGCAGTTGGTTATAATTTTGCCAGTTATTTTGATAATGAAACAAAATAAAGAAAAGAAAAATATTAAAAACAAGTATTGGTAAGAATTACTGCCAAAAAAGCAAGTAACGTGGAAAAGAGCTAATGTTACATTTGTAAATGTAAAAAACCAGGAGGATAATATAACCCTTGATGATGTTGAAAAATGGTAATTAAAAGAGAAAAATCAACGAAAGGAAAAAACAATTTTTCGAATATCTAAAATACGCTATGTACTTACATACATTTTTAAAATAAAATGATTTTAATGTATAACATTTGAAAAGTCCAGAAAAAAATTATTTCTTTTTCTAGAGTCAGTTTGAGGAAGGAAAATCTGTTTTGTTCTTATGTGGAGTATCTGAAGAAAACCAAATAAAGTTTTGTTTCTTTAAACTCACTCAGTAAATATTTAGATGACAATTTACTTGAATCTTATACACATAAAATTCTCCTCTTATGCCAAAATTTTACAATTCAACACCTTACTGATAATTTCTATGTAATGAAAGCATACATGCAGATTCATGGATTACCAGAAAAACTGAACAGTTAACAGCTTATGCTGTTGATTTGCTGAGCCAACACACAAAGCTGTCAGTATACAAAGTTGTAGGGCCCTAACCATTGTTTCAATATTGCTAATCCAAAAACTCAAAACCTTCTGACTTGTATATTGTCTCTTGTGACAGAAAGTAATTTAATTCAACTCCTTGATCTGTTCCAAAATATGCTGATAATACATGTGCAAACACTTTGAACTGTTACTTGCTATTAACCTCAAATGATAGTAACATAAAACATGCACACAGCACATACACACACACACACACACCAAGTATAACCAAATTGTAAGATCCTTCCTCATTCCCTGTCTTTTCCTAAGAGTCATTTAAATTTAACTAGCTTTATATTTTCAAAAGGAAGGAAAAAAGTTGGATTTCATTCCTGACCACGGACTCCACATCAAAAGCATCACAGTGATTATCAAGAGTCTAACATGAAAGCAAAGATACAAATATATGGCACCATTTCAAACACTAGAGATACAGTTATTCCTGTCTCTGCAGAACACACGCACATACACACAAGAAAATATCATTAGACTATACATGGTAACCATAGATTAGTGTGTTTTGTTAGGTCTATATCATCTTTGTTGTTGTTGTTGTGTGCCAGCCAGTCAATTCCAGCTCACAGAGATCCTATATGAAAGAGTACAACTGCCCCGTAGGGTTTCCTAGGCAGTAATCTTTACTGCAGGGCTTTGAACTGATTTATTCCAGTTTGAGCTCCCGCTGAGAATTTACATTTCCACTCCAGATACACTGAATCAGAATCTATATTTTAACAAGCTCTCCAGGTGATTCTTACCTACAAAAAAATTTAAGAATCACTGCTCTATTGGTGGTTCTCAGAATTGGTCCCTAACCAGTAGCATTAGTATTGCCTGGAAACTTGTTAGAAATGCAAATTCTCAGCAGAGGTTTGAACCTGAACGAACTGGTTAGAAGCCTTGCTTTATGGAGTCTTTTCCCCCATGGCGTGGCTATTTGGTTCTAACTTTGACTTTGGGTTGGTTCTCAGCTGAGTACTTAACCATTGTGCCACAAGGGCTCCTTCACATCATCTTTACTTCCCGATAATTAACTAACGTAACAATGTATTATGATAGAGTTTGCCTTAGAACAGGATGCATATTTATACCAACCTGTTTCTTGTTGACCTTTGCTTGCCTCTCCTGATTTTAGATCCAACCTACATCAGAGACAGACTTTCTGCAACCATCGTTCTCTTTTTATCCTATTCAGGTCAACATCTGGGCTATTTTTATATCCTTTTGACTACCACCTAATTAGTTTCTTCTCATGCTAAATGAAGAAACGCCAGTTCCCATACTGAAATAAATTCTGTTGCAATAGGGGGAAAGGAGATACATTTAATTACCTATCTGGGGTTAGATACAATGCTAAAGCAGCTGGTTAAAATGTACAATCAAACTCTCAAATTGTTTTGGCTCTGTCACAATCCCAAACAGTTGTCTCATTTGTTTTTCCATGGACACTTCTGAATTGACTGACTAGTTGTTCTGAAGCCAAGTAAACAGAGAGGCTTCGTCCTTTGTTAAGATTTTGAAGAATTGCTATATCATAGCACAGTGCTCAACCAGTTGCTGTGGAGTCAACTCCAACGCATGGCACCCTCAAGTGTGTCAGAGGAGAACTGTTCTCCACAGGCTTTTCAATGGCTGGCTTTTCAGATGCACAGGTAGTCCTCCACTTACGATGGGGTTCTGCTCCGATGACTCTGTTGTAAGTGGGTTCTGATGTAAGCAGAATACCTCATTTCAAGATCATAGTATCTCCCCTGCCAGGTAAGTATGAGAATACCTCATTTCAAATGACTGATGCTTCTGATGGTATGAAACCCTGAATAAGATCGTGCTATAGGTCTGTTTTACTGTGAGTTGGTCCGCATCAGCGTCGTAACAATGAAGTCGGAGTCATAATAGCTGTCAGGTGCCTGCACAGTTCAATTGTCATATTTCATTAGAGTTGAACATTGCCCACCTTTCACTCTATTACAACTCCCAACACTGACATCGACTTAAGACCAGGCCATAGCCTGCTATGTGGCAGTGTTTTGAACAGTAAATCATAAATTGAAACATCTGCCAGTCAATATCTGAGAATGATAACATCAGCAAATTGCATGCTACAACACTGCATATAGTACATATTACTAATGAAAAGATGTATTAAAAAAAAAAGAACAGTCGTAAGTGTAGTCCATTGTAAGTCTAATATGCCTTAAGTCGGCGACTAGCTGGAACTACCAACGTTTTGGTTAGCAGTCAAGCACAATGTTTGACCCATGATTGTTAATTAGTATCTACTGAGATACCACGTTATATGTATATATATTCATATAGTGTGTGTGTGTATGTGTTCTATTGTTACATTTATGATAAATCAGGACATTTATTTATTGCATAGAAACAAACCCAATGTCTGTGCTAACCCATGTGATTCCTGCAGTGTGGGTCATATTAAAATGAAATGAGTTGTTATCACTTTCCAACTGAACTCGTTACTCCATTAAGGCACACCAAATTGCTTATTTTGACAGAGATTGATTACCAATTAACTACAGAATAAGCCACCAAAAATGCAGAGTTGGGAAATGCCTTGGAGTTTACTGAGATATCTTTATTAAATACGGAGGTCTATGGCATAAACACTCCCAGAAAAATTGCTTTTCAAAAATGTTATAGATGCCACAAGAGGTGGTAATGGTATTCTAATAGGAAATCTTAGTAACACTATAGTGAAACATAAGGTGACCTTGTAAATAGCTTATATAACCCATCCGATAAAGCTCAGGTTTTCTGACATACTTCATTCTTGCCACAATTTGACATCAAGTTGCATCAAGTCAAATGAAATTATATGAACAGCCATCCTTCAAACATTAAATTCCAACTTTTTGCCTGATTCCCAGGACATGAAATAGCTGCCTAACCCCTGTGGGTTGTAGGTTTCTTTGTCAGGTTGCAAGCCAGGGATGGATACCCTCTGACTTTCACAGTACCCCAAAGTGTATTATATTTGTAGTAGTCCTCAGATAACAATTATTTCTCTATTCAGGTGCAATAAAGTTAGTGAATAGCATTAGGATTAAACATTTTTAAGACTAAATTTGTCTTAAGTTTTCCCACAAGTGGCTTATTGGACAGCTTCTGAAATGGTAGCTCCATGGCTGATTCTCCAATTCCCAGGAGGAAGTCCATGTAGCATCTGCAGTCTAAATTATGTTGGCACCACCAGCTCCATGTCCTTTGCAAAATGATTATCTGATGTGTGGCTATGTGGTTTTATCAAACAAGTACTTCTGCTTTCTGGAAACTTTCAAAATGGCAGTGGGTCTCCGGGATCTAAAACAACTTAATAAATGGACATTCTACATTTGCTTCAGATTCTACAAGGCCCGTGAGTTTATGTCTTTAAGTCCTGAAAATAGTAGAGCAAAATAAACAATATCTACATCCAGGTAACTCTGAAAAGCTAAATATGTACCAACAAAATGTTGGAAGGGATTTGCCTAACATGAGCTGGCAATAATGCTTCAGAAACGATGCGTCTCCTCCTTGCCTGATGGAATGCAAATCAAATTCTTTGACCTTAGGAGAGTGATCATAAAATGTAACCGAAGTTCCCGGATTGAAAGGTGCTGTAAATGGTTCAGTAGACAGCTGCATCATTGCTATAAAGCATCAAGCATTCTAACATAGGTCATGTTTCAAGAAAACAAGATGAAAACCTTTTGCTTTAAAAAAAAATTTGGTCAAGTCACAGGAAAAGAATGACAGCTATATTTATATGGCCTCCAACCCCAAAGAACTCCAAACAATTTGCAGATTTTTGAAATGTAATTAACCTCCAGAGTATTCCTGTTATGTACGTTTTAGAGCTAGTAGCAAGTACTATCATAACTCTTTTCCAAATGAGAAATCTGAAGTGTTGGGATAACTACAAACAAGTATTGGTATAAGTTTTTAAATGTGATTTTATTTCTTCCTTGGAGGAAAGTCAGAACCTATTGAGGGCTGGGGAGGAAAGGTTTGCAAATTTACTACTGAGCAAAAATAGCAATCCAAAATGTAAAAAGCGATTAGTTGCATACTTGACAAGTACATAAACTCCAGACCCACCAGTTGCTTAAAAGATTATAAGAAAATTACTGTCTCTTCTCCTGGTGCTTCAAAACTGCATTCATTTGATCTGATACCTTTAATTTGAAATGTGAATGATTCTAGCTAGGTTAACATTTTCTTTGTGTCATCTTTGAAAAGAGGTTTGTTGAATATATTTAATATATACAATTTTACAACCATACTCCCTTCTATCTTTCCACAAAATATGAAGGATTATTCCAGACAGAGGCTAGATTGCAGGCTAGATTTTTAAATATGTTTCAGATGTTAATGGAAAACAGTGTATGATTCTCTACAGGAAATATTATAACTCATCAGGTTTGTTGAGAGAGATTTTGTGGGAACCCTAAAACAGGGAAGAGTGGTGAGATGTGCCAGTGAAGCCAATATTGGTTCTTCACCAAGAAGGCAAAGTAAAAAAAGCCTATTGTTATCCTCTTACCTGTTCTCGACTGCAGTCAAGAAACCAACATTATTATTATTATTACTATTATTTTATTGAGAACCAAAACAAACCAGGAAATATACTCTGTAAGTTAAAGATACAAAGAGAACTAGACAAGGACAATGCCCTCAAGGAATTCACTATTTAGTACAAGTAGAAAAACATGCAATCAATTACAATGTAATTTTAAGTACCATTGAATTAGAATAGAGGTAGATGATCGCCAGATATAGATGAAGATAGATAGATAGACAGGTATTTATGAAAACATAAAGAAAAAAAAAATCCTACCTGCATGTATAACAGAATGCTATAGAGAGAAGCACATCTGAATTCGGTGTTAAAAAGATCAGTTAGGAAGTTGGCCTAAGACACTAGTTTCTTTGACTATTTTGGATTTATATTCTCCTGAAAATAAATAATTTTGAGGATTTTTAACAACTGAACTTGCCTTGTCCCTTTTTTGTCAATTTTATTCTAATTTTGCCCACACCTTGTTCTGTACTACAGTGTTGATGTCCCTCACCCTAAGAATCTTCATTTGCATCCAAATGTCCCCATCTGTTTAAGTGCTGAGTTTTTAACTACTGCTCTGCTTATTACCTGAATTTCCAGTGAAACATTGATATCTGAATTATCTCTCCATTTCTGAAAAATAATACTTCCAGTCATCTTGACATAAAGAGTACTGCTACTATAACTACCATTAATACTACCAGCAGATTATGACTACTACTGCTATTGCTATTACTACTACTACTAGTAATAATGATAATAATAAATTAAGATGTTTATCAGGACATAGTATTTGCATGTAATTAATATCTAAAACATGCTATGGTGTAAACATCTTTAATTGGATTTCAAAGAAGAAAAACTCTTAAGGTTTGTAAAGATTAAGTGATTTACCCAAATTTATACAGTTAATGTATTTAGTAGCTAGGACATGGAGTAACAACTCTGAATTCAAGGTCAGTTTTCTTCTCATGTGTTTACTGTTTGGGGTCAATGGCCTGTGTTAATTCACTCTGTTTCTATTAAGAGCTCACAGTCTGTGTTTGGCAACACTTCTCTCTACTTCTTAGTCCATGAGTTTGGATGGAAGCCAGCCGAGGCTTAGGTTATTCTGTGCATTCCTTTTCTCCAGCAGCAGAGATTGGCTCTAAAATGGCCACATTAGACCCATTTATTCTGAATCCTTGGGCTTTTGTTGGAGTATCCTGAAGAGGTGTTTGTTCTCTTCTTCTAAACTTGAACCAAGAAGGAAGAAAATGGGAACTGCAACGTCTATGTCATCCCTATGTATAGCATAAGAATGAACCAACATAGGGAGGAAAGCCAACCCAGGCAGAGGGATAGGGAAACTGAGTTCTGATGACATAGTTTGACTAATGAATCCACCTGTACCTGATGCCACTACCTTACCTGGATGCTTTTATGCACAAGGATCAACAAATTCCTCCTGTTTTGGTTAGGCAAGTTTGAGTTGGCATTTCTATCAGTCACAACCTAGAATCCTAACTGAAAGACTTTTCCTTAGCCATCAAGGAGACAAATTCTAGACTGATGGCTGTATTTAACTTATGAATGTGTATTTGAATTATAAGCCTCTTTGTGAAGAAGATATGGCCGCTCATAACCATGAATATAGAGTTAGCATCTCAAAGCTAGGTCAGAAAAACTGATTACCGCAGGAGGCAGACATTGAGTAAAATATTGCCACCGTAAAGGAGAAATATAGAATTGTAATGCAAGAGAGTATGGTCTAGAGTGAGAGAAAAATCACAACAAGAGTATCTTGAAGTACAAATATCAGAGAAAAAAAAATGGTCAAGAACTCAAGATGAGAAAATTGAGGAGGCTCAATAAGGAGACAACGAAATGTCAACAACTTATAGGGTTAAACTGGTTTATTTGATGAGGTTAAGTGGGCATTTTTTGATGGGATACAGAAAGCAATGCAGAGGCAACTAAGGCAGGGACCACGGAGCAGACTGCTCAGACCTATCTCTGTTCCAAGGTCTAACTAATCATTCGAGGGGTCCTCAAAACTCACAGCCCAGGTATCCAAGGAAAAACTCTATGCAAAAATAAAATGCTATATTAATCATTGTATTCTGAGTGCCTAGGTTAATGCCAGCTACAATAGGGATTCAGCAAAATTTTACTGACTAAATGAATAAATGTTGAGTAAGTGAAAATCTCTATATCTTTAAAGATTTTAAGGTACTTAAAAGAAACAATCCTTCATCGAATCTAGGTCATGAGAAGGTGGATTTTTAGCTAGAATAGGATTCATTACCTTTGAGATGATTCCAACTCATAGCGACCATCTAGGACAGAGTAGAACTGCCATACGGGGTTTCCAAAGCTGTAATACTTACGGAAGCAGCCTGCCACATCTTTCTCCCATGGAGTCACTGGTGGGTTTGAAAGCACCGACCTTTCGGTTACAGGCAAGCGCTTTAGTGACCTAGAACTCCTTTTAGCAAGAATAATTACCCTAAAATTGCATGCTATAGGAAAGGATTAGCAGTCCCTGGATGGGATTAACCAATTAACCCATGATTAATTGCTCAACTACTAGACAAAATGTTGGCAGTTCAGACATTTTGAACTCCTGGGAAGACAGGCCTGGTGACCTGCTTCCGAAAGGTCACAGCCTAGAAAAACCTATGGAGCAGTCCTACTCTGCAGATATGGGCTCAGCATGAGTCAGAACCCACTTGATGGCAACTAACAGCAACACCAGGAAGGGATTAGAAAATGGAAAGAAGAGTGGCAACAATGGCCGCCAGCAAGAATTGATGGGATGGTTTAAACAGATGCTGAGCTAAACTATTAACATAATGTCTTAAGCACATGTAATTTTTATTATGAAACTGCATCATACTACAGAATGAATTAGTTCTTAGTTCAAAGTGATGCCGCTCTATTGTGAACTCTATGGGGGGAATTCCAGGTATCTTGAAATTGGAAAGGGTGGGAAAAGGCTGGGATTCTGACGACATGACTTCTGACCTTTAGTTTAAGTAGAAACCAAACCAAAAAATGAAACCTGTTGCTGTCGAGTCGATTTCAACTGAAGCAGAAGGATAAAATGTGCCAAAGTGCAGAAAAGACTCCCGTAGGGAAGCATAATGACTGAAAACTGCCTCGTTTTGTTTGTTTGTTTTTTCCTATAATACATTCAGTATAATATCTAACCTACGTATGAAAACTAACTGTTTTCAACAACTTTCTGGGGGCCATTTTTATACACACATAATAATCTGCTAATTTTATATGAGTCTTAGCTTTTCACTTAAACACGCCAGCAGGAAGTCTACTTGGCAATACTGTCTTGGATGCTTTGCCAGTTACTGTACGTACTTGAAAACAACAAAACTGCTCTCTATAAAAAGCATCCGATAATTCAAACTTTTCAATGATCCAGAAAGGCTTCAACCACAATTAATCTGAATGAGTAAAATTTTAGTATTTTCTTACCACATCACTTTTGAGCCCTAGTGTTATTTCTGGAAATCTAAAAACATTGAATAGGCGCTACTGAATTTCATGAGGCTCTTTTCCCTTGCCTCCCAGCACTATTCCTGGCCATTCTAAATGGTTATATAGTCCCTGTCTGTCTGCTATTCTGACCCATTCCACCTTTCTTCTGGACTCTCCAACGTTCCTAAAGTAGGTAATCACTGCTATCTTCTAGTGTTAATGTTCTTCCATTGATGAAGTTAAAACAAACAAACAAATGTGGTGTCAATTCCAACTCATGGCCATCCCATGTGTATCAGAGTAGAACCGTGCTCCATGAAGTCTTTACTGGCTTATTTTTTGGAAGCAGATTCTCAGACCTTTCTTCCGAGGCATCTCTGGGTGGACTTGAACCTCCAACCTTTCAGTTAACAGCCTGATTCCTGTTCAAGAACACAGAGCATAGATCTGGGTTTGAATCCTAACTCTCTTATTTACTAATTATATGATTTAGGGGAAGTTACTTAACCTTTCTGAGTTTCAGATAAGGAAAAGAATAACATCCAACATATAGGGCTTTTAAATAAGAAAGTGTCTTAATACTTGTAATATATTGGATCATGGTCTTGGGGAACATCTAGCTCAATTGGCATAACATAATTTATAAAGCAAATGTTCTACGTTCTACTTTGGTGAGTAGTTTACACCACCCAGGGACACCATTTATTTTTAATTTTTTTATATTGTACTTTAGATGAAGATTCACAGAGCAAACTAGTTTCTCATTAAACAATTAATACACATATTGTTTTGTGACACTGGTTGCTAACCCCACAACATATCAACATTCTCCCCTTCTAGACCTTGGCTTCCGCATTACCAGCTTTCCTGTCCCCTGCTGTCTTCTTCTCCTTGTCCCTGAGCTGGTGTGTCCATTTAGCCTTGTTTTGTTTTATGGGCCTGTTTAATCTTTGGTTGAAGGGTGAACCTCAGGAGTGACTTCATTACTGAGTTATAAGGGTGTCCAGGGGCCATACTCTCAGGGTTTCTCCAGTCTCTGTCAGATCAGTAAGTCCGGTCTTTTTTTTTTCTTTTTCTTTTCTTTTTCTGTGAGTTAGAATTTTGCACTACATTTTTCTCTAGTTCTGTCTGGGACCCTCTATTGCTATCCCTGTCAGAGCAGTTAGTGTTGGTAGACGGGCACCACCTAGTTGTGCTGGACTCAGTCTGGTGGAGGCTTTGGTAATTGTGGTCCATTAGTCCTTTGGACTAATCTTTCCCATGTGTCTTTCGTTCTCTTCACTCTCCCTTGCTCCAGATGGGGTGAGAACAGTGGAGTATCTTAGATGGCCATTCACAAGCTTTTAGGACCCCAGACACTACTCACCAAAGTAGACTGTAGAACATTTTCTTTATAAATTATGTTATGCCAATTGAGCTAGATGTTCCCCGAGACCATGATCCAGGTACACCATTTATGAAGCACTAAAAATACATTACAAATATTAAGACACTTTCTCATTTAAAAGCCCTATATGTTGGATGTTATTCTTATCCTTATCTGAAATGCAGAAAGGTTAAGTAACTTCCCCTAAATCATATAATTAGTAAATAAGAGAGTTAGGATTCAAATCCAGATCTATGATCTGTGTTCTTGAACAAGAATCAGCAAACTACAATATACAGGCCAAATCCATCCCTCCACCTATTTCTGTAAATAAAGTTTTATTGGAACACAGCTATGCCAATTTGTTTATGTATTGTTTATGGCTGACTTCTTACCACAACTGCAGAGCTGAGTAGTTGCAACAGAGATGATGTGCCCCACAAAGTCAAAAATATTAACTAATTGACCCTTTCCAGAAAGTTGGCCCGCTTGTACTCTAGCGTCTATACCATTAAGCCATACCCCCTCTCTACTACGCAGTACCATCATTATGGCGAATTTTTTGCCTTGTAGACAATTCACACTGGAATTCCAGCAGTGCTGAGTAACTGCTTGGAAAGATTTAGACCTTTCTGAAATACAGAAGCAGCAGTTTGGGACAATCTGTATATGATTCTGGAAAGTCTGTGATTTTGAAGATGCGAGTGTACCTTTAGTAATCTAACTATTTAGTTTACCTTTCTTTGGTATGATTTCCCAAGTTTGATTACATTTTACACTTACTGAGGACATCAGTTTAAACATAATGTATTTGCTATTGTTGTTAAGTGGCATTGAGTCGATTTTGATGCCTAGTGACCCCATGTGACAGAGCAGACCTGCCCCATAGGGTTTCCTAGGCTGTAATCTTTATTTCCAGAAGGAGCCCTGGAAGTGCAGTGGTTAAGTGCTTGACTGCTAACCAAACGGTCAGCTTCTCAAACCATCAGCTACTCCACAGGAGAAAGATGTGGTAGTCTGCTTCTATAAAGATTACAGCCTTGGAAACCTATGAGGCAGTTCTACTCTGTCATCTAGGGTCACTAGGAGTTGAAATTGACTCAACAGCAATGGTTTTGGTTTTAATATTTACAGGAGGAGATTGCTAGGTCTTTCTCCCATGAGCTGCTGGTGGGTTCAGACTGCAAATGTTTCTGTTTGCAACCTTGTGCCTAACCATTATGCAACCAGGGTTCCTTGTAATCTATTTAACACTTATTAAAGGGTAGATAACTACATTATAGAAGATACTGTCTGGGATATCACCTATGTACACAAAATACACACCAGAATATTGTTGTATTCTCGTATAAAACATTTCAAATAACAGTTTCACAACAGATGAAATATCCAGTATTCCAATTGCTCTTTTCTAACTGCTAGGTGAAACTAGAGTGATTTGAGGGCATTGGTAGCCAGAATAAAATTCAAGGAAACGTAGAGGAGGATTGAGACGGGTGATTTAGAAGGCTGCTAAACGTATAAAGTATAAACGGAAGCTTTGGACCTTCCATGTAAAAAGTCACTTTGCAAAGTTTAAATAAGAACTTTAGTAAAGATATGTTGTTACCAAAAACACATTTGAGGTGAAAAATGAAACTTCACGTGCTACAGAGTAAACGAGCCTTGTGTTTTACCAGTAGTCATTGCATTTGACCTTTCACTGGCAACCTTTGTTCTAGTTTCAATAAATTCTTAATCTTTAAGAAAAATTTTCACTTTAAATATTATATGTGTTCCAAGTTTATTTAATTAATTTACTTATCTAAAAATAGATTAGAGAATGTAAGCTTCACTATTGATCTGTTAAAGACAATTAGAAAAAGAACAATAAGAAGCCTCTGATGCAATACAAGCCACTGTTTTCTCAAGCAGAAATTGATTGAGAGCGTCCCCTGTATAAAAATGAAATGCATTTCTGTGGATGCACTGACGCTTCACCATCTGTCTAACATCTCAGATTTACTCTCCCAGATAACTTCATATTTCACCCTGCAATCCCTAAAGAAACGTCACTTTAAACAGGTCCACATGGAAAAATGCACTTCAATAACATTTGAAGGTCTTGCATTTAGCTGCAAGAGCCTCTAACCTAAATGACTGATGTGTCTAGAGGGAAGCTCCATTTGAAGTTATGGAAATGGGAGGAGCAAATGCAAGGGACGGAATGTATAAAAAACGAAATGATGGCAGTAAAAGACATAGGGATTTACAGATAAAGCCAAAAGATGCTTTCAGCCATCTATCAGGCTGCCTTGATGAAACAGGTATTGGAAATTAACTCGGGAACC
>NW_004444109.1:3495194-3496676 GCF_000243295.1 Trichechus manatus latirostris | reverse complement strand
TTTTTTTGTCTTTTTTGCATTAGTCAAGGGCATCTTGGATGTATAAAACAATACTGTAAACAGAATTTTGTGACTATTGTATAAAGATAACACAAACCCTAGAGGAACCCAGATATGGAAAAATCTGAAGTCATTTACAAATCACACTAAAAGAAAGAAGAAGATTCTGAACGCTTCTGATTGTTTAATGCTTCAGTGCCCTGGTTTGTCAGTTTTATTTTCCTTACTGGTTAGCCTTTTGCAGTGAATTCATGTGTGGTACTGAACTCCTTGAGAGAGTAATAAAGCACATACAGTATCGAGTACCATGTGGAATTAAACTGAAAAATTCTTACAGTGGAGATTTTTGATATGGGGTATTTACCAACTAATCTTCAGGAAAATTTCTTTTGTTATCACATAGAAGCAAATATAGGTGATATGGATTAAATATATTAACCAAAGCATACCCTAATCTACTTGCCACATCATGAAGGAAAAGCCTGGTTGTCATGGGTAGAAATTTAAAAAAAATTAAGTTAACAGGTATCATTGTCATTTTCAAAATGCTGTAAAATACACACAGACATGGATACACACACACTGAAGAATCATAGTCAGAAAGAGATTGAATCATTATTATCTTTTAGCTTTCACATTTTCCTGTCGACATGGAGATAAAATCTTCATTTTAGCTAAATCGTAACAAATTTTCTGGCTTGAAACAAGAATATATATACAATTTTAAATACACTCATATGGTTATTTTTCTTTTGGCGGGGAAGAAGGTGTCAGAACAGAGAATCCCATATCAAATCCCATCATATTTACTTATAATTTAATTTTAGGGCCTAATTCTATATGTCTGACACCCTTCAGATTTTAAATGGAATTATCTTCAACCAGTTGGCCCCAGGATGGCTTCCTAGGAGGACTTGGGACATTTTGTTGTCTGAGACCCTGGTCAATGCTTTTATGGCATTAATGTTGGAAAACTGCTCTAGTTCCAGGGAATTTCTTCTATCACTCTAACTCAGTGGTTCTCAGTAGGGAGTGCTTTTCCCCCCTCAGAACCGTTTGACAAGGACTATGGGGTTGCTATGACTTGGGATCAACTCAATGGCAGCGGGCTTGGTTTTGGTTGGTTAGAGACATTTTTGATTGTTACAACTGGGTGGGTTGGGGGAAAGTGCTACTAGCATCTAGTGGGTAGAGGCCAGAGATGCTGCTAACCGTACTACAATGCACAGTACAGAGCCCCACAGCAAAGAATTTTTGTTGTTGTTAGTTGTTGTAGAGTCGATTTTGACTCATGGTGACCACCAACCCAAAATGTCCATTGTGCCAATGTTGAGAACTGTGCACAACATAACTCATAAATGGGAGGTGTCTTTCTAACCAAGGGTTTCTAGGAAATCTCTGCCGTGATACATGCAATGGTTTCTGTGGCAGCCAATTTTTTTCCTTCATTTCACTTGCATGCGCTGCCTCATTCTATTCTTA
>NW_004444109.1:3474831-3486925 GCF_000243295.1 Trichechus manatus latirostris | reverse complement strand
CTAGGTTTAGGACCTCAGTTTATTCAGCTCTAAAGGGAAAAGTAAATTCACTGAAAGTTGTAGCAACAAACTTTTTCATTTTGTAATCTAGCAAGATATTTACAGTAAGAGCACACTTACATGGCATGAACAAAAATGCTTTGGTGGAGAAGAGGGAATCAGCAGTTCTGATTGGAGCTACATGCACAGTCTAGAAAATTCAACCTCAAGCTCAGTCAGGAATGATGGTAGGGGACCTTCTAACCCCTCAGGGTGTTTTGTAAGCATAGCCATCACCCATCCCTCAGTGGAGGCTTGAGTGTTGCTGTGATTCAGAAGAGGTTTAAGCAGAGCTACCAGACTAAGGCAGACTAAGAAGAAAGGCCTGGCAAATTACTTCCAAAAACCAGCCAGTGCAAACCCTATGGATCACAATGGTCTGACCTGCAACCCAGCAAGGGTATGGTGCAGAAATGGACAACATTTTCTTCCATTGTGTATAGGGTACTGTGAGTCACGGGCCTACTCCAAGGCAGCTAGCAACAACAAACAAACCCCTTGGGGACTTGAATGGTTAAAGAAAGAATTTGGGTCTGCTGAGGATATTTGTGTTTTTAGTTCAGAAAATGTTGTTACATAACCAAGCGTCATCATAACTGATGTGATTTGATATTATCTCTGCTTTCTTACAAATAGTAGCTGATTCCTGTGCGCTTCTATTCTTTCTCCTTTCCACTTACTTAATAGTACAGTTCCAGCCAAAACAAATATGTGAAAAGCTTTATTGTTTTATTTTCATAGTATTTTGGAATAATCACATATTTGCACCATTTTTATTTAAAGATTTGTACACGTGCAAGGACATTTAGAGACTGAGGAGAGATTGCCACTCTGCACTGTTCTGTAGTTATAGTCGATCCTCAATATTTCCAAACAGTATTAAATTATCCTTGGAATGTGTAAGCACACACACACGCGCACACACACACACACAGTCCCTTAGATTTTACGACACACATCACAGACACAAACACATAACAAATTTGAGTACACGGCGAAGTTGAGTGAACTGTTTACAGCCACCAATTCTAACATTACCCGTCCTATTTACTGGCACTCTCAGAAAAATATTCTGTATCTAAGACATTAGTAACATCTTAAAAACACCAAGGAGTTTGACTAACAAAGATCTCAAGCCAAGTCAGCCAAATGGAACACGAAAAATTGTAAATTCCATCTGCTAGATTACAGTAATTTATCTTCTTGAAAAACTCGTCACCAATTGCTCATTGGAAATCTTTCATTAAAGGGGCTTCAGAAGGACACTTATTTATTATTTAGGTTTAGGTAGAGAATCAGTTTCTATTTCAGCTGTTGAAAAGTAGCAGTGTTTTAGGGAACTAAAATGGTAACCCGACAGAAATAGAGTACCATTTTACAGCAAAGACATAAAAAGAAACATAAATTCAAGAAGTATTCATACATTGTTGATGTTGTTAGGTGCCATTGAGTAGGTTCCCATTCATAGCGACACTATGCACCACAGAACGAAACACTGCCCAGTCTTGCGCCATGCTCACAATCGTTGTTATGCTTGAGCCCATTGTTGCAGCCACGGTGTCAATCCATTTCGTTGAGGGTCTTCCCCTTTTTTGCTGACCCTGTACCTTACCAAGCATGATGTCCTTCTCCAGTGACTGATCCCTCCTAAAAACGCGTCCAACGTATGTAAAACATAGTTTCGTCATCCTTCCTTCTAAGGAGCATTCTGGTTGCACTTCTTCCAAGACAGATTTGTTCAGTCTTTTGGCAGTCCACGGTATATTCAATACTCTTCACCAACGCTGCAATTCAAAGGCGTCAATTCTTCTTTGGTCTTCCGTTCTTATTCATTGTTCAGCTTTCGCATGCATATGATGCAATTGAAAATACCATGGCTTGTATGGTGCACCTTAGTCTTCAAGGTGACATTTTTGCTTTTCAACACTTTAAAGAGGTCTTTTGCAGCAGATTGCCCAATGCAATGCGTCTTTTGGTTTCCTGACTGCTGCCTCCATGGGTGTTGATTTGTGGATCCAAGTAAAATGAAATCCTTGACAACTTCAATCTTTTCTCCTTTTATCATGATGTTGCTTATTGGTCCAGTTGTGGAGATTTTTGTTTTCTTTATGTTGAGGTGTAATCCATACTGAAGGCTGTGGTCTTTGATCTTCACCAATTAAGTGTTTCAAGTCCTCCTCACTTTCAGCAAGCAAGTTTGTGTCATCTGCATATTGCAGGTTGTTAATGAGTCTTCCTCCAATCCTGATGCTGCATTCTTTTTCGTATAGTCCAGCTTCTCGGATTATTTGCTCAGCATACAGATTGAATAGGTATGGTGAAAGGACGCAACCCTGACGCACACCTTTCTTGAATTAAACCATGCAGCATCCCCTTATTCCCTCTGAAAAACTGCCTCTTGATCTGTGTACAGGTTCCTCATGAGCACAATTGAGTGTTCTGGAATTCTCATTCTTCACAATGTTATCCATAATTTGTTATGATCCACACAATCGAGTGCCTTTGCATAGTCAATAAAACACAAGTAAATCTCCTTATAGTGTTTGCTTTCAGCCAGGATCCATCTGACATCAGCAATGATATCCCCGGTTCCATGTCCTCTTCTGAATCTGGCCTGAATTTCTTGCAGTTCTCTGTTGACATACTGTTGCAGCCACTTTTGAATGATCTTCAGCAAAATTTTACTCGAGTGTGATATTAATGATATTGTTTGATAATTTCCACATTGGGTTGAATCACCTTTCTTGGGAATAGGCGTAAATATACATCTCTTCTAGTCAGTTGGCCAGATAGCTTCTTCCAAATTTCTTTATACATAGATGCAAGAATTGTAAATGTCAGATCCTAGAAAAGAAACCTTTGACTTAGTATGTCAAGAACCCTTGGCTGAGCCACATCTTCAGAGAGAGGGTCCAGTATTAATGATGATATCTTCTAATTGTTCAAAACAATATAATTTTGAATAGATTTGTTAGTAGATTACTCAGGGCTGCTTTTTGAAAATAAATTGTGATTTAATCAACCAAATATAAACCAACAGGTAGGATAAATATGTCAGCCACTAGTAGGATAACGAATGGATTTTATCATTTCATAACAAACTGGATAATAGACATTTAGATAATTTGAAACTGTCCACCAAAATTCTCATAAGAATCAACAGTGTGTACAGTTAAAAAAAAAAATTTGTTAAAATCTGGGACTGGAGAGTGAGACCAGTTTTAACGGCCTTTCTATATGCTAGTTAAAGTCATTAAGGACTTAAAAAGAGGAGAAAGGAAGAGAAAATTACAGTCACTGGTTGTTTTACTCAGCACAGCGCAATTTAAACTATTTGAGGTACTCCAATTAATTTATATTTAATCTGCTGTGTAGTTATGCTAACTATATGTATTACTGTTTTCAAAGCCATAAGCCAAATATGTAGTTAAGTCAATTCCAACACATGGTGACCCCATGTGTTACAAAGTAGAGCTGCTTCATAGGTTGTTTTTTTTTTTTTCTTTTTTCTTTTGGTCTGTAATCTTTATGGGAGCAGATTGCCAGGCCTTTCTTCTTTGGTGCTGCTGAGTGGGTTTTAACTGCCAACCTTTAAGTTAGTACTTGAGCACAAACTGTTTGCACCACCCAGGGACATTTACTTTTTTCAGCACTTATTAAATGTCAGGTATTTTGCTATGGGTTTTACAGACCTTTATTTTATGTATTTTTTACACCATCCTCTAAAAATGAACCTCTTTAAAGTGTTGAAAAACAGAGATATCATCTTGAAGGCTAAGGTGCGCTTCATCCAAGCCACGGTGTTTTCAATCGCCTCATATGCATACGAAAGCTGGATGATGAATAAGGAAGATCGAAGAAGAATTGACGCCTTTGAATTGTGGTGTTGGAGAAGAATATTGAATATACCATGGACTGCCAAAAGAACAAACCAATCTGTCTTGGAAGAAGTACCATCAGAATGCTCCTTAGAAGCAAGGATGGCCAGACTACATTTCATGTACTTTGGATATGTTCTCAGGAGGGATCAGTCCCTGGAGAAAGACATCATGCTTGGCCAGTGAAAAAGAGGAAGACCCTCAATGAGACGGACTAACACATTGGCTGCAACAATGGACTCAAGCATAACAACAATTGTGTGGAAGGTGCAGGACCAGGCAGTGTTTTCATTCTGTTGGGCATAGGGTGGCTATGAGTTGGAACCCACTCGATGGCACCTAACAACAACAATATAAGATGAACATTATCGCACCCATCTAACAAATGAAGTGTCAGGAGTGCTGAGAAGTCAAGTTGTTGTTGCTGTTAGCTGTCATTGAGTTGGCCCCAACTCAATAGTGGGGCATTCTTCCTAGACTATCTTAGTCTGGAAGATCTGCTGAAACCTGTTCAGCATCATAGCAACACATAAGCCTCCACTGCCAGAAAGGTAGTGGCTGCACATGAGGTACATTGGCCAGGAATTGAACCCTGATATCCTGTATGGAAGGAGAGAATTCTACCATTGAACCACCACTGCCCCCTGAGGTAACTTTCTCAAAAATCACAGAGCAGTCATGTGTATATTGTAATGTACAATAGTTTCTGTAAATGATATCTGAAACTTTTGAATGCTAGATTTTCTTATCTGAGGAGCATTAGAAATAAACAAAGGATTTTGGTCCCAGGCTCTGGATTCAAATGTAAAACATGTAAACTTAAACAACTAAATCAAACTTTCAGAATCTCAGTTTCTTCACCTGTAAAATAAGCATAATTGTAAACAACTTAAAGAGTTCCTAGGATTATTAAATGATATAATTTACATGTTACAATAGTGCCTGACAGACAGTAATATTTCAGTAAATGTTAATGATATTAATAATGAGATTCATTATTTCCTAGCCATGGGATAGGAATGAGTTCCCAATAAGGTTTTTGTTGTTGTTATTCACTTATAATGCTTTTTTTAGGTCTGAACAAGATCCTTACTTGACTTCATTGTTTATTATCTGGGATGAGGGCAAAGCCACTTAACAACTTTTTCCTCAGTTGTAAAACAGAGAGGAAAATCGTCTCTGCTTTACTACCGGGTTGTGTGACATAAGAAGCTTTACTTACTGTATTAGTCTTCTAGGGCTGCTGGAACAAAATACCATAAACTGAATGGCTTATAAGAACAGAAGTCTGTTGTCTTATAGTTTTGGAAGCTGGGAGTCTGAGATCAGGGTGTCGGTGGTGTTGATTCCTTCTTAGACTTTGAGAGAGAATCAGTTCCGTGCCTTTCTCCTAGCTTCTGGTAGCTCTAAGAGTTTTTTGGCTTGCAGCTTAAGTGTCACATGATGTCTTTCCTCTCTCTTCCTGTCTTTACGTACCTCTTCTTTGCAAGGACAGCTGTCATATAGGGTCAGGAGCCACCTGACTCCAGCATGACCTCATGTTAACCTGACTGATAGAATATTCAAAGACTTTATTTCTAAGCAAGGTCTCATTCACAGCTACAGGGGTTAGGGCTTCAGCGTATCTTTTGGGGGACATAATTCAATCCATAACATTTACATAGAAGTAATTTATAAGTCTGGCTATTAAAAATGTGGAAAATTAGATTAAGTTAAAAAAAGTAAAAACCAAACCAACTAACCAACCAGACAAAGACTATCCCTTCATTGCTGTGATAGACATTACTAATCAATTACCGCAAGCCAGCTTGGTCAAGGTGGTGCCTCAGAATCCTTTTTCAAAACAGTGCTCCAGAACCTATTAGCAATTAATTCAAGTTTGCGCTTAGAACAAAACTTATTTGCCACCTTCTTTAGTTTTAGTCAATATCCAAATGAAAATTCATATGCACCTTCCTAACTGCCTACTAAATGTGCTTAGTTGAATAGATATATGCCAATTGATCCATGATTTCTTCATACTTACAGTTAAAAGAAAAAAATTAAATCATCATAAAGATAATGTTGTATAGCCTTCTAAAGTCACTTTCCATGTAAAGATTTTGTAGAAAGATTCATTTTTCATTTTAGGTTTTATCTCATTAGCTAAAGTTACCAGTGATTAAAATCTAAATTGAATTTTGTAGTTTCTTTCAAAATGTTGGTTGTTGACGTTATAACCAATGTAGGAATCTCTGACAGATGTTTATGATAATGCATATATAATATTTTGAATGCTCAGATTGATGTATCTTTATTTTGCCTCTATTCTCCACCACCTCTCAGTTACCACCCCAGGACCAAGCCAAATCAGTCCTTCTGACCTTTCAGATAACCACCCAGTATTTCTATTTGTTTTACTATTTATGTTTGTTTACTTGTCTGAGAGAAATAACATGGCATCAGAATCAACAAGGAAACCATCTTTAAAATATACATATCTCATTTGTCCCACCACTATATATGAAAAATCAATCATTTTGGGTACAGCACAGGCATTGCATTTATATAAATTCTCTTGGTGATTCTACTGTGCACCTCTAAAAGAAAAGTGCACTTAGTAGACAAGAATGGGCTTTGGAGTCATAGGTTGTAATAGTTTCCTAGTGCTGCCATAACAAAGTAGCACAAATTGAGTGGCTTATAGGAACAGAAATTTACTGTCTCATGGTTCTGGAGGCTTGAAGTCTGAAATCAAGGTATCGGCAGTGTTGATTCCTTCTAAGAGCCTGAGGAAGAATCTGTTCTGTGTCTCTCTCCTAGCTTCTGCTGATGGCTGGGAATCCCTGGTGTTCCATGGCTTGCAGATGTTTCACTTTGAATCTCTGCCTCTGTCCTCCCATAGCCGTCTTCCCTCTGTGTGTCTCTGTGTCTCCTCTCCTCTTTTATTAGAACAACACTTAAATTGGAGTAGTACTCCACCTCCTTACTCCTTATGACTCTACGTTAGCTGACAAAATATTCAAAGACTCTTTTGAAAACCCCTTCAAAGTGCCCAAACAAGATCATGTTCACAGGCACAGGGGTAGAGAAGGGGGAAGTGCAGTTTAGGACTTCAATATATCTTTCAGGGGAACAAAATCCAATCTCCAGGCTATAATCTCGTCCTCCATTCTTTCCACCCACGTAAATCATTGACTATATTTGAAATATGGTCATTAAATAGTAAATGACTATTGCGAAGAAAGTGACAGGCATCTTGCTTCTCACCTGGTAGGAATTTAATAAACATTTCCTCTTTCTCTTTGGCCCACTCATTTTTACAGATTCCAGAATTACTGATTAATGATAGAAGAAACCCTTAGTACAGCCACACAATTGTGTATGAGAGAGTTGTAGTGACTTGCCCAGTTTCATACTTTTACCTTTCTTGTGGTGTATCCACATGCAACCTGATCATTTGCTCCTTGTTCCCTTTCTTGTGTTCAATTCTCTCAGGGAAACACTGTTTTTTCTTCTTCAGAGGAATCAGGTAGAAAAATAACATCTTCTATTAAGCACCTGCTATGTATAAAGTTCAAGGTTTCCTGGTGGCACTATGGTTAAGCATTCAACTGCTAACAGAAAGATCGATGGTTCAAACCCACCAGTGGCTCCACAGGAGATAAGACCTGGTGACCTGCTCTTGTAAAGATTACAGCCTAGAAAACACTGTGGGGCATTTCTATTCTGTCATATATGGTCACTTTGAGTTGGAATGAACTCAATAGCATACAACAACAACAATATGTATTAAGTCCAACACCTATCTGTCAGTTTGTCATACTGTGGTGGATTGTGTGTTGCTATGACGCTGGAAGCTGTGACACTGGTATTTCAAATACCAACAAGGTTAATTTGGTTTAATTTTGTCCCATTGTGGACAGGTTTCAGTGGAATTTCCAGACAAGACAGACTAGGAAGAAAGGCCTGTCCATCTACTTCCAAACATTAGCCAATGAATGCCTTATGGATCACAACAGAATAATGTCCAACATAGTGCTTGGAGATAAGCCCAAATATACCAAAAATCATAAAACTGGTACAGGACTGGGCAGCATTTCATTATGTTATACAACTTGATGGCAACTAACAACAAGTATTAAGTGCTTCACACATATAATGGTATCAAATTTGCAGGCTAATCATAAGAGTAGGTATTATTATCCCAGTTTTTCAGGCAAGAATACTAAAGTCCAGATGATTTATGTGATAACTCTCCACTTAAAAGTAGTACAAAAATAATTTCTATGTGTCATTACAAAACCTAGTACTTTTCACTAATCTATCCCAGACAAATTTTCTTCATTATAATGGGATTATGGAGTCTTAGAATATCACAGTCCAAGGTAAGAGCAACTAGGGAACAGTGAACAGTAGTTGACACAGGCCAGAGGGGAGAGCTAAGATCATCAGGAGTTCTCCTTGCTTCTGCAAGAATTTTGGCCTAAGGCTATCTTTCTGATTGCACTGTCTTTAATTCTACAACACTGTCTAGTTTCTGCCCACAATTATAATTTTACTGGGTTATGAGCCACTTTTGTAAGCCTGAAGGTAAATGCTGTTAGCTCTCATTGTCCACTGATAATTCCTCACTGGTCAATTTCATTATTTTCTCTTTTGATACAGAGCTATTGATGATAAACACAGAACATGCTTCTGGCTCTGAAGGAAATACCAAGAGGCAGTGACTTAAATGGTTGAAAATAAAGGTGCTATCACGGAAATGCCTGTTTTATCTCTAATGGTCAATATTTAAGAAATTATCTAACAATATCATTAATATCACACACAAGTAAAATTTTGCTGAAGATCATTCCAAAGCAGTTGCAGCAGTACATCAACAGGTAACTGCCAGAAATTCAAGCAGGATTCAGAAGAGGACATGAAACGAGAGATAACATTGATGATGTCACATGGATCATGGCTGCAAGCAGAGAATACCAGAAAGATGTTTACCTGTGTTTTATTGACTACGCAAAGGCATTTGACTGTGTGGATCATAACAAATTATGGATAACATTTCAAAGAAAGGGAATTCCAGAACACTTAATTGTGCTCATGAGGAAACTGCACATAGACTGAGAGGCAGTCATTTGAACAGAACAAGGGGATACTGCATGGTTTAAAGTCAGGAAAGGTGTGTGTCAGGGTTCTATCCTTTTACCATACTTATTCAATTTGTATGCTGAGCAAAATAATCCAAGAAACTGGACTATATGAAGCAGAATAGGGCATCAGGATTGGAGGAAGACTCATTAAAAACTTTTGATATGCAGATGACACAAACTTGCCTGCTGAAAGCGAAGAGAACTTGAAGCACTTACTGATGAAGATCAAAGACCACAGCCTTCCCTATGGATTACACTTCAACATAAAGAAAACAAAAATCATCACAACTGGACTAATAAGCAACATCATGATAAATGGAGAAAAGATTGAAGTTGTCAAGGATTTCATTTTACTTTGATCCACAATAACACCAACGGAAGCAGCAGTCAAGAAATCAAAAGATCCATTGCATTGGGAAAATCTGCTGCAAAAGATCTCTTTAACGTATTGAAAAGCAGAGATGTCACTTTAAGATGTGCCTGACCCAAACCATGGTATTTTCAATCGCCTCATATGCATGTGAAAGCGGGACAATGAACGAGGAAGATCGAAGAAGAATTGATGCCTTTGAATTTTGTTGCTGGTGAAGAATATTGAATAGACCATGGACTGCCAGAAGAATGAACAAATCTTTCTTGGAAGAAGTACAGCCGGAATGCTCATTATAAGCAAGGATGGTGAGACTTTGTCTCACATACTTTGGACATGTTATTAGGAGGGACCAGTCCCTGGAGAAGGACATCATGCTTGGTAAAGTAGAGCGTCAGTGAAAAAGAGGAAGACCTTCAATGAGATGGATTGACACTGGCTGCAACAATGGGCTCAAGCATAACAACAATTTTGAGGATGGCGTGGGACCAAGCAGAGTTTCATTCTGTTGTACATAGGGTCACTATGAGTTGGAACCGACTGTATGGCACCTAACAATAGAACAATTTGTATTTGACAGTGTGGATGTATTTGAATAGAAAAAGTCAGTCATATTCCAGTGAGAAAAAGTAATATGCATATGATATGCATACGTATTAAATATGTTTCTGCATATTAAATTCTTATTAATATTTACATATATACTAAATCTAAGGAGCCCTGGTGGTGCAGTGGTTAAGCTTTAGTCTGTTAACCAAAAGGTTGGCGATTCAAACTCACCAGCCTAGCAGTCTGTGTCCGTAAGATTTACAGCTTGGAAACCTTATGGGGCAGTTCTACTCTCACTATGAGTTGAAATCGATTCAATGGCAATGGGCTTTGTTTAATATTAAATCTATATTTATGCAAACACATGCATGTTTAACATATATTTAATTTTTTCTCACGTAGTTATATATCTATATATAGATTTGCTTTTTTTCTTTGCTTGTTTGCAAGAGTGAAAATACTTCAAGGAAATCCTTTGTGGTTTTTGTGGCTCTCGAGGAAATATCCATTTAAAATGTCTGGAACGTGTGTTCAGAAAAAGAACTGATTTCACATTTTCTTGAGAAGAAAAAGCAATTTCACAGTAGACAAAATGGCTTGGAGTAATATGGATGTTTTTTTCACTGTATTCTTAATTAAGAAAGATTGACACCTGTGAAGGTTTCAAGCCAAATAAAAATCCCAGATTTTAATTAGCCTTTCTAATGGTTATATTTTCCTGCTAGGAGACATTTGAAAATCTACCAATTTCTCAGAGACAGTAGCAGAACATAAATAATATTGATAATTATATTTATTACTTCCATCAGTATCATGATATGCAGTCGTGCAGGACTAGCACTAGATTAAATAATTAAACATGCTATAGCGGCTTTTGGCATCTTCTCCTCCACCTTTTTAGCCTACCTTTCTAGCTGTCTGTATTATAGACCCAACTGTCACTCACTATCCATGACATTTGTCCCCTCACACAGGCCTGTGGGTACTTTCACTGTCTTATTGCCACGCACCATCCGCATCCATTTTCCACCGTTAGTGACCCAACTCTGTGGCTTTCTAGTCCCTCTCTTACAAAAACCACAAAAATTACTTGCTGTTACTACTCTCTCTATGCTCAGAATATTGATAAAATAGCATTTGCTAAACTGAGATGCTATGCACAAATACATGATATTTTTGCACAACATTCTGAGAGCTGACTAGTGCATAATGGGTTTCTCTTCCACAAGGTATGCTTATTTTAACAAGGGCATAGTGTGGAATTTTAAGTGGTGTTTTTTGGCCAGGGACAAGTGAGGTGATGTTGAAAACCTCATCTGATAGGTGACAATTCACTTTATATTAGTGCCCAATATTTCTGAAAAACAGCAGAGGGATTAAATATCAACCATTTATCATATCATGAATCAATGTGAGGCTATGTGACTAATCCTCGGGTAGAATTTTTAGATAAATCAATACAGATACATATAGTTACATATGTCTTTTCATATACATCTTTATATAATTATGTTTATGAGGACTATACACACCCCTGCAGGTGTGTGTGTGCATATGTGCATACACACACACACGAACACATCCCTGTATTTATTTTGAACCTAACCTGTCTGTTCATCATTTTCAACCATTCATGTTCTACAGGAGGCAATCAATTGCATTGACTATAGAATGATTTAATTAAGTCATTGTGTTGACTAAAAGTAATCTACCAAGACCAGTTTTCTCGTATCATTTAAACTCAGCTATTATGTTTATGGGATTAATAAACTTCTATGGATATGTAAAAGGGTCATCTGTATATAATTTTTACAAATTGCTTGAGATTATTTGACAAATACCTTATCACCTGAGAACTTAATTTAAAGGAATTTCAGACATTCATTTGAAAGAACAAGAGATTAATAAAACCAAAATTAATTAAAGGGAAGATGATTAAATAAAAATGTCTTACCAACTCTGAACAGTTATCTCTTTTCAACGAATAAGTTGCCATTTGAGACACTCTACTAAATAACATATAAGTGTTTGTTTAAAAAGCACAAGTAATTTTTTTTTAAATCAACTGTTTTAAAATAAAACAATTGAAAAAATCTTCAGAAAATATTGCGTATCTCAGCTGCAATAGT
>NW_004444109.1:3459683-3474618 GCF_000243295.1 Trichechus manatus latirostris | reverse complement strand
TGTGAAAGTGTGTGTTTTCTAGAGAACAAAGGAGTAGGCAACTCTTCCAATCTCTATGCCTGGAACTACACTACAGCTAAATTTACAAATTAGTTCAGTGTTTTGTGTAATACTAACCTGGTTCTACTCCCCTCAAAGTTTGTCCCTTCCGTGACTAATATCCCACCAATAAAAATTTGCTTCTTTATATCTAGTAAGCCATAGAAAATAATATACTTATGGAAAAAGTGACATTCATTTATTCATCAAAATGTTGTTGTTGTTAATTGCCATCAAGTCACCTCTTACCCATGAATACCCCATGTACAACACAACAAAAGGTTACCCGGTCCTGCACCATCATCACAATGGTTGGTATGCTCGAGTCCATTGTTGCAGCCACTGTGTGTTTGGAGTGCTTTTCAATCTAGGACGCTCATCTTCTAGCACCATAGCAGACAATATTCTGTTGTGATCCATAGGGTTTTCACTGGCTAATTTTCAAAAGTAGATCACCAGGCTGAACAAGGATACAGCAGTTAAAAAAAAAAAAAAAAGCAATGGCCCACTACATATTTTGTAGTAGGAGAGGTGGAATAGACACTTGAGAAAATAAATAAATAAAATGTATATTCCATACGGAGATTTGGAGAGTAAACAAAAAGCAGAGGATTGGGATAAGAGCTGCCAGCTGTTGCGTGGTATGTTGAAAGAAGGTGATATTTGAGCTAGGACTTAAAGAAGGTGAAAAAATGAGCCATGTGAACATTCAGAAGAAGAAATTTCCAGTTAGAAGAAGCAGCAAGAAAAAGTCCCTGGGGCAGGAAGAGGTCTGACAAGAACAAGGAACCAGTGTCAGAGCAGAGTAAGTAGCAGGAAGAGTAGTAGGAGAAGGGACCAGAGTGGAGAGGGGCAGGCCATGGAGGGTCTTTTCAGACCATGTCAAAGACTTTGACTTAAATGCCAACTGAACTAGGGAAGCTTTGGAAGCTTTAAAAAGAAGAGTAAAATCTAACCTATATTTGAATAAACTCAGTCCACAAAATCAAACCACAAAGCTCATGGAAGATGCTTGGCAATAATCTAAGTAAAAATTATGGTGCTTGAATTGGCATGGTTTCAGTGGAGATTATAAAAGAGTCAAAAATAACTCCATGGAGTTTGACCTGAGAAAGTGGAAGAATAGACTTGCCATCAATTTGGATGGGGAATACTAGTTTTATGGAAGGGGGAATATCAGGGCTTCTGTTTTGGACATGGTAATTTTCACATATCTATTAGACATCCAAATAGGAAATTTAAGTAGGGAAATCTGTTTCTTAAATTTAGGGAGAAGTACAGGCTGGAAATATATGTTTGTGAATTATTAATATATAGATGCTATTTATAATCATAGAATTATATTGGAATATCAAATGGGGGTGTTAACAGACAATAGGAAAGTTTCAAAGAAAGGGCTTTGGGACACCCCAACATCAAGAGGATGAGGTCTGAAAAGAAAACTGAAAAAGAGATTAGGAGGAGGATCCAATACATCAGGGAACAAAAAGGATAGTGTGAAAATCATATGAATAAGAAGTTTCAAAAGGAAAGAGTGATCAACTTTGTCAGATGCTGTTGAGAGGTCAAGAATATGAGGACTAGATTTAAAGCCTGGAGCTAATTAATGACCTTGAAAAAATCAATTTTTATGGAGATGTGAGGGGGGAAAAACCTTCTTCAATCAGGTTTAGAAAGAATGTGGGAATGTGATGTGAGGAACTCAAGACAGCCACATTACAGCCACATTTTACTGTAAGAGAAACAGAGTAGTGGCTGGAGCATAGTGTTATCAAAGAAGGGCCCTTGGTGTTGTTGTTTTTGTTGGTTAAGAGGGGAGAAATAATGTCATGTTTTATGTTGATAGGAATTATATAAACATAAAATAAATATTTATGTAAGAGAGAATGGGATTGAAGGCGCTATATTCTTGAATATGAGAAGAGATAGAATCTAGTACAATTTGTTCACCTATAGAAATCAGAGGGAAGGTAGAGTACAGAATTACAGATGGTGGCAAATGGTTAGATGTCAGAGGTGAGGGGAAGTCTATGGAAGGAAGTTCTCTTCTGATTCCTTTATTTTCTCAGTGAAATAAGCAGCATACTCGTTAGCTAAGCATAAGAAGGTTGGTGGGAAATGGAGATTAGAGGAGCAAGGAGAAGGTATAAAGTAGTCTTCAAGGGCAGTGAGAGACACTGTGGAGTAGGGAGGTGTATTTCTTTTGCCTGGCAAGACTAAAGGCCCACTTGAGATTAGTAGTCATGAATTTAAACAGAGCAGTAAACATAGTTGTATATTTTTTTCTCCAGCCATATTCAGCTGCATGGATGTATGCTCACAGTCAACAGAGATTTAGCTATAGCACACGTAGGGGTACGACTATGGCAAAGCAAGGGAGTGCAGGTCAGGGACTAGAAAAAGTGAAGGGGGAAAAAACTGGAATTTTGAGAGTAAGATTGATAAAATTGAGCTGAATGGGAGTAACGAAGAGGGTTAAACTGTTCCCCCTCCATCCATCACACTCCAGGTCTGTGGTCAACTAGTTCCTGACAAGTCATCCTGTGTAGCAGCCCAAGGACACTCCACTGCTCCCCCTCCATTCAGACCTGCACGGTAAGCCACGAAGCTGTCCTTAGATGAACTTCAGGTGTCACACTCCAAAAAACACACTCCCCAGCTGCCATGACACTGCACCCTCACTGCACCCCCACACATGTGAATTAATTCCTAGAATTGCCCTCCTATTCTCAGAAGCTTCATTAATTATGCATAACTTCCCTATCCTTAACCTTATAACTACGCTGGAATCCTCAACCTCGGGGAGCTTGATTTGAGACTTAGTTTCTGAACTCCATGTTTTACTGGCTTATAATAAAGTCTACTTTCTCTTTCTCAAAGGCCCGGTGTCTCTCAATTGACTCTAGGGGTCACACCGAACAAAACCTGCCCTCATCAGGTTACGTGGGGGTTACATATTTACACAGGTCATACTACCAGGACCAAACTCTTTCACTTTCCATAGCTTTATAATATTTTTTTTAAATATTTCATTACTCTTACAGAATTTTTCTGGTGATTCCTACAAGCTTATTCTTCTGGATTGTCATTTTATTAAGAAAATATGATTTCAAGGACATTTTGAACTATTACAGCTTGAGGAGCTGATACAAAGAACATATTTAAGGCATTTTTGGAACACGAGAGAATGGTATATGAGAAAATAAAATCAAGGTGATGGTGAATTTATAGTCCCCATATTAGTGGAAGTACAGTATATGTCTTAGCCATCTAGTGCTACTATAACAGAAATACCACAAATGGATGGCTTTAACAAAGAGAAATTTATTTTCTCACAGTCTAGTAGGCTACAAGTCCAAATTCAGGGTGTCAGCTCCAGGAGAAGGCTTTCTCTCTCTGTCAGCCTGCTCATCAAATTTTCCCTGGACTAGGAGCTTCTCAGCGCAGGGACTCCACGTCCAAATGGATGCACTCTGCTCCTGGCACTGCTCTCTTGGTGGTATGAGGTCCCCAACTCTCTGTTTGCTTCCCTTTCCTTTTATCTCTTGAGAGATAAAAGGTGGTGCAGGCCACACCCCAGGGAAACTCCCTTTACTTTGGATCAGGGATGTGACCTGGGTAAGGGTGGTGTTACAATCCCACCCTAATCCTCTTTAATGTAAAATTACAATCACAAAATGGAGGACAACAACATGATAGTGAGAATCATAGCCTAGCCAAACTGCTACACACATTTTTTGGGGGAAATAATTCAATCCATGACAGTATAGTTAATTTAAAAAAAATATCTAGGACAGGGGGTATTACAAGAGGTTCTTGTGAGACCCTTGGTCATGGATTGAACTGTGTCTCCAAAATATGTGTATCAACTTGGCTATGCCATGATTCCCAATATTGTGTGATTGTTCACCATTTTGTCATCTGATGTGATTTTTTTATGTGTTGTAAATCCTACTTCTATGATGTTAATGAGGCAGGATTAATGGCAGTTATGTAAATGAGGCAGGACTCAATCTACAAAATCGGATTGTGTGTTAAACGAATCTCTTTGGAGATACAAAAGAGAGAAGTGAGCAGAGAGACAGGGGGACCTCATACCACCAAGAAACAAGAGCCAGGAGAAAAGCGCATGCTTTAGACCCAGGGTCCTTGTGCTGAGAAGCTCCTTGACCAGTGGAAGATTGATGACAAGGACCTTCCTCCAGAGCCCACAGAGAGAGAAAGCTTTCTGCTGGAGCTGACACCCTGAATTTGGACTGTGAGAGAGTTAACTTCTGTCTGTTGAAGCCATCCACTTGTGATATTGCTGTTACAGCAGCACTAGATAACTAAGACAACCTTTAAAGTGAAAGTTTTGTTTCAGAAACATTTCCATCTGCTAAAGTTTATGAACGTTTCAGCTATATGATTTAAAATGTTTGGCCAGAATTTTATCCCTATACAAAGAACCTGGAGAAGTAAAGAATAAGAAAAGAATTAATTAAAGAAAGAAAGACTCTACTATGATTCATAATGAAGTTATGCAATTTCTATAGCTTTAAATATAAAAATTACACTTTTGCTAGTTAAAAAAAAAACAAACACAAAGAACAAACCCATAGCCATCAAGTCAATTCCGAGCCTACAAGAGAGAGTAGAACTGCCCCATAAGGTTTCCAAGGAGCAGCTGGTGGAATTGAACTGCCGACCTTTTTCTGGTTTGCAGCTGTAGTGCTTCACCACTGTGCCTCCTATTTAAACCCAGCTCCCTCCCATTTTTAGTCGCTTCCATTTTTAATGCAGGACCACTGCCTGCGATGAGCTTGCAGTAGTTTCTCAAGTTGTCTTGAAAGGTATCTACAATTTTCTTTCTGCTTTTATAATAAATGGAAGTCAAACTAGAAGAACATACAGTGTGTGATAAATTGATATATTTTTCATTAAATGAGAACGTGGACTATTTCCTTTTCTAAATATTTAGCTGTGAACCTTTTGCACTTCAAACAAAGTGTAATTTTGAAGGAAGACTGTGTCTTAAGTTTTATTGAAGACTCAGCTCTGTTTTCTTTTTCACTGACTGCACCAGAACTGAATATCCTGGCAGAGAAAACTCACTGCTTGCTACTACTTGAAGTATCCACTACCCATAGGCATGATTGTCCATCAACCCAATGGAGATTTGTAAATTTATTTGGAAGGCCTGCAAATGAGAATAATCCAGTAATAAATACTCTAAAGAAAGAAGCTGGAGAAAGCATTGGGAATAGATATTCTCCATTATCACCTCAGCATTCACTGTCATTAGCTCCTTGAAAGGAAGCAAAGGAAGAATATTTTTATGACGTGGCAAAATTCCTGAGTGAATGAGGGTAGGCTTTTGGAACAGCAGCCTTGAGACAGAATAAGTGTATAGGATGTAGGTGTAATTACACAATTATCTGTGCATGTGTAACCTTGTGTAGCTCATCTTCCAATATAGTACGTCAGCAAGACTCTCTGATGCACACCTGTGGAGCCAGCAAACTCATGTCATAAATAATGCTATGATCTTTAATAGCTACATGTTGGGTAAATGCATTTAGGTTTAGAAATATCAAATTATCAGGCCATTTGCTATATTTCTAATATGAAAGGCTCGGGGGAATCTATAAATACTCTAAACTCATACTTGCCATGGAAAAATTTTACTCGTCACTGAATTGTCACTTGGCTTCTGAAAATCATTATCATCATTTGGCTCCCTTGGAGAAATAATTTACCTCATATGGACAAGTACTTTCCTCCCAAGAGGGAGCACATTTTGCTAGCCTGTGCCTCATAGGATCAGAAATACTTTTGTTTCTTTAGCATTGATAGCTTTTTTCAACCCTTGAGAAGACTAATCATCTTATTCAAATACCAATCCAAGGAAATAATATGATGCTTGTATTCAAAGCAATTAGGTTGCCCCTTCAATTTCTGTTCTGTACTCATTAATTGCAATAAGAAACCCTGAAACAACATTCGTGATCTTTTTATTTGACCTCTAATTAGAAGAGTATATTTGGGGTATTTTTGAAGACTTTGAAGACTGTATATATACATGTACATGTGTGTATGTGAACATATATGTGTGCATATATATATATATTTGTGTGTGTGCTATATACGTAGTGTGTATGTGTGTGTGTGTGTATATATATATATATATATATATACCAGAAAAATCATGTAGCTTAATATCTTAGTTTCTTAAAATTGTCTCAGAAGTATATAGAAGCCCATGCTGTTTAACCAAAACAATAACTTCTTTCCTAGGAACCCAGTAGGTAACAAAAATAACATAACCAACCTTATTTATTTCCTGATTGTATTTCCCACTTTTTGTTGTTGTTGTTTCCTGGACTAGCACTAAATAGCTCTGTGCAAGGTAGCTAGATTATTGATTATACATATATCATTAATGGGTCCCAATACACAAACATAGACACACACATGTACCCACACACACGTGCATAGATTCTGAGGTATTGCTTTTTTTATTTTATGTTTAGTCTTCCCAATAGTCTGGCTCTCATTTCTGTATGAAATGCACTCTCTAAATCACTCTGGACCTCTACCTTGGGCAGCTTTATGCAACCTAAATGAAGACAGCAGGGCCGCGGCCATCCCCTAAGAACAATGTTCTTGTTTCGGGATGCAGACGCCAAGCAACAGGAGTCCTGAAGCGGCATCTGACTCGAGCTTGTCAAGCTTTACAAGCTGTTGTTTTCCTTGCTGTCTCTCTTTCCTGGGGACAGCCTGATTGTCCTCTTGAAGCTTTCCCCATTGATTCTTGTTTCTGTACTGTGATGCTCTTCCTGGGAGAAACGGGCTAGTGCAGATTGTTCTAATGAGGGTAATGTACAGAGCTCTTACAAAGAAGATGTGTGGGAGAGCAGGAGCAAGCATCACGGATGCCCAAATGACTTGTTTAATCTGCCTTTTCTATTCATCTACAGGCTGCACATCCCTTCCCTTGAGGGGTTTGCAGTGATAAACCGGTGTTTGGGTTTGTCAGGTTTGTATGCACGTAGCCCCAGATTTGGGTGTGAAAAGAAAAAAGAAAGAAAACCAAAGCTCTTCTCTTTCATTATCTTTCCCCTGAGACATCAAGAAAGAAGGAAGAAAAGGGTCTTTTATACTTGTGGTGGTTCTCAGTCAGAAAACTGACACTTGTCCACAGGGGTGCTATTCCCAATATCCTATTCTGGGTGGCCTGGTCTACATTCCATAGATTCGGTATCAATCATATTCATTTTAGTATTTTTCCTCTGAATTTTGTGAAAAGGACACTATATCAGAGGGAGAAAGAGAGAACTCGAGAGGGAGAGACTAAGAAAGAGAAAAGGAGGGACAGTTTCTTTAATGGAAGATTCCTTTAACACAAGTTATGATGTAAGTGAAAATCTACTGCAGCAATTGAGATGCAGATTCAAGTCCTGTTTTATTTCTTTTAAAGCATTACAGATGCACTCGAAAGACAAGCCATCAGTCAGCAATGACAGGGAACATGGAAATGTATAAGAATAAATTGGGCTTTAATGTTTCTTGACTAAGTTTAGACATTTATCATAACTAATACACTTATAATACCATAGTACTATTTTTTTTCCCTCGTATTTGGTAATCTCACCTATTTTGTTACATGTCTTAAACATAAGTAGAAAGCAACAGTCCTGGCAGTTATAAAATGGTAATGTTTCTTTTGACCAATATTGGTGAAACCCACTGCAATTAAAGTTATGGCGAAGTTTATGCAAAAACAGTGCCATGTTTTTGCTAAATAGTGTGTGAAGTCCTCCTACTTGTGATACCTAATTACTGGTGTCATGCTTGCAACTGTGGCATCTGTGCACACTCAACACTCTAATGGATAGCTCCTACAGGACTAATGTATTTTAATTGATGGTGTTTAGCGTGGCTTTTGGTTTCTCTCATACAAGAAGCTATGCCCTTCTGCTCTCCAGTCCCCAGATGAGCTGGCTTTCTACTTGGGAACTCAAAGTACAGATGGTCAACAAAAGGTGAAGATTTCCAGAACTCTAGCTATCAGTCTCTTTTCAGCCAGGATAACATCTGAATTACTAATCAGCTTCCCTCTGCCCCCACTCTCAGCCTTACTCTACACCCAAGCTGTTTACATTTGGATTTAATGCTCATCTCTCTTTGTCAAATGGCTTTATCAAGTCCCATTTGATTTAAAACACACCTTCCTAACTAGCAAATCAAGGCTGGACCATTTCAGTCCCTCAGCACCCATAGTTCATTTCAAATACAAATTGCTCTTTCTTTGGGGAGAGAGCTAAAGCCTGGTTAAATTTTATCTCTGGCATCATCTGAAATGGGAAGAAAAAGTACTTGAACACAATAGAACTAAATGATGGATCACGTGTGCTTCACATGAATCCAGATAGTGCATCCTCTATAGAATTGTTATCAATGTTATTATGTTTAGCTCTGCAAAAACAGCACGTTTGGACTTCAGAGTTTTCTGAGATGGTGTCTTCTTAGTGCTTCTTTGATAAGAAGTCAGGCATATAGGAAAGAATACATGAAATGATGTACACCTTTCACTGCATTGACCTTAACAGTGCTTATATATCATTTTTCTTTGTTACTAAAGAAACTATTTTAAAAATTATTTGCAATAGCTCGACAGCACAGGTTACAGTTATAAAGAACAATTCTACAAAACAGTGTCTAACTCTCACATCTACAATGCTCAAAACATCTGAGATTGGGGGCCTGAAAGATATTACAGGGTCAGTCCCAGGTTTAGGAGAGGACAAGAAATTGGCTACCCCCTGCTGGCCAATTAACAAGAGTCTGTGTCCTTAGAGTTAGAGATGCCAAGCGGTAGACCTTCCTGCGTGCCTACCCAAAGGGAAGAGTCACAAAGTTCTAATGAGACGGTGTTAATTGTGAATGATATTCTGTGCAATCGTCTTTTTGCATTTGGGGAAAAGGAGACATAAAATTGCACTCCCTTAAATCATGATACTAGCGCTGGTTTCCAGGCAACCACAACAACAGAATGGGAAAAAGAAAAAAAAAGCCTTAGGAAGATTTTTTTTTTTCTGAATAAAATACATGTTTTTGCCTGTGAATCAAGTCCTTTTGCACTGCATATTTTGTAATGGGATATTTCTAAATCTAAGCTTTAAATTAAAAAAAAAAAAAGATAAATATGATGTGCTGCTATTTATTTTATGCGCTAAGAAAGATACCCTCTTTAAAAGCAATTTAATGAGATTAAAAGTGATGAACTCTGCATACGTTAAGAAGCAGACATTATTACAGACCCAGGGTCTCTATGAGTTGGAATCGACTCGATGGCAACCGGTTATCCTTTTAGTGGTAGCAGAGATTAAAAACCAAAAAAGCAGTGCCGCCAAGACTCAGCAAAAAAATACAGGCAAAGCATTTAAACGACTCCTTCAGCATAAACGCTTTAATAGTTAAAGGGTGTCACAGGAGCACACACATAGGCTACCAAATAATAGTACCTAATACTTAGGCTGGGGAACCCTGGAGGCGCAGTATTTAAGAGCTTGGCTGCTCACCAAAAGGTTGGCAGTTTGAATCCACCAGCCGCTCCTTGGAAACATATAAGGCAGATCTACTCTGTCCTATAGGGTTGCTATGAGTGGGAATCAACTCGACTGCAATTTTTTTTTTTTTTTAATCCTTACATGATCATTATCACTTTGCGATTTATTTTTATGTTAACTGGTTTAGTCTTCACAACAACATTAGAAGATGGGAATCATTACCTCATGTTCTCAGGTGGAGAAATTAAGGCTCAGTAATTAAACAGCTTGTCCAAGTTACTACTACTATTAAGGGTCAAAAGACCCCTGAAGCAGAGGTTAGTTTTATTAACCCCGTAATGGCTCTGGTGGCGCAGTGTTTAAGTGTTTGGCTCCTAACCAAAAGGTCAGCAGTTCAAGGCCGCCAGTCGCTCCTTGGAAACTCTGTGGGGCAGTTCTACTCTGTCCTATAGGGTCGCTGTGAGTTGGAATCGACTCCACCGCAACAGGTTTAATTTTTGCTTCTTTTTTTTTAATGAACAAAAGGATTATGCCTGTTTAACTCTCATATAGAAAAAAAAGAAGAAGTATTAACATAGGGAATCCCAAATCCTACTATGTAAGGATATTCAAATGAGCCTGAAGGGACCTCAGAGGTCATCATGGAAACTGAAAACAAAGATGTCCAACACACTAGCCAAGATCCTAGCGCCTGTTGGAATACAGGTCTCCAGATACCAAAGACGGACTTGAAATCTAAGAGATTTTGCCCTTTTCAGGTCTGTATTCTTCTGCTGACAATAGTTTTCCAGCCAATGCCAAAGTATTAATAAGTCAGGGAAATTAATGTGTGTTAATGTAGAAGCAAACCTCAACCTAAATGTTAATAACTCACCAAACATCAATACTAACTTTAATTTTACCTTTTTATACCCATATTCAATCATTTTATGATTTTTATGGTATAGATATAATATATCCTTAATATAATACATAAAAATGGCATAGAAATTTTAACATTCAAAAGCAAAAATATGCCATTTTAAAAACTAGTCTCTGGCATTAATATTTACTAAACAAAGGTTTTGAATAATTGAGTGAATGAACTATTCTACTACATCATTTTCAACTTCAGGAGAAAGGGTAATTCATGCCAGACACAATTCAAATTTTAGGTCAGTACTTCAGGTATGAAGAAGACACTCCTCAGCAGATTTTACCCAGGGGGCAATGGTCACAGAAGCAGATACTATAATTTACATACAATATTCTGAAGTACTGAAAATGGTATCAACTGAGATGTCAAACTTAGCCTTGATTTCAGGATCTTTCCCTATCACAAACACAATGTTGTTAAAACCGACCCTAAACCATATAAACACTTTGAAGATAAACTCTAAATACAACTGTACTCCAACAACCTAAAATAGAAGATTGTTTTCCTCAGATCTTTTGTAAAATTTTATATATGTATATATATATATATATATATATATAAATATATATATATATGTATTCTGAGCCGAGGATGGTAATATGTCTCAATTTTCTTATGTAACGGTAGCGAGAAACGCGTGTATTTATATTATAGAAAGGGAGTGAGAACTTATAAATATTCCAGAAAACTAATGACTTTCCCATATTCCTCAAATACACCTGTGATTTGAACACTCAGTGCTCTGAATAGTTACGTTTGCTATTTCTGCTTCTTCAAATGTCTTTCACTTCCTGCATGCCAAATATGCTAGTTTTTCTAATTATATGACGTTCCTCTGAAGCTCCACAATTGACTGTAATCTAACTATTGATTCCATAATATTTATGGACCACCGATTCCATATTATACAGAATATGTATTCCAGTGTATAAATGTATTTTTTGAATTATTACTATTGCATTAATTAATATTTGCCCAAGTTCTTTTTGGATAAATGATAATTATTTACCAATTATTGTCAATATATGTTTGAATTTCATAAACATATATGAAAGCCACGCCTAACTAATGTTTTAATATGATAGCACCTGTAATTATAGAAGGAGGCACACCAGCAGAGGAAACATTAACTACTTTAGCAATAAAATAGTTGTTATTTTAAACGTATCTTATTGCTGAAACTGACCTTGAAAAATCAAGGCTTGGCTCAAAAGTCCTGATACAATATCATGCTCAGAACAATTCAATAAAAGACAAGGGAGCTTCAGTTTAAGGGGGAAAAAAAAAAAAGTAAATCAGTATTTTTGGTTCATAACTACATTTAAGTAGAGAAGTTAAATATAAAATAAATAATCATCTATTTGCCT
Organism: Trichechus manatus latirostris; assembly: GCF_000243295.1. Classification (NCBI taxonomy): domain Eukaryota; kingdom Metazoa; phylum Chordata; class Mammalia; order Sirenia; family Trichechidae; genus Trichechus; species Trichechus manatus. The sequence continues at coordinate 3,462,745 of NW_004444109.1, read as the reverse complement.
AATGTAACTAATTAAGAGTTGGAATCAACTTGATGGCAACTGTTTCTGTTAAATGTCAACAGAGACTTCTTGTTTTTAATTTAGGTAATAAAAATGACAAAAGCTCACAATATAGAAAACAATGAATAATAATTGAAATGTAATCCAGTGCACACAAGATGAGAAGATGTTATTTATCAGCAACAACAAAAAAAAGAAAAGGAGCTGACTGTTTAGAAATATAGATCTGCCTTCTGAGAAGGGAGGAAAATCATTTGTAGTAATAATGTCTGGAAGTCAGATTGTCATTACAGATGTAATTTCTGCCAGGATAGCAGAAACTAGAGTTTCCTTCCTTCCCCACCCCCCCAACATTAACAACTACACTGCAGTTTTTCTTGGCAACACTTTCAACATTGTTAGTTTACAATTCTAATAAAGCTCTATTGCCAAGGTTACCTGTCAAAACCAGAAACTCACCGTAACTAGTCACCTAACAATTATTCTCTATCTCCACCTCACCATGAATACGGTAAAGATTTGAGTACTTTAAAGACTGTTTTTTAAAGTTTACATAGAAAATATTAAACATACAGATAAGTTGAAAAAACTAATAATTATTAATGCAGCAATATCTATATTTAATCATTTTTAACATTTTGCTATATTGTTATATACATACAGATACATATACGTGTATATGTAAAATGCATATATGCATATCTATAGCAAATATATAGAGCAACTATATGGTAATATAGCAATCAAACGACATATTACATTAGGCAAATCTGCAAAAGACCTCTTTAAAGTGTTAAAAAGCGAAGATGTCACCTTGAAGACTAAGGTGCACCTGACCCAAGCCATAGTATTTTCAATTGCCTCATATGCATGTGAAAGCTGATCAATGAATACGGAAGACTGACAAAGAATTGATGCATTTGGATTATGACGCCGGTGAAGAATCTTAAATATACCATGGACTGCCAGTAGAACAAACAAATCTGTCTTGGAAGAAGTACACCCAGAATTCTCCTTAAAAGCAAGGATTTTGACACTTCATCTCACATACTTTGGACATGTTTTAAATATATATAAAATATATTTATCTGATGTCCTTATACGTATATAAACCAAACTCATTGTTGAATTGATTGCAACTCTTATCGGCCCTATAGGACAGAGTAAAACTGCCCCATAGGATTTCAAGGAGCTGCTGGTGGATTCCAACTGCCAACCTTTTGGTTAGCAGCTCTTAACCACTGTGCCACCAGGGCACCACGTATATATATATATGTGTGTGTGTGTGTATATGTGTATATATGTGTATATATACATGTATATATATATATGTATTTGCTGTTATTAACTGCTGTCAAGTCTACCCCTATTTACACATATATAATTAAGTGGCATAGACAGTTAAGCCCTTGACTACTAGCCAAGAGATGGGTGGTTTGGACCCACCTAGAGGTGTCTTGGAAGACAAGCCTGATGATCTGCTTCTGAAATGTCACAGCCTGGAAAACCCTGTGGAGTAATTCCCCTTGGAACACATAGTGTCTCCGTGAGTTGGAATCAACTCAACAGCAGCTAACAACAACAATTAAAAACAATTTGAAATGTTACAGACATAATATAACTTCACCCCTATGTACGTAAGTGTGTTGTTGTTAGCTGCCATCAAGTTGGCTCTGACTCATAGCGATCCCATGTATAACAGAACAAAACACTGCCTGGCTCTATGCCATCCTCAAAATCATTGCTATGCTTGAGCCCATTGTTGCAGCCACTGTGTCAATCTATCTTGTTGAGGGTCTTCCTCTTTTTCACTGACCCTCTACTTTACCAAGCATGATGTCCTCCAGGGACTGGTCCCTCCTGATAAGGTGTCCAGAGTTCATGAGAAGAGGTCTCACCAACCTCGCTTCTAAGGAGCGTTCTGGCTGTGCTTCTTCTAAGACAGATTTGCTTGTTCTTCTGGCAGTCCATGGTATAGTCAGTATTCTTCACCAGCTCTGTAATTCAAAGGCATCAAATAATTCCAAAGATGTATACTTAAGTATATATCTCCTAAAAATAAGGGCCCTTTTCTACGTAACTAAATTTACTATATCTAAGGAAATTAGCAATAATTTTCCAAAATTATCTATTATATATTCCATATTCAAATACACCCAATTATCGCCCCATTTTTAAAATATTTGATGTGTTTTTGTGGGTTCCCCAGAAGGCAGCATCTGAGGTAAGGGCTTATGTGCTACTACATTTTAAAGAAATGAGTATAAGTATGCTTTCTCAAACTGGCTGCTGCTAAATGCAACTGATTGTTCAATCTTACTGGTACCATCATCTAAGAAGGTATACAATTGTCTCTCAGGAGAGCTTTTCAAGGCAACAAAGATACAAATATATATGTAGCATTCCTGTCTATTGTTGGACAAAGAATTGTTCCAAGGGTGTGAAAATCCTCACATTTCTGGGTTGTATATTTATGGACTACAAATAGAGTCCCATGGAGTTTCACCCTTCATTATCAACAGGGAAGCCATGTAGCTGGCGGTGAGTGGTGCATAATAGAAGTATGAGTCAAGCAGCTGTCAGATTGCACTTGCACAAAGTCAATGAAAACCCATGCAAAGCTGGGCATAACTGTAGAACTGAAACAAGAGGCATGTGAGGATCATAGGACTTGCAGGGTTTCATGATTGATATTTTATATACTCTAACTCTAACCCTTAGCTTAGGCCTAGCATCACTGCTCCACTTGTCACTTCAGTATTTCTAGATTTTGTATCACAATATGAGATCTTTGTTTTTTTTTGTGAGAAAAAGTTGCCATAGCTTCTTCCCTGAGAGAGAAGGTGAAGTCCCAATAGTTTCCTCAAAAGAGTAACAAACCTCATTCTTGGAAAGACTTAGGCCAGTGTACATTCTCCACTACTGTAATTGACAGCAAGATCATAATTGATATTCATCATTTCCCTTTTCTACCTCTGATTCTGTATTATTCTCATCTTTGCCAGAATTTCAGCTAATCTTGGATACATACCTTGTCGATTGACTCAAACTTTCGTATGTAA
>NW_004444109.1:3456962-3458625 GCF_000243295.1 Trichechus manatus latirostris | reverse complement strand
TGGTGGAGTTTTCTGGTGGACATTAACTTGAGACACAATGATCCACATGCTTTTTACTCACTCTTTTAGGGCTATCCACATATCTTCTCCAAATCTCCTTGTTTCTGTATAATCTAATCTTCTTTCTTATCAGATGCTTGAACACCATTCAAACTACTTACCTATCTATACCTCACACCACTTTTCCCTCCATATGAAATATGTAACTCATATTAATAGAATTATGACTATATGGGGCTATAATGAAGTAGCGGTCCATTAAGGTCTTTCACCAACATATGGTAGCAACCCATTTGTATATCAGATCCAAGTTCTTTCTTCCTCTTATCAGTTGGTCACAGGTAATCTTCACTGATCCTCTAGAGATGCAAGTTGAGGGAGAGGTGTCAGTGGTATAGAGGCAAATAGCATGGTAGTCTGGATCGTTTTTCATGGGCCTGATCTTGGATATGCAATTTCCACCATGCAATAAATTGCTATTGTTTTCATCTGATATTATAACTTGGTTTATTTATAATACTCAAATCAAGATGGATTGCTTCTATCTCATAGTTATTCAGTGTCTCATGAAAAGGCACTCAGTCTCTGGTACGGTACATGGAGACCTTTAGCACCATCTTATCTGCTGGGCCTTATGTTAATGGTTATAGGAATTGTCTGAATTGCAGTCAGATGCCAAGTTCTCACTTGCTCAGGATCTCTTTAAACTGGTACTTATTCAAGTCAGTTGATAAATGTGTTGAGACCATATTTCCATGTGCAATACATGCTGCTTAAAAAACCCAAAGGGCACTGCCTCTTTTTGGGTAGTTGAGGTAACAAAGTATAACAATGTATTCTTCACCTTAGAAGTGATCTTCAGACTGCTGAACTCCTAAAAACTTCACTGATGTGGCAGGCCCTTGAAAATTCACGAGGTTGTACCAAGGATCTAGGATACTTTCTACTTCCTACTCACTATATCCAAATGCCCCAATATCATTAATACAGTGTACCAATGGGATGTTATTTGAGTTGTCAAGATGATAAAGGTTTCTGAGTATACTATTGTGGCAGAGATTAGGAGATTTAACATACCCTGGGACAAGACATGGGATGGGGACACGTCCTTCCTACTTATAGGTGTCAAGAACAAAATACTGGTTAAATCATTAGCCATGAACCAAAAGTTACAGTCTGTTTTGATCAGCTTTTGTAAATATATCACATACAAAACATCTGCTGTGGTTTGGGTTAATTGGTTAAACTTATAATATTCCTCCAACATCTGCCAACGTCCAGATGATTTTTGCAGGAAAGATAAAGATAAGTTGAATGATGACATGATAGGGAGAAACATATCTGCATTATTGAATCTCTCATGGTGTTTCTAATCTCTGGAATTCCTGTGAGGATGTTGATTCTTGTTAATTTACTCTCTTGGCTATAGGAGATGCTATTTTGGTGACTTCTCTTTGTCTACCATAATGATCATTACACCACAGGTCAAGAATCCAGTGTTAGAGTTCTGCCAGATAATAAATGTATCTATCTGTACTATATACTCAGAGACAATGGAAATCACCCAGGACTGGTATATTAACCCACTGGGCCTACTGCAAGTTATACCAGAGTGAAAACTTTATCATCCAACTTCCATAAACTTCCACTGTAATTATAGGAC
>NW_004444109.1:3454578-3455682 GCF_000243295.1 Trichechus manatus latirostris | reverse complement strand
TATGAATGTACATATATATAGTTGCTTTCTCAGGATCTGGAAGAGATTTTCATTATTTTGTAACTTAACATAGTATATTAGGAAAGCGGCAATACAATAAAAATAATAAACAGATATATTTTATAGCTAAAATGTGCCTTACTAGACATTTTCTAATTTTGATACTAAATCCTTCTGGATGAGTTGGTATGGTTTCATTTTCATGTAAATGAGGAAACCAGAGCTTGACCATCTCAATTGTCCTATCTAGGATCACGCAGATAGTTAATGCTGACTATGGATCCAGTAGACAGTGAATATGAACCCACTTTCACACTGCTATAACAATCTGATTTATTTTTCATGCTACAAAGAAAATATATAAGACTTTTAGATTTTTTAAGAACAGTGACATCCTGTCTGCTTTAATATCTTATCTGGAGATGGAAAGACAATTAAATAGCATTTCATTCAGTTGGAAAAATTAGAGAGAAAAGAGAGAATTAGGTTTAGTCTCACCATGCAATTACAATTGGCTGTTTGTATAAGCAAGGATTTGAAAAGTTGGGTTATAATATTTCACCAAATAAAAATCAAGATAAATGCTAGGGGTTATATCTACATTAAACAGTGGTTTGATGACCCAAATACCTTTGATTTTCATTGCCTTTAGTTTTCTCACTTAAACCCATGCACTAGCACCACATTTGGAGACTTTTCTTTATAAACAAGTGATGTATTCACTTTATATCCTGTTTCTTACTAAAAAAGCATTAAGGAGCCCTGGTGCCAAAATGGTTAAACCCTCAGCTGCTAACCCAAAAGCTGGTAGTCTGAACACACCGATCAGCTCTGCAGGACAAAGACCTGGCAATCTGCTTCTGTAGAGATCACAGCCAGAAAACCCTATGGGGCAGTTCTACTTTGTCACATGAGGTCACTGTGAGTTAAAATCAAGGGCACCTAACAACAAGAGGAAAAAAAAAAGCATTACCATAAATTCCTGGCCTCTATAAGTTATCTATAAACACAGACAACTATCTGTTATATTCATTTTCAGCTAGGTAAGAGTCACATGTCAGAAATGATGTGCTGGATAATCATTTCATCCACTTTCAAAGTTCT
>NW_004444109.1:3451582-3452725 GCF_000243295.1 Trichechus manatus latirostris | reverse complement strand
TTTTTTTTTGGTAAATGTATATGTAACATAGCATTTTCTATCTCAACATTCTTCACATGTACAATTCAATGACATTACTTGTGTTCATTATGTTGTGCAAAATACACACAATAGGAGCATCAGAAGGAAAGAAGAGACAGGAAGAAGAAAAATATTTGAAGAAATAATTACTACAAACTTCCCAAATAACACTAATCTACACATCCTATAAGTTCAACAAATTCAAAATAAGATAAATACAAAGATATTCACACCTTTACGTATCGTAGTCAAACTGTTGAAAGACAGAAAGCTTGAAGACACAGAGAAAAGGGACTCCGTCATAACAAACTGGAAAGAGATTTTTCTGTTGGCTTTGAAGAAGTAAACCGCCATGTTATGAGAGGGCAACCTGAGCGTGGCCTCTAGAGTTAAGAGCAGCCATGGGCCTATAGTCAGCGAGAAAACAGGAACTTGAGTCTTACATCTGCAAGGAACTGAATTCTGCCAACAACTTAAATTATTTTGGAAGAGAACCCCAGCTTGGAATTCTGCCAACAACCTGAATGCGCTTAGAAGAACCTCAGATGATATCACAGCCCTGACCCATACCTTGAATTCAGCCTGGTAAGACCTTGAACAGATGATCCAGTTAAACTGTGCCCACAGAAACAGAGATAATACATGGGTGTTTTTTAAGTCACTAATTTTGTGATAATTTGTTACACAGCTATAGGAAAGTAATACATGCTTCGATCCCTGTTTGTTCTTTAGCTTCTCTTACTGAAATTCGCATTCCTCATACTTCAGTCTATACTTTGGCCAAACTGAACTTGGTTCAGGTTCTCAATATACTACCCTCTTGTCTGGAAGCCCTTAAAGGATATTCTGTTCTCTTTGCTAAGAAATTTCTCACAACAACCTTTTTATCTGGTTAAGTCTACTCGTTCATCAGATCTTCACTTAAAATTACATCTAATCCAAAGATTAGATCATTTGCTTTATATTTTTTTCTTGTGCTATGCATATAGTGGGCATTTCAGCAAATGACAGACAAGTGCTGAACAGTTAATTTAGTCATGATGCTAACCAAAAAGAGTATGCTGTTTTCGCCATCTTTTGAATGGGCAAATTAAATTGACTACTTCTTGACATTATCACTTA
>NW_004444109.1:3391794-3450047 GCF_000243295.1 Trichechus manatus latirostris | reverse complement strand
CTCCTGTTTTATCTCGCATCTGGACTATATCAATAGAGTCTTAATTGGTCTCCCTACTTTATTTCTTGATCAGTCCACTTCTGTCCTTGCAACACATAATCTACTCTCTATCAATAGCCAAGAGGCTGGTTGATTGATTGGTTGGCTACAGGATGGTTGTTTGGCTGGTTGCTTCATGTTTGACTAACTGGTTGCTTGGTAGTTGGTTGGCTAGTTGGTGGTTGCTTGGCTGGTTGCTTGGTGGTGGTTTGCTGGTTGGTCGGTGGTTGGTTTTCTAGCTATCTGTCTGTCTGTCTGTCTATCTATCTATCGTAATCTGTCCTAATTTTCCTTCAGTGGCTTCTCATTAAAAATATGGTCAAACCCCAAATACTTTCTGTGATGTGTAATTTAGATACATGTTCTGATTGCCTTCTTACCTCACTAGATCCATCTGATGCCACCATCTCCCTTAGTCACTCACCCCAACCTCTGTTTTTCTTTCTGTTTCTCACACATGCCAAGTACTTTCACAGTTAGGGCCTTTGCAGCCACAATTTTCTCTGCCTTTCCCTCTTTTTCCTTATGTGGCTGGCTTTTCTCATCTCTCAAGAGCTCAATTTAAACACCATCTTCTAGGCAAGGATCTGTGGCCACGCCAAGCAACCTCCACCCATTATTCTTTATCAGATGCCTTTTTTTATTTGTTTGTTTATTCTTTATATGTTTTTGATTGCTTGTTGTTTGTTTATTTTTTTCTCTAGATTTTTGCAATGTATATTTACAAGTATATATATTTGATTAAAAGTAAATTTACACTCTAAATTCCATTAAAGCAGAGATTTGTACCAAAAAGCCTATCATAATGCACTTAATATAGTAGGCGTACTTAACACTTACAGTGTTCAGTCATGAAGAACTTCATGTACAACTAGACTTTGAGTGAACCAAATTTTTTAAAGAAAAAATTCACATTTCTAAACATTGGAAATGTGAATAAATTGACCTTATATCATTTGATTTAATGTATACATAAGAAGGAAAGGATTTGTTACACTTTTATTTGTAATATATTTTCCCCCCAAAAAAAACAGTTTCCATAGAATCGATTCTAAGTTATAACAGCCACGTGTGTGTCAGAGATATTCAATGGCTGATGTTTTGGAAGTAGATCACCAAGTCTTTCTTCCAAGGCATGTCTGGGTAGACTTGAATCTCCAATCTTTCTGTTGGCAGGTGAGTGTATTAACCATTTACACTACCCAGGAACCCTTGTTTTCCCAAAACACTACCATAATCCATCAGGACATCTTATTTTAACAAAGCTTTTATAAATATACACCCATAGTTGGAATCTTATGTCTTTTCTAAGTAGAAACCGAAACCAAACCTGTTTCCATCAAGTCAATTCTGTGTCATAGTGACTGTCTTAGTTATCCAGTGCTGCTATAACAGAAATACCACAAGTGAATGGCTTTAGCAAAGAGAAATTTATTCTCTCAGTCTAGGAGGCTGTAAGTCTGAATTCAGGGCACCAGCTCCAGGAGGAGGCTTTCTCTCTCCGTCGGCTTTGGGTGAAGATCCTTGTCATCAATCTTCCCCTGGTCAAGGAGCATCTCAGCTCAAGAACCCCAGGTCCAGAGGACATGCTATGCTCCCAGTGTTTCTTTCTTGGTGGTATGAGGTCCCCATGTCTCTCTGCTTGCTGCTTTCTTTTATAGCTCAAGAGAGATTGGCTTACGACACAATCTAATCTTGTAGATTGAGTCCTGCCTCATTAACATAACTGCTACTAATCCCATCTCATTAACACCATAGAGATAGGATTTACAGCGCATAGGGAAATCACATCAGATGATAAAATGGTGGACTATTACTCAATACTGGGAATCATAGCCTAGCCAAATTGATACACATTATTTTTGGGGGACACAATTCAATCCATGACAGTGACCCTATAGGACAGAGTAGAACTGCCCCATAGGGTTTCCAAGGCTGTAATCTTTACTGAAGCAAACTGCCGCCTTTCTCCCACAGAGCAGCTAATGGGTTCAAACCACTGACCTTTCAGTTAGCAGTCAAGTGCTTTAACCACTGTGCCACCAGAGCAAAGCAAGTTCCACTTGCTACCAACATTCTATGCATATTATAAGTGCTGGGGAATATACTCTATTTCCTTTTACAAACCAGAGAAATATATAATAAACATTTGCTGTAATTTAATTTAGGTTTTTGGCTACCCCAAATAAATATTCTAACCAAGACATAAACAGAATACTTTTTGTAGACATAGTATTTGTTTCAAAGAACATTTACATGTTATTAAAACCATAAAATTTTTATTGTTAAAATAACCTACATAACAACTTAAAGGAACACCTGAGTTTGAATACTAATGCTGCTTTTTCACCTCAATTCTTTGTACTTGCATAATTTTCTTCATTTTTTAGAATTCTAGTGTTTTCATTTGCTTGTTATATAGAGATAATAGTTGTTCCTGGGTGACGCAAATGGTTTGTACTCGACTACTAAGCTAATGGTTGGTGGTTAGAACCCACCCAGAGGCACCCAGGAAGAAAGGCCTGGGGATCTGCTTCCATAAAGATTACAGCCGTGAAAACCTGATGGAACAGTTCTACTCTGTAACACATGGGGTCTCCCTGAGTCAGAATCAACTAGGACATCAGGACATCTTATTTTAACAAAGCTTTTATAAATATACACCCATTGTTGGAATCTTATGTCTTTTCTCAGTAGAAACCAAACCAGATTATGTTTGTTTCTTTTTATAGAAATAATCATATTTAAAATATTGTTATGTTATGGGAGATTTAAAAATAATGTATGTGAAAATAGCTCATAAAATATAAATCTTATACAAATGTTAGCTAAAAATAGTATACCTTAGTTTTTGTAAAAATAGATGAGATGGATTAGGAATACTCATATCATTAAGCACTTGTCCCAGGAATTTATTTCCCACCTCAGTAGTTCCCATTCTATTGCAAGAATCCGTAGGAGTTATAAATGATTTCCCTGTTTCTTTATGCTTCTAACAAACTGGAAACATCAAATTAGAATTCAGTCTTTATTCTCCCTATACCTTTTAGTATGAAGTTTTCATCTGAACAACCAATGCATTTGTCTAAACCACCAGGGTGCCTCACTGTAAGAGAAGGTGGATGCGTACACACACTAACTTTTATGTCATTTCGTCATGCTGCTATACCTCAAGGTATTTTGCAATAACATTAAACTTAAAAAACGTTATGTCTCCTGCAGAGTTAACTAGTTAAAATCGGATAAGTGGCAATGACAACAAACACATCATAAGTTCGGGCTTAAGCCTGGAGCCATATTGATAGACATGGAGGAGTTCCTTGAAGCAGGTGCATTGTAGCTCAAAAGGAGACCACCGGCAGAGATACATTCAGCATGGAAGATGCAAGACCTGCTTTAGTTGACTTCAACTTATGAGCAGTGTAAAGAATTCCTATCCCAAGAAGGTAAGTCTTTATTTTTGATGAGCGTTGGGAATTAGAGTGAGCTTAGTATTGTAAATTGACCTTTAACAAGCGCCACTGGAACAAGTCTTACCGCCAATGATGTAAGTTCTGAATAATTGCCAGCGACTATGTTTTGAATCAGTCACAGCCCATTAAATAAATGAGTTAGGCTGTCAATGAAGGAAACGTCAGACATTTTACACCTTGTAAAAAAAAAAAAAAAATGACCAAGACACCCACTGAAACCAACCCAAGAAGAGAGGATGCTCTGTGTTTCTTTCCAGATAAAAATGTATAAAACCTGCAGATTGAGATTGGTAAACCCAAATTGCTTAACCACACTAATATTACTACTATTAAGAATTCTAGGAAGCTATGGAACCTCCCTCTATCAAGAAACGGAAACTTGGAAGGAACATTTAACTCTGGCACAGTTTCGCTCAGGTTCCCTAAGTTCTTACTCTGGCATAGGTTTTGGGCAATCATGAGTTCTTTTTTTTTTTTTTTGTCTTTTCTTTTAAATTCTTTTGTGGTAAGTTGTATTACTGCTGTGATTACGATTTTTCAGTGTTCTTTCCTTTGAAAATATTATATTGCCCACTAACATCAGGCTTTGCCAGTTGACTTGTATTGGCAAATAAAATGTGAGCATAAGTGATGAGAGCCACTTTCAGCCAAAGTTTTAAGGGCCATTGCATAGTTTTGCCATGCTCTCATTTCCCTCTTCTTTGAGATTTACAATGTCCCAGATAGGAGATGCTCCTTTAGCCTGGGTCCCAGAATGAAAATACTGTAGAACAGATACCCAGCCAGCCCATGAGAGACATAACATATGCCAGATAGTTTTTATGATGGGTTACTGAGATTTGGGGTTTCCTTTTTACGGTAGCATAACTTAGCCAAACTGATTTATACACATCATTTTTCATGATAGGTAAAGAAATAAGCAAGCAAGCAAAACAAATGAGATATCAAACACTTCAGGTGCTGAAATATAAAATATAAAAAAGAAAACAGCATTGTATTTATCTGGAAATAATTTTAAACAGGTACCTAAAACAAAGCATTTGAAAGCATAATGGATTTAAATTATCCCACAGATTGATAGTACTTCCTGCATTCTAAGTTTCATTCAACATATCAAAGGTTAACTTGAAATAATTTAAATATTGTAAATGTATTTTCTTTCTGGGAGGGTATATACCTCTAGGAATGAGCATTTTATGAGCTGCAGTCAAGCTAACTCTAACTCATGGCTACTCCATATATGTATTAGAGTAGAACTGAGTTCCATAGGGTTTTCAATGGCTGATTTTTTGGAAGTAGATCACCAGGTCTTTCTGTCAAGGCATCTCTGGGTGGACTTGAACCGCCTAAGTTTTGGTTAACAAATGAATATGTTAACTTTTTGTAACAACCAGAGACTCCAGGAATGAGCATAGTAGAGGGAAAAAACAAAAACAAAACTTTAAAGAACTTCAGAAAACAATTTTCCACCACTAAGTTTAAAAACATACACAGAATAATAAGAGCTGCACATCTGCAATTTAGGCCCACAATTGGTTTAGGTTTCAGTGATTATAACCAAAAACCAAAACCAAACCTGTTGCCCTCAAGTCAATTCCGACTCATGTTCTTGTTGTTAGAAGTCGTTGAGTTGGTTCCAACTCATAGTGACCCTTTGTACAGCAGAACAAAACACTGCCTGGTCCTGCACCATCCTCACAATTATTGCTATGCTTGAGCCCATCGTTGCAGCCACTGTGTCAATCCATCTCATTGAAGGTCTTCCTCTTTTTCACTGACCCTCTACTTTACCAAGCATTATGTCCTTCTCCAGGGACCGGTCCCTCCTGATAATATGTCCAAAGTACGAGAGATGAAGTCTCGCCATCCTCTCTTCTAAGGAACATTCTGGCTGTACTTCTTCTAAGACAGATTTCTTCATTCTTTTGGCACTCCATATTCAATGTTCTTCACCAACATTGTAATTCAAAGGCATCAATTCTTTGATCTTCCTTATTCATTGCCCAGCTTTCGCATGCATGTGAGGCAATTGAAAACACCATGGCTTGAGTCAGGAGCACCCTAGTCTTCAAGGTGACATCTTTGCTTTTTAACACTTTAAAGAGGTCTTTCGAAGCAAATTTGCCTAATGCAATACATCATTTGATTTCTTGACTGCTGCTTCCACGGATGTCGACTGTGGATTCAAGTAAAATGAAATCTTTGACAACGTCAAACTTTTCCCCATTTATCATGATGTTGCCTATTTGTCTGGTTGCGAGGATTTTTGTTTTCTTTATGTTGAGGTGTAATCCATACTGAAGGCTGTAGTCTATGAGCTACATCAGTAAGTACTTCAGGTCCTCTTCACTTCTAGCAAGCAAAGTTGTGTCATCTGCATATCATAGCTACCCTATAATACAGAGTAGAATTGCCCCATAGGGCTTTCAAGGCTGTAAACATTTACAGAAGCAGACTGTCACATCTTTCTCCTGCAGAGTGGCTGGTGGGTTCCAACCAACGACTTTCACTTAGCAGCCGAGTGCTTTAACCACTGTGCCTCCAGGGCTTCTTCTGTAATTATATACAGGTAAATTTCATTTTCAGTTTTCCAGATTTCATACTCCTCAGCAGTTAATGTAAGGAAAAAAAAGACAGTGAAAGTTACTGTTCCTGTGTAACAGTCTTCTCATTATTGATCTATCTCCTATGTTCTCATAGTTTCATGGAACACTATTTGTTAGAGTCATTTAATTTCTAACTGTAGCACTAACATTAACTTCTAACACTAGAAAGATATCACAAACACCATGTGTGCATTATGCTATTACATAGAATAATTATTAGATAAAAATACACAGAACAACAAGAAAGACATTAATATTTTTTTGGTAGAGACTATCATAAAGCCAAGCTACATAATGAAAATGGCACAATGAAAAGCCTGTTCACAGTGTGAAAATGTGTAGATAATGTCAGCCACGCAAGGAACTACCACCATAGCACAAGTTCACCTCAGTGTTGACGAGGTATAATTTCAGAAAACCAAGTTAGAATACAGTCTGTGTCATAGAAATTGCTGGCTAAATCATCATTGATTAATACTGTGGCTGACAAAAGTATTCTCAAATTATTTTAAAGAGAGAAGCTCTTTGAAGAAAAATATTTTAAAATTGGGCAGGTGTTAATGCCTGTGAGGGAGATTTATTTTAGAAGTTTCCTATATGAGGATACCTTTTCAAGGAAATACATTAATCAGAAAGAGGGAAATGAGCCAAGATCGTGTGTATTCTTCTACTCTGAACCCATGCAGCCAAAGGCTGCGCGATGAGGCTAATAACAATTTTGCACATACTAAACACTAACTCTATGGGTTAAAAGGAAAAAAGAAGCATTGTCGATCTCCATCTGCAAACGTGGCTGGGTTAATGCGCAAACTTAGTGTGATTAATATAAATATCATTCTTTACATCAAAGTAAAAATCACCAAGCATGAATTACAGGAACTTTAAGACCTCCAATTGTATATAATGTGCCTGGTCACCTGTGGAGTGGTCATGGACTTCTCCAAAATTTTAGATTGTCTTCCTTCCACCGAGAGCAATTTCCCTTTTTACCACCCCAAACAATTCAACAAATTTGGGCTAAACTAGAAGCGTTATCTTCTAAAACACTGATGTGGAGAGAAGCATTATCTCATATGAAAGCAAACACTAGTAAAATATTATTGTTTCATATCAAATATTAATATGTCAATTCCTGACTTTCCTAAAAATTTCTAAAGTGGTGCTGGAGGGAAGACATTTGAAAATGTTTAATCCATATAATCACACAGTGGAGAGCTGACAGAATTTTATCTAGAAGAATTTACCTAAGTAATAATAACAAGGAAGGAGCTATAATTATAAAGCCTAAGGCAAATTTGAAAACACTGACAGGGAGAAAAAAAAGGGTAGGAGGACTCACAATTAATCTTAATAGTAAAGTATATGCAATTGACACATTAGAAAGAAATGCTGAAGTATTGCCCTGTAATCCAGTATAAGGAAGTTTATCAAGACAAAAAATAGTTAAGGCACAAGTATGTTACAAATTACTTTCACATTTAAAATATAATCCTCTACGTTTGGCTGCTAACCAAAAGTCGGCGGTTCAAATCCACCAGTATGAATTACTGATTTGTGAAAGGAAATAGAATATATGCCCAAGCACTTATAATATGTATAGAATGTGGAATTTGCTTTGCCCTGGTCGCACAGTGGTTAGATCACTTGGCTGCTAACTGAAAGCTGAGTGGTTTGAACCCACCAGCTGCTCTGTGGGAGAAAGATGTGGCAGTCGGCTTCAGTAAAGATTACAGCCTTAGAAATCCTATGGGGCAGTTCTACTCTGTCCTAAAGGGTCACTATGTTGGAAGTGACTGGATTGCAGTGGATTTTATTCACTAATACCTTCACTGACAGGTAGTACTTGCTGATTCTCTGTTCTCCAACGGATTTTCCATCATTGGTCGAGACAAGTAAATGGCATTTACTAAAAATATTGTTAATCATTTAAATCTTGTCCACTGCTACATCTCTAGTACATAGTACATAAATATTTAGAGAAATGATTTTTTGTTTATGTGAATGCTTGTTTTTTGCCTTCCTAATTAATATTCCCCATAGATTAACAGTAACACATCATTAGCCGTATTCAGTTTTATTTCCAATTTCTAAACCCACAACTGTTACAAGAGGAAAGATTTACTTTATACACTGATTAAATAATAAGGTAGAAAAAGTTGTTAGAAAAAGATCCCCCTCTTTCCACCAAAGGAAATAGTTATAGTTACTCCTCTACAACCAAGTATCTAAGGTCTGAGCAGCTTTTAAGAAGAAATCTATTTTAATTAAAGCTATATTGTGGTGTTCATGAAGAATATTGAATATACTATGGACTACTAAAAGAAAGAACAAATCTGTTTTGCAGAAAGTACAGACAGAATATTCCTTAGAAGCAAGGATGGTGAGATTTTGTCTTAATTACCTTGGACACCTCATCAGGAAAGACCAATTGGTAGAAAAGGACATCATGTTTGGTAAACTAGAGAGTCAGCGAAAGTGAGGGAAACCTTCCATGAAATGGATTGACATGGTGGCTGCAACAATGGGTCCAAACATACAGGTTATGAGGGTGACACAGGACAGGGCAACATTTCCTTCTGTTATACGTAGGTCACCATGAGTCAGAGCCAACTTGACAGCAACGTATTGTTAGATAGCAAATAAAAGGTGTTGGGATATTTGTATTAACTAGTTTATAAATGTCCTATAATTCAGTTACAGATAGGATGTCTATGAAATAATTGAAATAAATAGAAGGAAAAAAAAAAAGAAGTTACAAGAGAGAAGGCCAATTAGGAACTAAAAATAGAAATACATGCTCAGGGGAATGCTTCCTTTATCTAAATACCTCTTAGCAAATTTCATTTTTTTTTAAAGTATGAATATGTTTAATCCATTTTTGCAACTGCAACTTTATTTAGCTGGCTGTTTACCTTTCTGCAAAGCCTCATTACCCATAAAAACAAAGAATGAAGTTGATTAATGTGCTCCAAGTGTGATGTTCAAATTGTAATTTTCATATACGTAAATGGTTGCTTCTGCAGTACTTTGTTTGATAATTTACAGAGTTAGCACCGTCCAAACCACTAATCAGTTTCCTTTTATGATGACATCTGCAGCAGATTCTTTTGGAATGCTAATTTTCATTAGTGTATTCCCTTCCTGTGGGTGGGGTGCCTGGCTTGGGGTTTATGTTATCACTGCAAACTAAAGTTTGGGAGGAAAGGCATTTGGGCTATTCATTTACTTCCCTAAGAATACATGGAGATATAAAGAATTACAAATAAAAATCATATGGGTGGATTTCAAATATACAGAGTGAATATAAATAATATATATTAATGTCTCTATGGGTATGACTAAGAAAAATTACTCTTATTTAGGTTACTACTGTTGACTGAATTTGCTGAGGTTGATATTAGACAAAGAGCAAAAAGTTCTTAAGTATAGTAAAATGACAACGTGTACAATTTCAGAAAAATAAGACTATTAGTTTATTAATTTGCCATTAATTAAATAATAATACCTCATAAATTAATAAGTTAATGGAGCCCTGGTGGTGCAGTGGTTAAGAGCTTGCTTGCTAACCAAAAGGTTGGCAGTTGGAATCCACCAACCGCTCCTTGGAAACCCTATGGGACAGTTCTACTCTGCCCTACAGGTGGCTAAGAGTCAGAATCAGCTCGACAGTAATGGGTTTGATTTTTTTGGGGGGGGAATAAATTAACATTACAGATAATTTTTCACATATATAAGTACTTTACATGTATTTTTGAGATTACAACAAATAATTTTTGGATTTTTAATTAAATCATTTGTCTTGTAAAAAACAAAACAAGAATCTCTTGCATTTACTGAGTGCTTCTCATGTGCCAGTCATATCATTGCTGAGATGGCAGTTCAATTATTATCCCCATTTTACAGATGAGGATACTGAGACACAGAATGTTTGGGGAACTTGACCCAGTGTTATTCAGCAGAGCCAGGTATGAATCCAAGCAGTCCTGATGCAGAGCCTGGAGTCATAATCATGTATTAATATTAAATTAATAGAAATAAGGCATATAACTCAAAGAAGAGATGGTAAGTGGATTAATACCTTGTTATCCATGTATGAAGAATAAAGCTTAAATCTAGATTCCTAACATCATGCTATACCATGTTTTGTAGAATTGCTTCAATTTCTCACAGTAACTCCCACTTTGCCTGAATAGCAGTATTGGTTTCTATTAATTCGGAATTTTCATGCTTGGATGATAGTATTAATGTTTTGTGCCAGTGTAAATGTTAAGTCTCTAATCAAAAGGTCTAAATATATTAATGTTCTGCTTCTATGCATAGGTATGAGGAGATAAGATGAATTATGCTGTCTGAGAAATTTTTGTACAAACTAGGTATATTTTTAAAAAACTACTGATATAAAGAAGACTTGTAATGATTTCTTTCCTCTTTTGAAGCTTGACTAAAACATCTTACCTATAATATTAAAATAATAGTCAACATTGGATATTCAATCTTGATCTTTCCAGAGATAAAATGTTAAAATATTTCAAAAGCAGATAGTTATAATTTACAATATTGTTAATTGTAGATCTTGTTTTTTTTTAAGTTTATTTTTCCCTTAGCTAGTCTAAGAATATTGTAATTGTAAACATCTCCAGAGAATACTAAAGCATAAAAATAAATAGTTTTCAACAACAAAAAACTCTTACATAAATCTAATGGTTACTTGGCAAGCTATTGTCTGCTTTCTTACCATCCGTTTACTTTTAGCTCTTCCTCTGACAATTGGTATAGTAAGACCTCACACCATCTCTACTTCTTCACCGTCTATTTTCCATTAACTGTCTGTAGCACAGTTACCCCTTTTGTCACTCCACTGAAATGGTCCTCAGGAATACCACCAAATCCTCACTTGCCTTAATGAGTCTGCCACAATATCATTGTCGTTTGGAGAATATTCATAAATCCCCTGTTAGCGGAAACACAAATTGATTTTAAAAACCCATAGTTGCAATGATAATAGAGTACCGAACAAATCATACTTTGTGACTCATGACGGTAATATGAGGATATCTTTGTCTTTATCTCTCATTTAGCAGTGTAACATGGGAAAGAAGCAGATTACAAAAGACAATACCTCTAAGATGGGGAAAAGCTATATAAAAAATATTTCAAGGATAGAAAATAATATCATTTTTTTTAAAAAAAAGGTACAAGGTTGAAATTCTAATTTCATCTTTTATAGTTAAAAAAAGAAGACTGGATTTTATAAACGTACTTAAGTAAACTTCATCAGCAGTAGTATTGCTCTTACTGTTGTCTCTTTTCATTTCTGCAGCATACCCCCTATCATTTCAGTACAATATAGTTACTGAATTTATGAAAAATTTGGGAAGAAAAGAGATTAATGGGATTATAGTATAATGATAGTATTTTAAGACAGCCATAAGAAGCATAAATATTTTTCATATACTTCCTAAAAATATTTTAGCACTGATGGTTCTTTAGCATAAGTATTCCCTTGAGAAATGCTTTCTAATAGGTTCTATAGTGTGTTTTTGTAATTTGTGGGGACTTACTTTGCTGTCACAGCGACTGGAGGCATTATTGGCACTTAGGAGGAGAGAATGGTCTGGGTGAGACAGTCCTGCACAATGAAGAATTTCCCACACCCCAAAAACATTCTAGTGTCATACAGAATATTAATTTAGGTTAAAACCCTGCTTACGATCAACTGAGACTGGAGCCTAACTCCACTTTACATATAAACACAAGGTATTTGTTTCATAAATTTTACATACACTTAGCTTTCTAGGAAACAAAGAACCATGTAAATTGAGGGGGAAAAAAGAAACCAAACTCATTGCTAGCGAGTCGATTCCAACTCATAATGACAAATGGGTTTGAAAAATTTCCAAAAATTGTTCATGATTTCAGAAAATCATATCACCAGTAACAATGCCTCTTGTGATATTTGAGTCATTAGCATTTCACCTGTATCAGCCTGCGTTTGTAGCTGTCAGATTTATGGTGTACACTTGTGACTCTTTTGTCAAGTTTTCTATGGAGATATTTCCTCTGTATTTGCATATTGAAATCTGTATTGTTTTGTTATGACTTTATTTCCTTTTATTTTTCATCATATGTTTAGAGCATTGCATTATTTTTTAATTACATGCATAGGTAGATTTTATTACCTATTATTTTTATTATAGAGTTTTTTTTAGCTCACTGTATATTGTTATTAAAGCAATAATGCTGACAACCAAAGACATACAGTAATGTTCTAAAATGAGGAACTATCAACGCATTTCTTAGTTCCAATTTTTAAAATTACAAGCTAACCAGAGTAGAGTACTTTGAGACGTCTGATATTGTTTTTCAATGATGTTAGAAGGAGAACATGTGGCATAGAACCTTATTATTTTTACCTTCAATTTATATTCAGCTGTAATATGCTACAATGATCTTATTACAGAAACGGAACTTTAAAAAGACTGGAAAGGCATAGGTTAGAGAAAATCAAGGGGTTGTAAGATGTTACCATAAACAGAGTGAAACGGAGAACATTCTTAATAATAACAGGATTGAGGAAAAGAACAAAAACGGGGCCTAGATGCAAAATTGATGGCTTTAAAGGAAACAAAGAAAACCAAACAAAAAGACAAAGACATTTTCCAACAAAGAGGAAGACGATGAAGTATACTAAGGCTATACTTCTAAACACAGGGAAAAAAAATTTAATGAACGGGAACATAGTTTAGGATATATTCCTCGGAATTCACACGTTTATTTAAATCATTATCTCTTTTTTTTTTTTCTGTGAAAGATACTTGTGGCCTCTTTAAATTAGATGCAGTAACACATGGGACGAGATATACACATCCTCTAATAATATTGGAACAAGAATGCAACAACTGGGCAAGAAATGCAGTCATCTCATTCATTAGGATGATTTATTATTCACTGAGCACGAGCGCAGTGCTTCCTGAAATGGGGAAATTTTTTTTTCTATTTCAGGTATTTCAAAATAAAAGTAAAAATAAATGGAAGAAAGGAAATTTTCTTGAGTTTGATACTGTACTGCTTATTTCTTTTCTTTAGAAATTTATAATAGATAATAGCAAAAAAGACTTAAGTTTCTAAACTATAAGTTATTAAAATATCGTATATTCCAATATTTCCAATCCATTTTGAGCAGAAATGCTTTAGTCGATACGACCATAAATATCAAATAAGAGTCCTCCTCGCCGTTCTTCCCACTTTTCATAAATACCTTCTAACTGTACTTGAAAACACGTGTGTGTTTTCTCCTTAAATGCTACAAGATTCAATATAATTAGATAGAAATATATAGAGAGAGGTTGAAATAGATATAGATAATATAGATATAAATAAGTGCTATTAACTTTTCTACAGTATCCCAGCATATGAATATACATACTATACCTATTTCCTTGAAGATAGATATGTAGATGTTTTCTGATATTTGATGTTACGAACAAGGGTTTCAGACTGTTCTTGAGCATATCTGCTTGTGTTTTGTGTAAGATTTTCCATAGATAATATGCCCAGAAACTAGACTGCTGCATCACAAGATATAAAATTTCCATTTTATTTAGCTATTAATACATTCCTCTCCAAAATGGTTCAGTCATTTTAACTCTCACCACCAGCGTCTGAAAGTAGAGTTTTATATCCACATCAATGCTTGTCATTCGCAGATTTAAAAAAAAAAAAAGCTTGCTAAAATAATGAAAAAAATCAAATATCTAATTATTATTTAAATTTACATTTTCTTAACTCCTGAAGGAAAAACATCTTTACTTATGTTCATTAGATATTCAGATTCTTTCCTCTGAGAATTGCCTTTGCTCATTCCTCTAATATATTTTCTCTTTATATATGTCACCTAACTTACTTTTTCAGTCTGCTCAGTCACAAAGTTTTAGAGGAGAATGTAACCAAAGGAATAATATTCTATTTTTCCTTTAAGCTCACAGAGGTAAAGTTGCTTACCTTGGACTATTACTACCCAGTTCTGTTACTAGTTCTTAAAATGTGTTCACTATACACACCAATATTTAATGGATTAATTTATTATTTTATAGGCTAGTGAGGTAGTTAAAACTCAGGTCATAGTTTCATTACTGCTCTGAAGTTCAACAAACTATCCCAGTTCCTACTCGTTTTTCTCACCTCTGATAACATTTATACATCGGATTCCTTATTATGTATAATATTACATTAGCATCACCTAGAGTTTTAAGAAATATTCAGAGTATTACTAATCTGAAAAGTTTATCCCGATCAGATTTGAGTATTATCCATATCCTGTAATAGTTCATCCAAACCTAAATGACTTCACCATATTTAGGAAATGGTCATAGGACAATAACCATGGAGCCTGTTCCCTTGTTTTCTTCTGGCTTCTTCACTGCATCTGACACTGGGACCAGTGTTAATTCTTCTCATTACTATACTTAATTTCCTAAGATTTTAAAGAGGCTGCCTCTTATGGAAACTGAAGATCTCTGTCTAGGAATTTCAAGTTTATGTTATACTAGATAATATTATACTTGCAACACCATTAAGACTAATGGTGGTTTTAGTGGAGAAGAGAGGGATTCCACTAATTATCCCTTCAAACAAGACAAATTATATGTACTTTGATGATAGTCTCCATTCTAGAAATTTCAATGCATTGCTCGTCTCCTCTTCTCATATATGTACAAATGCATAGAACACCAAAGTCATGCAAAATTCCTTTTTCTTATCCACCATAATACATAATGTCAAGTGTACCATTTAAACTCCCATAATATTGTTTATCAAAAATATTTCCTCAAAAATGGCAAAGATGAGACTACAGAGTAAAAGTCTGGTAAAGCCTAATATTTTGTATTACCTTACCATGATCTAAGAGAGGTTTTCTAAAACATTTACTTACATAAAGGAGAATAAAAAGGCTAGAGGAACTGTTTCATCATCTGAAAGCAAATGGCATGGCAGTTCAAAATGAAATTGTTTTTGTTCAATATTTTTTGCCACTTAATCACAGCATTCTTTCTCCATTTTCCAGTGCTTTGCTAAGTAGAGCTACATAAACAAGCTTTCCCCAACCAAGACTCTTTGTCTTCCTTGTTTCTGGAGAGCTAAAGGAATGTCTCACAACAGTTTATAAATGATCATACTATTACTACATACAGAACTACTTAAATGACCGTTCCATTACCCCTTAGATTATGGATGTTTCAAGTGAGGGCTGGGTAGTTCTCAGGACTAAAATATTTGATCTTTTAGCAGTCCTTTTCTCTGGATTAGGCTGTCTCCCGGGAGATTTTAACACAGCTATTTCTACAAGCAGGAAAGCCTCTGTGCTAAGACAGATGCAAAAGACTAGTCTTGGAAAAGGCTCTGGGGACTTGCAGCTTATGGATATATAAAAAGATATAAAATACAAAGCAAGAAGGATATATATTCAATCTGAAGAGGCCCCAAATGTAATTCTATATGCACACTGTAATTATAACACATGTGCAGTGATACAAAGCTGCAGATCCTACTGTGGTAGAATCACATTTCTCAGTGTATGTACTGAAGTCTTCTAACAACTTCAGGCCTCATTTTTCTTGTATTACAAATGTGGCTAATACAACTTGTCATCTACCTCATAAGGAATATTATGAGGATTCATGAGATCATTAAATGAAGAGTCTCCAAGTGCTTAATTTCCTCCCTGGCAGGATCTTAGAATTCCATTCACCCTATCAGGACAGAGAAGCGTATGTGGCCCAGAAAGAGTTAACACAGCTGCTTAATTTTCTTTCCTCCACTTAGGAAATCCTATACTTGTGTGTGGTATGTAAATAGGACTATTTGTAATTCATTATAAGATCCTTAGGGTAAGAGGCAAAATTGCTTTTTAAGTAAATTGAAATATAACTGATTTTTTTTTCTAAAAATATTTTTAAACAGCAGCTGTAAAACTCATCAGAATGGCCCATTATTACTTCATCTCATCCTATGGATGAGGAAGGTATTTTTAAAGGTTCACAGGTGTAAAAATTAGTTTATAAATACTCAGAACATCAGGAGTATCATTAAAAGGGCTATCTTTTGAGCAGATTTTGTCTCTTTTCTTGTTATCAAACCCATTTGATTACTCTCTTTTTTACTATATAAAATCTTTAATGGAGACTAATTATGAACTTTTTTTTAATTGTAGAGAGGAGAATGTAACCAAAGGAATCATGTTATGTTTTTTCTCTAAGTTCACAAAGGTAAAGTTGCTTACCTTGGACTATTACTGCCCAGTTCTATTACTGATCATTAGGATATGTTTACTTTTCTGTCCAATACTTAATGGATTAATTAATTTTTTTATAGGTAGGTAAGTTTGCCAATTCAACAATTTTTACATGTACAATACATTAACATTAATTGCATTCTTCGTTTTGTACAACCATGGCCACTGTCCCTTTTCAAACTATCCCACCACCATTAACAGAAACTCAGCGCCCCCTAAGCAATGACTCCTTTTTTCTCCTCCATCCCACCCCTGACAGCCACTTATAAGCTGACCTCTATACATTTCAAAGGACAAATATGGTACAAAGTTATTTTTGATGTGCCATTTAAAATCTATTGCCAAATTCTAAGCTAGAAGAAGATATAGCCTGTATCACTGAATATCCCTTTTGTAATCTTTTAAAATAAATCTTTACTTTTTTATGCACTAAACATCTTGACAATGTGAAAGCTTGTAGAGATGTTCAGAAATGGTCAGGCGTCATGATTATGAATGTTTAATGAATGTTTATCAAGTCCTTGTCTATCACCATGCTGGCAACTTTCATGAGAAGGCAATGGCCCCGTGACAATCAGGCAAGGTGGGTATTTTTCCCAGGGACAGACAACGGGAAACAGGACCAGTGATTCCCAGAGCTGATGGGAACACAAGTCTATCAGACCCCAGCGCCCATGTTTCTATCACAATCCCCCCTCTGTCTGTCTTAGAAAAGTTGGATTAAATAAACCAAAGTATTTAAACCTGTTTTTTTTTTGAAAGGGATGGCGGTTGTTAATAAAAATGAAACAGCATGGCAGCTAATTCATTTATTCAGTAAAATGAAAAATTCTTTTAATTCAGTTTGGATAAAAGGAATCAATTTTTTTAAAAAAGAAAATGAATTGGCTTCTGTTAAAAGATTTAAGGCACAGAGGCAAAATGAAGAATAGCAAAGGAAAATTCTACTGATACACAAATAAAAACATTTTATAGGAGTGCGCCATAAATTTGACATTAATTAAGTGATTCAGAATGTGACAGTCTTTTTCCAATTAAGCAAGTATTTCATAAAATCAATTCACCTATATTGTTGAGGGTTCTATGGAATATTTGGAACAGACACTAATAGGGGAAAATATAGCTGAAATAGAATCATCTCTTTCATTCTAAGTTTTACTATTTTTGTATCTGACTCAATTTCTACTTTCTAAGACTAAATATATATAAACATTTTATATATAGGCATAAACCTAACCAAAATTTTTGCAGCGAATGTGGAGGTATCTATAGTTATTAAATTACTAATAAAGGTAAAACTCCTCTGAAGATATATCAGCTTTTCTGCTCACTACCCCCAAATATAAACAAATAATTGTATTTTTTTAATCTCTAGTCAAGTATATTCAAAGAGATCGAGTGGATTTATAATTTTGTATTACTATAACTTGTAAGATGGTGTCTTAGTTCTTAGTGCTGCTAAACAGAAAGACCACAAGTGGGTGGCTTTAAAGAACAGACATCTATTTTCTCGTAGTATAAGAGGCTAGATGTCTGAATTCAGACTACTGGCTCTAGGGGAAAGCGCTCTCTCTGTTGGTTCTTGGGGAAGATCCTTGTTTTTCCCAGCATTCCTCAGTTCCTTGGAGTTCCTGGGCTTCACCTCCTCCTTCGTCATCAGACAGCATCTGTCTTCCCTCTTTAGTGCTCACTAGTCTCTTTGTCTATATTATTCTTTATGTCACTCAGAAGTGATTAAGTTTAGAACACACTCTGCACTGATATCCCCTGATTAACATAGCAAAGAAAACTTTATTTCCAAATAGGATTACATCCATAGGTATAAAGGTCAGGACTCTAACACATATTTTGGGGAATACAATTCAATCCATAACAGACAGAATGCATTAAAAGAAAAGACAATAAATATGTTTAGGACCCTGGATTCTACTCAAATTTTTGTCAGTCCTGTGGGGCCTCCCTAAAAGTCATGGGAACCCTCCCCTGTGAACAAGGGAAATGGTTTATATAATCTTCGGTGTTCCTTCCACAATAATAAATATTTTTCTTTTGTTTTCATTGTAAGTTATAACAATGATTTCAGGGGAAAAAATGGAGTTTGCTATATATGCAAAGGTGTTTTATGATATTCAAGTTTGTAAGCGTCTTTGATATTTTTTTATTTTGAAAATTTTCCAAAAAAGCACTTGATTTTGCATATTTCATTTAGAAACTTCAATATTTTTGCCTTCTTCATTCAATATTTTTGCTCAGTTGATCAACAAATAGATTTCATGCTATTACGGAAACAAAATATAAGTTTCTGGTGCTTTCACCACTGTAGAAATGGAATGATGTTGTAACCAGGAAGTGTAGCAATACCCAGCTCTTAAACCATTGCATATAGAAGAAAATAGGGTCATTTTCTTATAGTTCTATGGAGCTGCTTCCAGTGATGCATAGTTTGATATATTTTAGCACCATGGAAGAAGCTAAGTTAAACAACAACAAAAAAAGAAGATTAGGCTCTGTTTCCAGAAAGATAAAAAACACACTCAGAATTTCATCAAGGCTTCTTCCTTGTCATTTCTCTTCCTCCAGTTAAAATGCAGAGCCCTACTATAGGCTATCATAGCACCTACTCCTTAATCCCAATTCAGTGTATAGTCATATATATAGCCTTACTAGACTAGGAGCAAGGGTCTATTTTGTCTTCTTGTCCTACCCCCAGTATTTACCGCGGCAGCTAGTGTGCTGTGGGTACTGAATATACATTGGATTATGAATCGATTAATAGTCTCCATTCATCTCCTCATTTTTCTAATTGTTTCACTAAAGATTACCATTTATTTTATTTAAAAGAAAAAAAAAGAAATCTTTTACATGAAAGAGATACTCATATAAACTTGAAAATACTATGCACCCTATTAATAAAACCTCATCTTCTCTAAACAAGACTGGTAGCAATGTGTAGGTATAAGCTGTTCTACCTTCTCGTTTGTCTTTGATCCTTATTTATAAAAAGAAAAACATGCTTTTTTTTTTTTAACCCAATAGTTCACTCAGTTCTCATTTCTGGCTATTATTTTGGGTAATTTTCTGCAAATGTCCTTGCGATTCAATCGGTTTCTTTAGCCCAATACCTAATATCCCTAGGAATGTTTTGTAGGCTAAGAAACAAAACTAGAAAGAATGTTGCAAATTATATTCCTGTATATAGAGTTATTGCCCCAAATAGATTAATAAAATTAATCCTTTATGCCACGAGTTCCAGTCACTTTGTTATACTGGCTCACTTTTCTATACTTGAAATAAAAAAAAATAAAATAAAATTAGTATGCTGACTCAAGAAAAAGTTGATAATATTAATAAAATTGTGTTAGGAGATATGGAGATTGACCACTAGTCAAAACATGTTTTATTTCCATCTCTCCTCTCTGTTTCCTCTGAGCTGTTTCATTCCTACAAATGGAAAACATGGGCAATGGCAGCTCCAGGTTTACATAGACATTGAGGGGAGAATCCTGAAATAAAGAGCGTACTTCCTTCATATAGCTCCAGCTAACGCCTTCGAAATGATTCCTTTTGGCAACATCTCTGATCTAGTTTATTGCGGTCAAGTAGGATTAATTTTTCCAGCCCTAGGGCAGGAAATGAAGTACCATGGGATTGAGGGGGAGTGGTTTCCGAAAGATAAAATGAATTTACCCAAGAAGTTAAAAAAAGAAAGAGATGTCTTCTACCAAATGCTTTATTTTTCTTAGGAAAATACATGCTTAATAATACATTTTCCCTTTTCTGTACATTTTCACCAGAGAACTGTTTCATTATAAACATATGTAAGGACAGAAGCACTATCTTGAATGTTTTTATTTCTTACATATTTAAAGGAAATAATTATGTTGTAAATGGCCTTAAGAGATCTGGGAAGGAGCTAGTAAGAGCCCCCTGTATTACAAGGTTGTGCAATCCTTTGGTTCATCTCTTGCCTCTAATTACTAAGAGAAGACACTGTTTTCCTTGATACGTTCTGCATGCCTTACAAACAAACCAAGCTCTGCACAATGATCTCCATTCAATCAAAGTCCTTGAGGAGATGGCCATTGTTAAAGGAAAACAGAAGGATTCAGAATTTTTCAAATCATGTCTTCACACAGGAATATGTGTAACTGGTATCCACCACTCTTACTCCCACAAATGAGATGCGTACCAGGCATCTAAGACAATGGCATTTATTATGTAGACTCTACAATGAATGGAGATGAAATACCAATGGATCAGTATTCTAGTGGGTGCTTCTCACTAAGAGTCTTTCTTTTTAAAGTTCAGTCCCCTGACTCCCAAAAGCTATTAAGATTGCCTTTCAAAATAATAAATCATATATATATATATATACGTCAATTTCACAGAACAGTTGGTTAAAAAGGAGTTAATAAGCCTCTAGTATTATTTTCTCAGACTCAGGATAGACCAGGTTCTCCATGCTTTACAGGCAATATATTCTGTCTATTCATTATCTCCAGTGAAAATGATAAAAAATTAATCAAAAATTTATATCATAAAATATGTATATTTCACTGTATATCTTTCACATTGAGTCATGAAATATATTAGTATTAAAAATGTTCCCAGTAAGCCAGCGAGTACTTATATGAAAATTTGTCACATGCAATATTTAACAGATGTCTGATTTCAGTGTTCCTATTACTAGGGAAAGGCAGCAATGGTCTGGCGGGTAATGCATTTACCAGAAGCCAAAAAACCTAGAATCTTAAGTTCTTGGCTCTGCTGCTGACTATTAAATAACCCAAAACAATTCTTGGATCATCTGTGCCTCATTTTATTCACCTTCAAAGCAGAGAGAAAAAAAACATCCTTTTGTGAAGTGTCATCAGGGAATGGTGCTCATGGTTGAACATCTCAGCTTAGAAAATCCCAGGTCTGAAGTCAGGATGATGGTCAGAAATTTCACTTCTCATATATGCAGATATTAAACACTAAGGGGCAAAGCAAATCTTACAGGAATTGACGAATTGGCAGGAGAAACTGAGGTCTGGCAATTCTCCCTGAGTGAGAAATCCAAGCCTGGCTGCACAGAAGGGCTGGCAGGGCTGCAAGCAATCCTGTGATGATGTAACAACCCACCCAGGTACTTGCATTCCTGGTGTAGAACCTGCTCTCTGGGGATGATATTCCTAAAATAGAGGCTCAGCAATGGCTTATAGGTCCTTTACAATTCCAAGCCTCACATTTTCCTCTGAAAATTCAAGTTATTGGTCACATACCACCACTGTAAGAGAATAGAAATAAAAGGATGAAAAAGTAGAAGACTTTCAATAGGTGTAATAGACTGTGAATAAAACTAAAATAACAATTCTAAGAGCAGTAAAAACTACAAATAAGCGTGAAAGTATACTTGAAGTTGACATGAAGCAGTATGAGAAACCCTTGAGATCTCCCGATTTCCTGCATGCAGTACTCAATAATGACCTAGTTGCAGTGATTTTCAGTTCTTGCCTCACAGGAACCACCTGGAGTGGGAAGGAAGGGTGGTTAAATACATGCATTGAGTTTCCTGTAATGGGGATGGAAAATTTGGCAATGGATATCAGTAATGGTTGCACAGCATGATTGATGTATTTGGTGTCACTTAATTTTACACCTAAAAAAGGTTGAATTGGCAAATATTGTGTTGTTTATATTTTTACAACAATAACAAAAAAGAAAGAAAGAAAACATACTGATACCCAGACAACAGCAAACAACTAAATCAGAATTTCTGGGGATAGATTACAGATATTGGTGCTTTAGAAGTTGTACAGGGATTCAAATGTACATCCAAGTTTGATAGTCAATAATCTAGTGCAACCCACAGTTCTCACAGGTAGAAATACCTTTCGAGCTTCTGTAACAAAGATTTACAAAAGCCTCTCCTCTTACCCTTGAAAAATGCCCCTGAGTGGCATAAATGGGTTGCACTTGACAACTAACCTAAAGATTGGCGGTTCAAACCCATGAGCACTGTGAAAGAAATGCTTGGCATTCTGCTTCCCTAAAGATTACAGCCGAGAAAACCCTATGGAGCTGTTCTACTCTGTAACATGTGGGATTGCCATGAGTCAGAACTGACCCAACAGCAATCAGTTTGGTATGAGTTTATCTTTCCTTTAAAAAGCTGAATTCTTATAAAATTATTGAAAGTATGATTATTTGTATTACCAAAGAAAAAGGCCCAATTAGAAATATTTTCATAATCCAGTTTGAAACTTGAGATACATAGATTAGGAAATTTTGGATGCTTTTCACTCTTTTAGAGTTCTCTAAACTTCATTTGTAAAATATGAAAAATAGCTACTCCTAAAACTGATAAAGATTAACGGCTAAGGCATTATTTATTGACCTATTGCAGAATGGAGCAAAATCCAAAGATTCAGCTTTCCATTCCCCTGAATCTATAATGTCCTTTGAAAAGCATGCATATGAACTCTGGTACTTCCACTCCTGGGCTGTCTACACAAGTCAAAATATTACTGTTAAAGCCACTGCCTTAAAGTCCTCAAAGGAAGCTTTCTTCTCGAGTTATTGATTTTTTGCCATCGAAAGAGTTACTCTTTTTGATTAGAGACTTAAATGGTAACGCGAATACTCTGCCCTACATTCATAGACTATATCCATCATTTATTCAACAGAATATGGCATCGTCTTAGAAATGCCACCTAAATTTACTGATGACTGTGAAGCGCTGATATTGAGGATCTCAAACAGACTTTTTTCTCTGTAGATATATTATCCAGATTTTCCAATTATCTGCTTCAAACACCACTTTGATTCTTCAAAGCGTCCTAAAGAGTAATTTATTTGCTAACTTAAGGTTTCTGCTCCCCCTCCCCGCAACTAAAGCAGATTTTAAAAAGAAGCTAATGCCACTTAATTTGCAACACAATTTAATTGCTGATCACAGAGCAAAACTTAAATGGAAGCCTACTTGATACCTATCAAACGCTCTGTTGATGAATCACCACAAATGAGCCATCTATTCCTCTATACCTGTTGTTGTTTTTAGTTGCTGTGGGCTCATGGAGACCTCAGGTACAACAGAAGGAAACATTACCCAGTCCTGCACCATCTTCACAATCGTCTGTATGCTCAAGACCATTACTACAGCCATTATGTGTTTTAAGTGCCTTCCAACCTCTGGGGCTCATCTTCCAACGCTATATTGGAAAATATTCTCTTGTGATCGATAGGGTTTTAATTTGCTAACTTTATGAAGTAGATTGCCAGGCCTTTCTTCCTAGTCTTAGCCTAAAGCTTCTCTGAAATCTGTCCATAATGGGTGACTTTACTGGTATTTGAAATTTCAATGGCATAGCCAAGTATCATAGTAACACTTAACTCACCACCATATGTCAAATTGACAGGCGAGTGGTGTCCTTTATATCTAAGAGTTCTCAAAATTTGGTCCATGGATGAACTTCATAGTATAAATAAGCTCATTAGAAATGAATGCAAACCTTTGTATGAGTACATGTAGATGTGTTTTACTGGGAAAAGAGTCCATAGTTATCAAATGAATTATAAAGGTAGAGAATGACACAAAATGGTTCATAACTTTTATTATGAAAATTCTAAAATCTCTCTGAATTAAGATAGCTACATTGTCTTGGTCTGCTATAGAAAAAGTTTCCCTGACTTCTGCTATTAGTCAAATGCCACAATCCTAAATTATGTAACGTCATAAAATGCAGTAATAATGTTACCATACAGATGTTATTAAGTATGCCATGGGTCACATCACAGAGGACACGAGAAACATGTTTTCTTGACTTCCCTCTTGAGCAACTAACTTGTTTTTATTTTATTTGCTTATTGTTTTCCAGCCCCAAGCTTAATTTTCTGTATACTGCTTTGTGACGCTGGGACTGATAGTCCACAGACTACATTTCCCAGACTCCTTGCCAGCTCACTTTCTGATAGTGTCTGTGAAATGGAGGCTGGGAAGGAGATTGAAAGGCGGGAATTTCTTTCTTGTCCCCAACTCCTGCTCACTTCCTTTCAGCAGCTCCAGCCTCCTGCTTATTTCAGCATCCCATTATCAGCTATGATGCACCCCCCAGAGATACCAACATCAGCTCCTGCTGGTGAATCTCCTCCGTATCAAAGGTACCAAACCAGTCACACAGCCCTACCTCCTATGTTCTAGTGTCTTACATCTTGCCTTTGGTGTCTTGTCTTAGTCTTTTAATGCTGCTATAACAGAAATACTACAAGTGGGTGGCTTTAAGGGACAGAAATTTATTTTCTCACAGTTTCAGAGGTTAAAAGTTAGAATTCAGGGTGCTGGCTCTAGGGGAAGACTTTTGTGTTGGCTCGAGGGGAAGGTCTTGTCTCTTTTTAGCTTCGATTCCTCGGTTCCTTGGCCATCTTCATGTGGGTAGCATCTGTCTTCCCCACTTGCGCTTGCTTCTGTGCCTAATCTGCTCCTTTTATACCTCAAAGGTGATTGGCTAAAGACATACCCTATACTGACAAGATCTCATCAACATTGCAAAGAAAACCTTATTTCTAAATAGAATTACATACATATGTATAGGAGTTAAAATTGACAACAATTTTTTAAAAGAATTCTGTCCATAACATTTCCCAAGCTCTAGGTGTGGTAGCTGAGGTTACTAATATCTGTGTTACTTTAGCATCACCTTTATGCTGTTTCAGCCTGTATTAAATCTTCTCTGTTAGAAAAATATCTAGAAAGACTAACCTAACCCTCACTAGTATATTATGAATCATGTAACTTATATCTCCATCTTCAAAGAGGTTTATTTATTTACAAAATAACAGAGAATTGTTGTTGTTGCTGTTACATGCCATCGAGTCACTTCTGACTCATAGTGAACCTCTGTACAACAGAATGAAACACTGCTTGGTCCTGTGTCATCCACACAATTGTTGTTATGCTTGAGACCTTAGTTGCAGCCACTGTGTCAATCCATCTGGTTGAGGGTCTTCCTGTTTTACACTGACCCTCTACTCTACCAAGCATGATGTCCTTCTCCAGGGACTAATCCCTCCTGATAACATGTCCAGAGTATGTGAGATGTAGTCTCGACATCCTTGCTTCTAAGGAACATTCTGGTTGTACTTCTTCCAAGACAGATTTGTTTGTTCTTCTGGCAGTCCATGGTATATTCAATATTCTTCACCAACACCATAATTCAAAGACATCAATTCTTTTTCAGTATTCCTTATTCATTGTCCAGCTTTCACTTGCATATGAGGCAATTGAAAAAACCATGGTTTGGGTCAGGCACATCTTAAAGTGACATCTCTGCTTTTCAATACGTTAAAGAGATCTTTTGCAGCAGATTTTCCCAATGCAATGCCTCTTTTGATTTCTTGACTGCTGCTTCCATGGGTGTTATTGTGGATCGAAGTAAAATGAAATCCTTGACAACTTCAATCTTTTCTCCATTTATCGTGATGTTGCTTATTAGTCCAGTTGTGACGATTTTTGTTTTCTTTATGTTGAAGTGTAATCCATAGGGAAGGCTGTGGTCTTTCATCTTCATCAGTAAATGCTTAAAGCCATCTTCACTTTCAGCAAGCAAGGTTGCGTCATCTGCATATCAAAGATTTTTAATGAGTCTTCCTCCAATTCTGATGCCCCATTCTTCTTCATATAGTCCAGTTTCTCGGATTATTTGCTCAGCATACAGATTGAATAAGTATACTGAAAGGATACAACCCTGACACATACCTTTCCTAACTGTAAACCACACAGAATCTCCTTGTTCTGTTCAAATGACTGCCTGTTGGTCTAAGTACGGGTTACTCACGAGCACAATTAAGTGTTCTGGAATTCCCATTCTTCACGATGCTATCCATAATTTGTTTCAATCCACACAGTCAAATGTCTTTACATAGTCAACAAAGCACAGGTAAACATCTTTCTGGTATTCTCTGCTTTTAGCCAGGGTCTATTTGACGTCAGCAATGATATCACTTTTTCCATGCCCTCTTCTGAATCTGGCTTGAATTTCTGGCAGTTCCCTGTTGATGTACTGTTGCAACCGCTTTTGAATGATCTACAGCAAAATTTTATTTGTGTGTGATATTAATAATATTATTTGAGAATTTCTGCATTCTGTTTGATCACCTTTCTTTGAATGGGTACAAATATGGATCTCTTCCAGTCGGATGGCCAGGCAGTTGTCTTCCAAATTTCTTGGCATAGAAGAGTGAGCACTTCCAGTACTGCATTGCATTCATTTGTTGAAACATCTCAACTGGTATTCTGTCAATTCCTGGAGCCTTGTTTTCCACCAATTCTTTCAGCGCAGTTTGGACTTCTTCCTTCCATACCATCGGTTCTTGACCACATGCTACCTCCTGAAATGGTTGAATGTTGACCAATTCTTTTTGGTATAGAGACTCTGTGTATTCCTTCCATCTTCTTTTGATGCTTCCTGCATCGTTTACTATTTTCCCTATAGAATCCTTCAGTATTGCAACCCGAGGCTTGAATTTTTTCTTCTGTTCTTTCAGCTTGAGAAAAGCCAAGCATGTTCTTCACTTTTGGTTTTCTATCTCCAGGTCTTTGCATATTTCATTATAATACTTTACTTTGTCTTCTCATCTGCTCACACATCTGTCAGTTTGTCATACTGCGGTGGCTGAAGTGTTGCTGTGATTCTGGAAGCTATGCCACTGGTATTCAAATACCAGCAGGGTCACCCATGGTGGACAGGTTTCAGCAGAGCCTTCAGCCTAAGGCAGACTGGAAATTGGGACGTGGCAGTTTACTTCTGAAAAAAAAAAAAAAAAAAAAAATTAGCAAGTGAAAACCTTTTGAATAGCAGTGGAACACTGTCTGATATAGTGCCAGAAGACGAGCCCTTCAGGTTGGGAGGCACTCAAAATATGGCTGGGAAAGAGCTGCCTCCTCAAAGGAGAGTCCACCTTAATGACATGGGTGAAGTTAAGCTTTTGAGACCTTCATTTGCTGATGTGGCACGACTCAAAATGAGAAGAAATAGCTGCAAACATCCATTAATAATTGGAACATGGAATGTATGAAGTATGAATCCAAGAAAATTGGAAATCATCAAAAATGAAATGGAACACATAAGCACGGATATCCTAGGCATTAGTGAGCTGAAATGGACTGGTATTGGCCATTTTGAATCTGAAAAATCATAGGTCTGCTATGCTGGGAAGGACAAATTGAAGAGGAATGGTGTGGTATTCATCACCAAAAAGAACATTTCAAGATCTATCCTGAAGCATGATGCTGTCAGTGATAGGATAATATTCATACACCTACAAAGAAAAGACCAGTTAATATAACTATTATTCAAATTTACTCACCAACCACTAAGGCCAAAGATGAAGAAACTGAAGATTTTTACCAATTTCTGAAGTCTGAAATTGATCAAACATGCCATCAAGATGAATTGATAATTAGGAATGTGAAAGTTGGAAACAAAGAAGAAGGATTGGTAGTTGGAAAATATGGCCTTGGTGACAGAAATGACGCTGGAGATCGCATGATAGACTTTTGCAAGACCAACGACTTCTTCACTGCAAATACATTTTTTCAACAACATAATGGCGATTATACACTTGGACCTCACCAAATGGAATACACTGAAATTAAATTGACTACATCTGTGGACACAGATGATGGAAAAGCTTAATATCATCAGTCAGAACAAGGCCAGGGGCAGACTGCAGAACAGACCATAAATTGCTCATATACAAGTTCAAGTTGAAGTTGAAGAAAATTAGAGTAAGTCCATGAGAGCCAAAGTATGACCTTGAATATATCCTACCTGAATTTAGAGACCATCTCAAGAATAGATTTGACACATTGAACACCAATGACTGAAGACCAGACGAGTTGTGGAATGACATCAAGGACATTATACGTGAAGAAAGCAAAAGGTCATTAAAAAGACAGGAAAAAAAGAAAAGACCAAAATGGTCTCAATGTTGCTCTTGAATGTAGAGTAGCTGAAGCAAAAGGAAGAAATGATGAAGTAAAAGAGCTAAACAGAAAATTTCAAAGGTTAGTTCGAGAAGACAAAGTAAAAAGTATTATAAACAGAATTATTTAACATTAATTTAAGAAAAAATGTAGTAATGTTATAGAAATGTCAAAAACATAACATAGGTCAAGAGCATCCAGTTCTACATGATATATGAAGAAGATGAAGTTGTATAAAAGATTATGATCTGATTTTCCAGAGAAGAGTTCTATGAGAACCCTAATGGTAGACCTCACATGACAAAGGGTACAAAGTATAGGTAAAATGATACATATCAGGACGGGCTATGTAATTTAGGGATCCAGTGTAAAATGAAAATGTGAGATCCCTTATTCAAGAACCATTAAGAATTTTAAGATGGCACATCAGAGCATCAAACCAAGTGTTGGGCACTTTTCAATGTGGTATCTTGTGTGACAGCACAGGTCACAGACCCATGAAGAACCAGCTTTGTATGTTTAACATTTTTTAGAAGCTTAAATGGCATAGGAGAGAAAAATATACAGGTATCTGAGGTGGTTAGCAAATCCAAGGGGTAGAAAAACTTGAATACTGCTCATATGGATTATTTGAATTGTCTGGTACAGGGGTCAGCAGACTATGGCCCATGGCCCAAATCTGGCCCACCAGTTATTTTTATAAAGTTTTATTGCAACACAGCCAGGCTCATTCATTTACATATTTTCAATGGCTGCTTTTGTGTTACAACGGCAGATTTGAATAGTTGCAACAGAGACCCCAAAGCCCCCATAATCTAAAATATTCACCCTCTAGCCCTTTATAGAAAATTTTTTTCAACCCCAGGACCAGTATCATAGGCTAGATGCTAGAAGAAGTTTCTGGTTGCTTAAATACTGTCTTAACATCTTCTACCCTTTATATTACCAGGTAACTGGAAAGATTACTCACTTCAACCTTTTCTACCCCTAAATATATGAAGATGTATGTCAAGTAGGCTTCCAAATTGTAGATCAGAAAATCATAATCATTATTGTTCCTTTTATCCAGATAAGGAAATCTCTGAAGGTCATCAAAAGTTCAGATAAGCAGTCAGCACAGTGTGCTCAGAAGTAAGCATTTCAACATGAATAAAATTTAACTAAGACATCTTTTAATATCCCACAGTATCTCGGAATGATTTGCATTTGTGGACGAAAATCCACATTTTCTCATTTGCAGCATTTGGAGATGACATGCCAATGAACAAGCCAGTGTACCCTTTCTGTAAATGCTGTGTTAACCTGGCTATCAAAGGCCAGCATTTATACTCAGTTTTGGTAAAATTCGTCTGAAATAACTGGGCAATTATATAAAAAACTTATCCATAAAACAAAGTAAATCTTATTACCAACACCACACTTAGAAATTACCAACTCCCATTTTAATGACCTCTAGATGTATTACACAATATTCATTCCTCATTTCAAGAAAATAGAAGTAGAGTAACTATACACCAGGGAGTTAGCTAGGGAAGTATTCTTCAAAAATACAATTTCACTTCAAGCATAAGCAGTCAGGGATGAGTTGTGAGTTTAGAGCGAAACATATAAAGCTCACCTAATATTTTTTATTTCAATGTAGGGAAAGTTCCAATGAAGGCAATTGGACTTATTCTTTTCCCTGCCAAGAATTGGGATTTTAACTCACAAATTATACTGGTCGTTTAGAAAACATACTCAATGGTATTCAGTTTCGTTTTAAACTGTGAATCAGAAATAAAAAATAACAACAGCTGGAGAAAGTAAAATTGAGTTCCTGGTATACTGTAAACAAGCTTAAATACTGTGTTCCTCTCCCATGTGGTTTGCTATTCAGTCTGAGGGACTGAGTGTGACAAATGTTACCACATAACTCACAGTCTGTGGCTACATGTAGCCACAAATGCCAATATTTTGTGAGAAGCTCTTTTTCTTCTTCTTCTTTTTTTTTAACTTTTAATTGCTATCTACACATTTCTAACAATATTTGAGATAATTTCAAGTCGTAATCAGAGAACTGATCAATGTGTTCTCATCATCTGATTCTGTAATTTTCTGAAGTTGTTTAAAGAGAATCCAGTAATTGCAAAATATGGTAGAGGGAGTCTCTTATAAAACCTGAGAAAACCCATCAATGTATGACATTACTAAACTCTCCCAGCACCAGAAACAAAACAAAAAAAGCATGCATTTCTCAATTCTACACCTTGTCACCACCACTATGCCTGTTACATCCTGAATTTAGATTTCCATCAGATTCTTCTCAGAACCACGTCATGGCATTTTCCTCACTGCTTCTGTGTGTTTTCTCACCCAAACTATAGGCTATGTTACACTTTGTTGGGCCACCCCTCTGTCAGTGTGCTTTGGTGGCTTGCATGTTTCCATGATGCTGGAAGCTATACCACTGTTATTTCAAATACCAGCAGGGTTACCCACAGTGGACAGGTTTCAGTGGAGCTTCCAGACTAAGACAGACTATGAAGAAAGGCCTAGCCATCTACTTCCAAAAATTACCCAAAGAAAACCTTATGGATAAAAACAGAATGTTGTCTTATATACAGAACCCTGGTATAGCAGTGGTTAAGCTTTCGGCTGCTAACCAAAACATTGGCAGTTCCAATCCACCAGCTGCTCCTTGGAAACCATATGGGGCAGTTCTACTCTGTCCTATAAGGTCACTATGAGTCGAAATCAACTCGACAGCAGTGGTGTTTTTAGTTTTTGGTCTGATATAGTCCTAGAAGATGAACTCCCTGGTTTGGAAGGCACTCAAAATGCACAACGACCCCAACAATAGGCTCTAGCATCCCAACAATGGTGAAGATGGAACAGGATCTGGCTATGTTTCATTCTGTTGTACGTGGGGTCTCCATGAGTCAGAGTCAAGTCAATGACAGCTAACAACAACACACTTTGTTGCAGAACATTTTACCAGAGTATAAAATCTATGAAGTACACAAATCAAAGTATACAGCTCAAAGCATTTTCACAAGGATAATACTTTTGTGTAACCAGAACTCAAATAAAGAAGCAGAATATTCCAGCACACGAGAAGTCCCCTCCTGCTTTTTTTTTTTTTTTAAATCACAAAGTCCCAAGAGGTACTACTATCATGAATCCTAACCTCAGAGATTTGTTTTGCACAATTTTCATTTCGCGTAAATGTAATAATACAGCATTGCTATTGTGTATCTGGCATCTTTTGCTCAATATTTTTCTTGAAACATTCACTCACATTGTTGCATGAATTTTTATTTTTTTATGCTTATTTTCTAGGGAGTTACCATTATATTATAAACCAACAACCTTGCTATTCTTTTCAAGTACTTCATTGTACCTTCCCGTATTTCCTGTTCAGTTGCTGCGGAAACAATTTCAGCTCATGGCAACACCATGTGTGTCAGAGTAGAACTGTGCTCCACAGCATTTTCAATGGCTGATTTTTCAGAAGTAGGTTGCCAGTATTTCTTCCAAGACACCTCTGGGTGGACTTGAACCTCCAACTTTTAGGTTAGCAGCTAAGCATGTTAACTGTTTGTACCACCTAGGGACCCCATACCGTATTCCAAAAAAACCCACTGCCCAGAGTAGAACTGCCCCATAGGGTTTCCAAGGCTGTAATCTTTATGAGAACAGACGGCCACATCTTTCTCCAGCAGAGCAGCTGGTGGGTTTGAACCACTGACCTTTTGGTTAGCAGCAGAGCTCATAACCACTGCGCCACCAGTGCTCCTTCATACCATATTAAAAAACCCCATTGCCATCGAGTTGATCCTGACTCATAGAGGCCCTATAGTACAGAGTAGAACTGCCCCATAGGGTTTCCAAGGAGCAGCTGGTGGATTTGAACTGCTAACTTTTTGGTTAGCTGCCAGGCTCTTAACCACTGTGCCACACAGGGCTCCTCATGCCATGTTAGTTCCCCTTTAATGTCTTTTTCTGTTTCAATCAACTCTTCATCACTACTTTATATGATTCACCATTCTAGGCATTGTGAAAATAAAAATCTCTGTCGAAAATTGTCTTTGTCTTAAGGACTTTAACACATTTATTGGAAGGAACTAAACACAACTAAATCAAATGCCATATAGAATTATATAAGCCCTAAGTAGACATAAAAGAAATATCTTGGAAAAAATGCAAATTAAAACATATTTTATTATGCATGAGGAGATCAGGGAAAATTTAATTTATAAAGTTGCCTTGGTGGTTGAGAAGAATTTTGGTAGTTAAGGAAAGAGTGAAGGGCATTGCTGACTGAGAACATGAACAATGCGCTGTGACTCAAAACTGAAAAAAATAAGCAAGTGTCGGGAATAACTGTGATGAGACACACTTAGCTGATTCTGCTGGAAAGGTAACTTGCGGCAGATCGTTGAGGGTCTTGTTCTGCATGTTAGGAGTTAATTTCTCCACCCATTTCCTTTCTCCTTTCAGAAAGTCTGACCTGCCCTTTTTGTCCCGTTGTACTCACTGCTTTTTCTTGGCTCTCCTTGTACTCTTCTCTATCTTTCTTCCTTTAGAATTTCCATTATTCTAATAAGACCTGATCACATTATTAAAAACAAAACCACAACAGCAACAAAAAACACCTCTCTCTAACTGTAAAAGAGAACCAATATTTTTCTAGATCCTTTGGACTTCCTGCTCTCTTGATAGTCTCCTCATTCAATCTCGAATTTAGTACATAAGATGTACTATTAAAATTTTTATATAATAGGGTTTCATATCACGATTGTTATAAACAATTATAAATTCTTTTTGCATTGTTTAAAGTATATGTCATTAGATGCTCAATGCATGTTTAGAAAATGTTTATACTACGATTGTAATTAAAAGCCCAAATTCTTGTCGAGTATCTTCTCTCATCTATATTCCACATCTATATGCTATTACATTAATTTTTATGGTTGTGGTCTCAAAGTCCATCATTACTGGCACTAAGTTGTTTTTCTTTAATCATAGATAATAATTTTTAATTATGACAGCAGTTGCTTCCTGCTAAGCATGCAGTTATTAGCAGCCTATGCCTTGGGTCTCACAGTCAGCATGACTACATTGCTGCTGAAACTAATTGAAAGAATTATATGGCTGCAGTAGCTTGCTCAATACTGATATGAGTATTAATACTCTTAGAATTGCTGTCTTGGCATGCCATGGAAACATTTCTTTTGCATGTCTAGTGCACGATTAGCCCTATTCAGATTTCCATAAGGTAACTGCTGAGCTGTTTTTGTATCATCCATTCTCATCATGTGATCAGTCTAGTGCAGCTAATCAGCCAGGCACACAGCTTTGACTTCTGTGAAAGGACAGATAAGTGACGGGAAATGAAATCAAAACGAAGTCAGATGGAAAATTTTTGGGAAACAATGCATTGGAGTGATTCTCCTTCAGTATTAAGAAAATCTGTCATAAGAACTACCAAATATGATAATTATTTTCTTTTGTCGAGAGGGAAGATAGTTATTTTTATTTAAAATCAATTATAATATTATTAGTAAAGAATTTAATATATAGAAGACATGATTTTAACTTAAAATGAAAATGATATGCTTTAATTTTTTGTGTGCATTTGTTTCCTTACTATTGTCCTGTAATTTATACTTCATAGGGACCTCAATCATGTTTCCTAGGAAAATCAAAAGATTTTTCAACACCACTGCAAATATGTGGATGCAAACTGAAAAATACAATAAAGTTAAATGAGTTGTTCTAATAATCATATCAAGCTCATTACTTGATTTTGGGCTGTACCAACTTTTCCCAGGAAATTCTTGTCTTACTAAAACAATCAATCCAATTCAACCAATTTTACCCGTGAAAAAAATCTTTGTCCCACTTCTGTTATTTTAACATTGGTAGATGGCTTAAAATCACAAATTCTGAAAGTTGATATAGATCAATTTTTGTTTTATCTCACTATACTTCCTGGTGAATGGGGACTGTATTTTTATCTTAAGAATTTCACTTAAAATTGTATGTCTCTTCTTGTTTCCCATTAGTGAGGAAATCAGCATTCTATAGCACTAATCCACTTGTAAATCAGCTGGATGACAAAGAAATTACGATTTCTACCTAAGCTATTTCCTATCGTTATCTCAGCTGAGAACCCCTATGTCTCCTTAAGGAAAAATAAATCCTGGATCTGAGATGCCTTCTAAATGCTTCTTAAGGAAGCTTGAAATATTAGCATTTTTGAAATGCCAAAGAAAATGTAATAGATTGATTGTTTCTATAGAATTTTAAGTCAGATTAGCAGGGTAAAACATAATTTAAAGCTTGGATTATTTCCAAAGGATAAGTTTTATAGTATACTGATCAAAATAATTGTATCATTTTAAAAAAACTTTTGTATTTGAAACATCTGTGGATGAAAGAATGATATTGTCAGAATCTGTATGGGCAGAGCTTATGATCTGATTGATTGATAATAGTACTAATAAATGAGAGGCTGTGGGAAAGTTTTAAGCAACAGGAGCTTTTGGACTTATTACAAAATTTCTCTTCTTTGGAGAATAGGTGATCTGGCCAAGAAAAACAAAAAACGAGAAATCCAAGTCAGAATCTAACATTGGCCATTTAAAACTAAGTTGTCTCCAATAAAAATAAATAAATAAAAAAATAGGACATGAGAGATAAATACTTCATAAAAGAAGATGCATGAATAATAAGTTGCAATAAGATAACCAGAAGTGTTACTTATTGTGATTCTTTTTTATTCATTTTCTCCTTTGAGACTTTTTTTTCACTAGTTAGTCAGAGACAAATTATTTCCAGGTTATTACAGTAGAAATGGAAAGAGCGAAAATGATAATGTTGTTCATTATTTTCTTTTATTTTTATATCCAAAATGACTTCGATGGTAGCAGAGCACAGAGGTACTATTATACATTGAACTAAAAAGAATAATAAAAGACAAAATTACTCAACCCCAAGCTGCAGAAGGGTCACCTGGACTAGAAGGAGAGGAACGTGTGCATGACCTAAGAGAACATCTGACGGTGGGAGACCTGAGTAGATGAGCGATTTTATTTTCTTATTCAAACATCTCACTGTTTTTCAAGTTTTTATTTGATTGTTTTTATTTTTTATTTTGCTGTTAACAGCATTACTTATATAT
The DNA here is from genome assembly GCF_000243295.1 of Trichechus manatus latirostris. Classification (NCBI taxonomy): domain Eukaryota; kingdom Metazoa; phylum Chordata; class Mammalia; order Sirenia; family Trichechidae; genus Trichechus; species Trichechus manatus. The sequence continues at coordinate 3,414,508 of NW_004444109.1, read as the reverse complement.
GCAAGCAAAATTCTGCTTTTGTAGGTTTTGTTTTTGCTGAGACTTTATGTTTTTCCTCTTTATTTTTATGTTTGTTAACTTTCTTTGTGGTTACCATGAAATTTACCCTTATCTTTCTAAGTTTGAAGCAGTTTATTATTACTTGGTATCGCCTTGCCTTCCTCTCTGTTAGAAGGTTCTATACCTACACCATTTATTCCCTCTTTTATTGTTCTGATGTTGTTGTCATTTACTGATTAACTGCTCTGATTCCCTGTTGTATTTCTTTTGGTTTTGGATAGTCCTTGAGAGTTCATTTCCTAGATTGGTATCTGGCTGGTACGATCCTGCATCCTAGATTCTGCCTGTGAGGTGAAGTTGTTTGTTCTCAGATCGAAGAACTCCCTTTAATAATTCTTGTAAGTTTGGTTTGGTTTTTACATATTCCCTTAATTTCTGTTTATCTGGAAATGTCCTAATTTCACCATCATATTTGAACGAGAGTTTTTCAGGATATATTATTCTTGGCTGGCAATTTTTTTCTTTCAAGATTTTATATATGTCATCCCATTGCCTTCTTGCCTGCATGGTTTCTGCTGAATAATCTGAGCTTAGTCTTATTGTTTCTCCTCTGTATGTGACGTCTTGTTTTCCACGAGCTGCTCTCAGGATTCTTTGTCTTTGGTTTTGGTGAGTGTGATTATGATATGCCTTGGTGATTTTCTTTTGGGGTCTATCCTATATGGGGTTTGTTGAGCTTCTTGGATGGTCAGCTTTTCATCTTTCATGATATTGGGGAAGTTTTCTGTCAGCAGTTCTTCAATGATCTTCTCTGTGTTTCCTGTTTTCTCCCCTTGTTCTGGAACTGCCATCACTCGAAAATTTTTGCTTTTGATTTTATCCCACATAACTCTCAGGCTCTCTTCATTTTTCTGTGTTTTTTTTTTTTTTTTTTCTGAGTTTTCCTCAAACAGAGTTGTATCCAAGTGTTTGTCTTCAATTCCACTGATCCTGTCTTCCACCATTTCAAATCTGCTTCTCAGCCCTTCTATGACACTGTCCATTTCTGCAATCTGGTTGTTTATCTTTTGGATTTCTAATTGTTGTTTTTGTATAATTTCTAGTTGTGAATTTATTTTGGCATTGTGTTCCTGTGTTATTTTCCTGAATTCTTCCAATTTTTTGTCTGTATTTTCCATGAATTTGTCTGCCTTTTCCAAGAATTTGTCTATTTTTTCCTCACTTTTGTCTGCTTTTTGCTTCAATTCTTGGATAATTCTGAGTATTAGAGATTTGAATTCCCTATCATGTAGTTCTTCCACTGGAAAGTCATCTGGTGTTTTATTTTGGATGCCTACTGGAACCATCCTGTCCTGTTTTTGTAAATGTTTTGATATTGTCTGCTGTCTTTGGGGCATTCAGTAGTTATTTTTCTCATTTATTGATTGTAGATTTGTTTGTTTCGTCCTTTTTTTTTTAAATTTGACTATGTCTGAGCAGGCAGACTGTGTGTTCTTTGTTGTTTGCTCATCTGTGGACACAATACTTTTCACCTCCTTCTCCAATTGGCAGGGTCAGTCACTCAGATATGGTGCGGCAGGGCAGGTCTAGCTGAAGAGGTGTTACTGGGATGGGTTGTTTGTGGCACTTACTACAGCCACCAGGGCAGGTAGGTAATCAGTGCAGGGCAGGTTCTTGTAGGCTGTGCCTGTGCTGCTTGGTGGTGTGATGTTAAGCACATGGTGCAGGTAGGCAGGATGTAGGGGGGAGATTGTTGTGTGTGGAGCTAAGATAGATATGGGAGAGAGGAGAGAGGAACAGGAGCCAAAAACATACAAACAAACAAAAAAGTTGCTAGGGGAGCTTGCTGTTGGAGTGGAGAGATGAGCACCTATGAAATGGAGAAAAACAAAAAGGGGAAGAAAAAGAAAAGAAAAGAATGAATAAATAAAAATTAGAAAAGAAAAAGAACAGCAAATCTCCCAGGGATCCCACTGGTGCAGCTACAGGATCTGTGGAAGTCGTTCTCAGGTGTTGCAGTACAGCCTGGCTAGAAGATGTAGAGGTATTCAGCGCCAGGTATTCAGGGAACAGAAAGAGAAGGAAGGTATAGAGAGACAAGAAACTGAGTAATGAAGAAAGACAAAAAGGGAAAAAGAGGGGAAAAAATTAAAAAAAAAAGGACAAGAAAAGCCCCCCAAAAAACAGAAAAAAAAAAAAAACCCACGAAGAAAGAAATGCTCTCAGGGATCCCTCTGTGTGTCTGCACGAGCTGAGGGGGTAGGTCCCAAGCCGTGCGGCACCACCCGGCTAGAACGGGCTCCCAACTCAAGAGAAGGAAAAGAAAACAAACAAACAATTCAAAACAAACAAAAGCCCTGGGATCCCACCAGCGTGGCAGCCCAGACCGGGAAGCAGTTCCACACTCGAACGGAGCTCTACAGCCCCTCAGGAAGAAGCAAAGATGGTGCACGGAGCCAGGTATTTGAGAGAAAGGAGGGGGAGGTGGTGAGAGGGAAGGAAGAAATCAAAAGAAGAGGAAAAAAGCAACCCCAGCAGCCAACAAATGGCACTCAGAGAGCCGGCCAGTGAGGGCTGGTGGAATCCAAGCAGCCGGTGCTTCCCAGACAAGAGACTGTGGCCCCGGGAAGCAGAGGAGGCCAAGTGGGGGTGAAGAAGGGTGGGGGGTGGGAAAGCATACATTGCAAATTACCGGTTGTTTTGTCTCCCGTTGGAAGCTCCATGAAGCTGCTTTCTCATACCTCCTGTTTGCTGGTCTCCGATAGGAGTCAAAGATGGGAGATCCACGCTGTGTTAGCTGATCGGGGACCTCTGCATGAATCTCTCCTTGCTCTCCGTTCTCTGTCAGTTTTCTCCATTTGGTGCTTGGCTGAGTTCTTTATCTCTTCATTTGATGTTTTAGGGTTTCAGGATTGTTGTTTTCTCTGTTTGGCTTAGTTTTTCGGATCTTTGCTGTGGAAGGACAGTGTGGTGCTTCTGACTAGAGTGCCATTTTGCCAGAAGTCCATGAGGAAAATTTTGCATAAACAAATAAACACATTGTCTATGGTACCAAGAATTATATAATAGACCAGAATTGTTTCATTTTTGAAGTGGGAGAAAGTTCTGGGCTGCTCTGAGCATGTTAATGCCACGCTAGTTCTCTTATCTTGTTGCTAGCTGAGGCTGTAGGGAATTTTGCAACATTTACTCTTTGATCCATAACGTAGCTCCACATAGTCTGCTCAGAATCTCCTGGAATTGCTTCATATCATCTCTTCAGTTTCTGCACATGCCCTTGGTTTCCCAGTGCTTGTTCCAACTACTCAACGATCAACCCTCCTGGTATTTCAATGTTATGCTTTTATAACCCAGATTATGGGAGAGAAAAATCTAGCTTTTAGGTTATACCTATAGTCAAAGTAATATCAAACTCAGCCGAATCTCCTTTCAGAGGAATATCATAATATCTAAGAGCACAGTTAAAATGAAAGGATCAGTTGACTAATCTTAAACTGATCCAATGGAGATGCCATCCAAGTTTCTGTTTCCATATATAGATTTTCAGACACTAAAAACAGTACTAGTTTACCTGTGTTATGCTGCCTACACCTGAATCTTCAATTATATCCTCAAATAATTTTTTACCCTGATGCTTACACATGTTTTGCTCTAAAGAGAAAAAACAAAAAACAAAACAACTAAAGCAGTAGCAAAATGATTACTGGGACACTGATAGATGAGAGGAGGGAGTTCTAGTCCATATGATAGATTTGCTATAAATTTTTCAGATCTAATTGTTGGAGTATAGAGTGTAGAACTCATTCCTGTCAGCCAAATTCAGCGATCTTACTCTCTCTTCAAACAGAAAGTCCAATTGTGTTCTTACTAATACACTACACAATTTTTTTTAAAAAAGCAGACATCTGAGGTTCACTGTTCAGCTGGGGAGTGGACAGCCCCATAAAACCAAATGGGACTAATGAGGCATAGCAATCCAGGGACAAGGACTAGAAGGCAGAGGGGACAGGAAAGCTGGTGATAGGGAACCCAAGGTTGAGTAAGGATAGTGCTGATGTGTTGTGAGGTTGTTAACCATTGTCATAGGGCAACATGCATACTAACTGTTTAATGAGAAACTATTTTGTTCTGTAAACCTTCATCTAAAGTGAGAACAGCAGCACAATTGGAAGAGCGTAGTCGATGTCACTGAAGTGTGCATGTAGAAATCTTTGAAATGGTGTATCTTTGGCTATGTATATTTTCACCAAAAAAATAAAAAAATGGTCGAGAAGGGAGAGGGTTGACATGTCGTGGGGTTGTTAACCAGTGTCACAAAACAATATGTTGACTACTGTTTCATGAGAAACTATTTGTTCTGTAAACCTTCACCTGAAGTACAATAAAAAATATATATGTACAAAAAAAGCAAACAATTTAGTGCAAATGTATGCATAATAGTGAGAGCATATTGATAAAATATTAATATTTTAAGAGAAATATAGTACAATCAAAGAAGTTTGTGAAAGTTTTCTTTTTGAGGAACATTATTTTGTCAGTGACTTCTTTCTTAAATGAAAACTTGAATGCATTAACTATCTCTCTTTTTTTAATTATAAAGAGATATGAATAATAATGGCAGCTGTTTAACTTTTTATGATGTAATCAGTCATCAATAGGGCATATTAAGAGATAGCAGAAGTTTCTGGAGCCCTGGTTAAGTGTTCAGCTACTAATCAAAAGACCAGCAGTTCAGATCCACCAGTAGCTCCTTGGAAACTCTATGGAGCAGCCCTGCTCTGTCCTATAGTGTTGCTATGAGTCAGAATCGACTTGACAGCAATGGGTTATAAGTTTCTGCTCTGGAAAGATTTGGGCTTATTTTGACTGTAAGAGAGGACAACCAAATGGTATTTACTATACCCTACTGTATCAATTAAAATACTTGTGGTTAAAATGCAAATAATAATAATTACAATAATTAATTTTAAAAGAGCAAAAAACAAAACCCAAAACACTTTAAACAATAAAGCAAATTATTGGATCACATTACTGAGAAGCTCTTCCAGGATGAAAGTGAAATGTTTTCAGACTCAAATACCACAGAAAAGAAAAAAAAAAAAAAAAAAATCTACTTCACCAATAGCTCATTTAAAAGTTAGGAATAAAATTACATTATCTCTAAAATGTTTGATTAAGGCACTGAATAAGGTAGTAGATTAGGTTGTGTTATGGATTGAACTGTATCCTCCTAATAGATATGTTGAAGACCTAATCCCTTTGTTTTAGTCATCTCGTGCTGCTCTAACAGAAATACCACAAGTGAATGGCTTCAACAAAGAGAAGTTTATTCTCTCACAGTCCAGTAGGCTACAAGTCCAAATGCAGGGCATCAGCTCCAGGAGAAGGCTTTCTCTCTTTATCGGCTCTGGAGGAAGGTCCTTGTGATGCATCAGTCTTCCCTTGGTCTGGGAGCATCTCAGCGCAGGAACCTCAGGTCCAAAGGACGCTCTCTGCTCCCAGCGCTGCTTTCTTGGTGGTGTGAAGTTCCCATGTGTCTCTGCTCGCTTCTCTCTTTTATATCGTGAAAGAGATTGGATTAAGACACTGTCCAATCTTGTAGACCTCGTCATAGTGATAGCGTTTATAACACATAAGGAAATCACATATAATCTCATCATAGTGATAGAGTTTACAACACATAAGGAAATCACATCAGATTACACAATCATACAATACTGGGAATCATGACCCAGTCAAGCCGACAGACATTTTTGGGGGACACAATTCAATCCACGACACCCTTTATCCATGAATGTGACCTTGTTTGGAAATAGGGTTTTTCTTTTGTTATAAGATGAGCCCTGGTGGTTAAGTACTTGGCTGCTAACCAAAGAGACAAAGATGTGGCAGTCTGCTTCCGTAAAGATTTACAGCCTCGGAAACCCCATGGGGGCAGCTCTACTCTGTCCTTATAGGGTTGCTATGAGTGGCAATCAACTCGACAGCAAGGGGTTCTTTTGTTATCAGTTAAGTTAAACAAAGTGTCTTGGTTTCATAGTGCTGCTGTAACAGAAATATTACAAGTGGGTGGCTTTAAAAAACAGAAATTTATTTCTCAGAATTCAGGGCACTGACTCTAGGGAAAGTCTCTCTCCCTTTTGGCTCTGGGGGAGGATCTTTGTCTCTTTTAGCTACTGTAACTCCAGTGTTCCTCACATGATATTTATCTTTCCCCCTTTGTGTTTGCTTCTGCATCTAATCTGCTCTTTCTATCAATCAGAAGTGATTAAGATTATGACACATCCTATACTGATATGACCTCATTAATGTAACATTGGATTGCATTATGTATGTGAGGTGATTTCATTACACTACATTACATCCACAGGTATATTGGGGTATTTGTGGGTGAGGCACAATTCAATCCATAACAAAAGGTCATACTGGAGTAAGCTGGGTCCTAATCCCACACTATTGGGGGTGGTGTTTTATAAAAAAAGAGAATAGTCACAGAAACAGAGTGACACACAGGAGAAAGGCAGCATGTGTGGCTCCTTCTATGAGCCAATGAATATCAAGAAACTCCTGGGACTACCAAGCACTAGAGAATACAAGGAATGATCCTCCTTTTAGAGCAGACAGAGAGAACACAGCTCTGCCAATGCATTGAATTTGGACTTCTAGTCTTCAGAACTGAGAATATAAATTTCTGTTCTTTAAAATCAAACCTGCCACGCATTTATCAGTTTGTCGTACTGTGGTGGTTTGTGTGTTTCTGTGATGATGGAAGCTATGCCAAAGGTATTTCAAATACCAGCAGGGTCACCCACGGCAGACTAAGACAAACTAGGAAGAAAAGGATCTGTCAGTCTACTACTGAAAAAACTGGCCAGTGAAAACTTTATGAATAGGAGCAGAACATTGTCTGATATAGTGCCAGAAGATAAGCCCCACAGGTTGGAAGGCACTCAGCATGCAACAGGGAAAAGCTGCCTCCTCAGAGAAGAGTTGACCTCAATGACATGGATGGAGCCAAGCTTTCAGAACCTTCATTTGCTGAGGTGGCATGACTCAAAATGAAAGGAAACAGCTGCAAGCTTCCATTAATAATTAGAACTTACAATGTAGGAAATATGAATCTAAGGAAATTGGAAGTTGTTTAGAATGAAATGGAACACATAAAGTTAAGTCAATATCCTAGGCATTATTGAGCTGAAATGGACTGGTATTGGCCATTTTAAATCAGACAATCATATGCTGGGAATGACAAATTGAACAGGAATGGCTCCACATTAATCTTAAAAAGAAACAATACATATCCTGAAGTACAATGCTGTCCATGATAGGATAATATCCATATGCCTACAAGGAAGACCAGTTAATGTGACTATTATTCAAATTTTCACACCAACCACTAGTACCCAAGATGAGGAAATTGAAAATTTTTGCCAAGTTCTGCAGTCTGAAATTGATGAAGCATCCTATAAAGATGCATTAGTAATTACTGGTGATTGGAATGTGAAAGTAGAAAACAAAGGAGAAGGATCTATAGTTGGAAAATATATGGCCTTGGTGATAGAAACAATGCTGGCGATCACATGGTCGAATTTTGCAAGACCAATGACTTACTCATTGCAAGTACCATTTTTCAACAACATAAATGATGACTATACATGTGGATGTCACTAGAAGTAAAACACAGCAATCAAATCATCTACATTTGTTAAAAGAGACAACGGAAAATCTCAATATCATCAGTTAGAACAAGGCTAGGGGCCGACTGTAGAACAGACCTTCAATTGCTCATATGTAAGTTTAAGCTGAAGCTGAAGAAAATTAAAATAATTCCACAAGAACAAAAATATGACCTTGAGTATATCCCACTTGAATTTGGAGACCATCTCAAGAATAGATTAGATGCATTGCACACTAATGACCGAAGACCAGACCAGTTGTGGGATGACATCAAGAACATCATACATGAAGAAAGCAAAAGGTCATTAAAAAGACGGGAAAGAAAGAAAAGAACCAAAATGGATGTCAGAACAGACTCTGAAACTTGCTCTCGAACGTAGAACAGCTGAAGCGAATGGAAGAAATGATGAAGCAAAGAGCTGAACAGAAGATTTCAAAGGGTGGATTGAAAAGACAAAGTAAAGTATAATGAAATGTGCAAAGACCTGGAGTTAGAAAACCAAAAGGGAAGAACATGCTTGGTGTTTCTCAAGTTGAAAAAACAGAAAAATTCAAGCCTCGAATTGCAATTTTGCAGAACTCTATGGGCAAAAATATAGAAGGATGCAGGAAGTATCAAAAGAAAATGGAAGGAATACAGAGAGTCACTGTACCAAAAAGAATTGATCAACATTCAATGATCTCAGGAGGTAGCATATGATGAAGAACCAATGTTTTTTTTTTTTTTTTTTTTTTTTTTTAACATGTTTTGATATTGTCTGTTGTCTTCAGGACATTCAGTAATTTTTTTTTTTTTTTTTTTTGCATTGGCAAAAGACAAGTCTCCAGGAATTGACGGAATACCAGTTGAGATCTTTCAACAAAAGAGAGCAGCCCTGGAAGCACTCACTTGTCTATGGCAAGAAATTTGGAAGACAGCTACCTGGCCAACCTACTGGAAGAGATTTATATTTGTGCCATTCCAAAGAAAAGTAATCCAACAGAATTCAGAAATCATCAAAAATTATCATTAATATCACATGCTAGTAGAATTTTTCAGAAGATAATTTAAAAATGGTTGTAACAATACATGGACAGGGAACTGTCAGAAACTTAAGCCAGATTCAGAAGAGGACGTGGAACTAAGGATATCATTGCTTATGTCAAATATCTTGGCTGAAAGCAGAGAATACCAGAAAGATGTTTACCTGTGTTTTATTGACTATGCAAAGGCATTCCACTGTGTGGATCATAACAAATTATGGATAACGTTGGGAAGAATGGGAATTCCAGAACACTTAATTGTACTCATGCAGAACCTGTACATAGACCAAGAAGCAGTCATTTGAACAAAACAAGGGGATACTGCATGGTTTAAAATCAGGAAAGGTGTGTGTTAGGGTTGCATCGTTTCACCATACTTATTCAATCTGTATGCTGAGCAAATAATCTCAGAAGCTGGACTACGTGAAGAAGAACGCAGCATCAGGATTGGAGGAAGATTTCTTAACAATTTGCACGGTGTAGATGACACAACCTTGCTTGCTGAAAGTGAAGAGGACTTGAAGCACTCGCTGATGCAGATCAAAGACTACAGCCTTCAGTTTGGATTATACCTCAATATAAAGAAAACAAAAATCTTCACAACTGAATCAATAAGCAACAGCATAGTAAGTGGAGAAAAGATTGAAATTGTTAAGGATTTCATTTACTTGGATCCACAGTCAATGCCCATGGAAGCAGCTGTCAAGAAATCAAAGACATATTGCATTGGACAAATCTGCTGCAAAAGACCTCTTAAAGTATTAAAAATCAAAGATGTCACTTTGTGGACTAAGGTGCTCCTGACCCAAGCCATGGCATTTTCAATTGCCTCATATGCATGGGGAAGCTGGACAAAGAATAAGGAAAATGGAGGAAAAATTGATACCTTTGAATTACGGTGTTGGCAAAGAATATTGAATGCAACATGGACTACTGGAAAAATGAGCAAATCTGTTTTGGAAGAAATACAACCAGAATGCCCTTGGAAGCGAGGATAGCAAGACTTCATCTTGCTTACTTTGGACATGTTATCAGGAGGGACCCGTCCTTGGACAAGGACGTCATGCTTGGTAAAGGTAGAGGGTCAGCAAAAAAGAGCAAGGCCCTTGACGAGATGGATTGACACAGTGGCTGCAAGAACAGACTCATCTGTAGCAACTACTGTGAGGATGGCAAAGGTCTGGGCAGTGTTTCATTCTGTTGTACATAGGGTAGCTAGGAGTTGGAACCAACTTGAGGTCACCTAAAAACAACAACAAAACAGTCCATTTTGTAGTATTTTGTTATGGCAGCCTTAGGAAACTTAGACAGGGTAGAATACAATGATTGGCTAACGTCTTTTTGGGTTTACTCTAGGAGGTAGGGTAGAGTTTCCCCCACTGAAGTCAGAAAATTCAGGATACTTTTGAAAGGGAGGCAACAACTGTGGCATCTGTTTGCTTCTGGAAGTCAATTTGGAGTTTTGATGATAAGGGCTTCTTGTTCATTTACTAAGATTGACTCCATAAAAAAAGAAACGTTTGACTTCTAGGCTAAACTTCACTATAAAATCCCTCCTCCCCCCCGCCCCGCCCCTCTGCCCCAAATGAAGCAAGACTGTGTGCATTTTAAGGAGAACTTTGAAAGTCAGAGAGTGGACATAGTCTAGGGGTATCAGGTGAGCTTGTAACAGGTTGACAAGATGCCTTAATGTCAGCTTTAGCTCTTTTGAGCATTTCATTTATGTTCTGCTGGATAATGTATTGAAAATCACAGCATCATAGAACACTTGATTTCTAGTCCTAATTCTAAATCCCTCTAAGTTTTGTGATAGTCAATCTTTCTGGGATGCAGAAATTTCATCTATAAAATCATCAACTCAAAGAAATTTCTGTACACATCAAATGAAACAATTGTTTTATGAACTGTAAAGTCCTATACTTATGAAAATATGAATGTTTTTAAGCTATCTGCTAAAATATCACTATAAAATGGGAATTGTAAAAAATTATTTTAAATATAAGTTTGAAAATTTTAAAATGTATTTACTAAATATTTAGGTCCTATGTTTCTGAATAGCTTCTGATAAATATATCAGTAAAAAGAGAAGCACCCACTGAACACAATGCTGATTCCAATCAAGCAGCTAAAAAAACTCCTCTGTTAGCTTTATTACTATTTCCTACTTCCTTTCTCATGCTCCATCTGCAAGTTACTAATCCAAGAACCATCTCCCTTGAGTATGTTTTTCCCATAGAGATAGTTTCTGGAACTTAAAGGATGTTAAAAGAAAGATTAGTGTTTAGCAGAGTATCTCTTCCTGAAGCAAAAAAATGGACCCAATGGGGCAATCAGAAGATTGAAAGAATAACTTGGAGATTTGAAACAAAGCAGGCTGCGGAGAGTATACTAAGGAATAGAGGACCCAGAAAACACAAGACAGCCTCAAGAAGAATTTTCCTTTAGCATGAACAAGCTTATTGCAAAAGGTTTTGTCCTCTCCATGACTTACCAAGTTAATTTCTAATTGTACTAAGTTTCCCAGAATAGACATCCTGTTGAAGGAACAGCATACTGGCCAACACAATCCTTGGTTCATATGTTAGACATAATTTGTATTAGAAAATTATTTAATTGACTATATGACAAAAAGGAGAAAGTGAAGTAATTATTCAATCAATAATTATGAACTGGGTGTTATGAACCACTTTTCCAGGGCTTAGTAGGGTAAAATTTTTGTAATAAACCTATATGCTTGCGAACAAATTCTGATATAAAGAAAGATGAACAGCAGTCACAACTTGTTCTTTCCTGACACCATGCTTTTGTTGATATTGTCCCAGTACTACCACCTTATTAAATTTTTTCATATTTCTCTTCCAATGACTACTTACCTTAGAAGATCATACAATATTTTAGATTATGCTGTACTATTTCATATGTCTATTGCTTATTGATTTATAAGTTTCTGGATTTGTCAGTTATACTTTAAGTTTCTAGGGGACACCTGTGGGCAAAAAGTTAACTCTCAGAAAAGGTTCTTCATTACTTAAACCTGTGCTGTGTGCTACGTTCAGTGTTAGTTGGTGAGATATTTTCTGTTAATGGTATGCTGATTGTGTGTAATTAATGTGAGCATGTACACACAGAGAGAGATACACCATATTTTCTGGCTTCTCAAATGGAAGGGATGATAATTTGAAAGGAAAGTCAAGATTTCACAGGTTGTTCTATGGTAATTCAATTATTTTTTTCTTTTTTAATTAATAATTATCTTCTTTCTAGCATGCATGTTTAATGCTTTTAGATCCAACTATTCACTGTATAATTTAAACTGTTTGCTCATGCTCATAGTATGGAGATCTTGTTTCATCTTATCTTCCAGATGCTGCCTGCAATTGTGGCTCTCAATAAATAATATTATAGTAATAAAGTAAAAAAAGAATTGCAAAAACTGGCAATGTCTGCATGTTTTCCTTATTCCTACAACTCAGCATCATTTCCTATAAGTTGCTATTTTTCACTGTAAGTTTTTTTCCCATCCTCCTACACTCTAAAAAGCTAGAATATATTATATTAAATCACTTTAAAAATCTAGTGTCCATTAAAATTTTGCTTGAAGCAGGAAGGAGAGTAGTACAAGAAATATGTGTGAAATAAGGAAATTATTGTTATTTCTTGCTTCCAGTTCTACTCTACAGATTCCTTATTCTCTCAAATTTCCTACTAAATCTGGATCACAAGAGAGAATATTTGGAGTATTATTTTCTCTTTTTGACTTTTTTATATGAAATCACTAATATTAAATTGTAAATATGCCATATAGGAGATGAAAATAAATAGCAAGAGTTGAACAAAATTCAAAAGCCTCAGTGTTATGGACCAAAAACCAAACATATTGTCAAGTGGATTCTGACTCACAGCGACCCTATAGGACAGAGTAGAACCATAGGGTATCCAAGGCTATAAATCTTTATGGAAGCAGACTGCCACATCTTTCTCCCACAGAGCAAGCTAGTGGGTTTGAACCACTGACCTTTTGATTAGCAGCTGAGTGCTTAACCACTGCACCACCAGGGCTCCTCAGGGTTATGGAGAGAGTGAAAATTATGCAAAATGACTGGCCATAATTCAATAGCAAGCTATCAGACTAATAGGAATAAGATTTATCCCTAAAAATGTAAATGTTCATAAGTTTTTGGATTAATGATAATTGGCCATTTTACACCCAGGCATCCCAAGGGAATGTGATATTGTAAAATAAATTGTGATTATGGTGACCAATTTCTGCTGTAAATGTTTTTCTAGTGCCATAGTTGTATCTTGGGTTCCAGCACTGACTCTCATCCATCTTTAGAATCTCCACCTTTTAAAAACATTGTTACAAATGACAAGGAATAATCTGCATGTAGTCCAGAAAAGAAACTATTAAAAAAAATAGGCCTTCTTCTTTTTTTTTTTTTTAATATTTATTACTTTTACTGAACTAGAGTTTCCAAAATTATGTTGGGGAAGGGAGAAGAGCTCCAAGAGATTCCTTAAGTTAAATAAGGTTGTGAAATAATTTATGCTATATTCCTCTGTTATGATTCCTTATATACATTAACATGTTATAGGTTTTGAGAATATTGCAGCTGTTGTTATCAGGCGCCATTGAGTTGGTTTGGACTCATAAAGACCCTACGTACAACAGAACAAAACACTGCCCGGTCCTGTGCCATCCTCAGAATCGCTATGATTGAGCCCATTGTTGCAGCCAGTGTGTCAGTCTGTCTTGTTGAGGGTCTTCCTCTTTTTCACTGACCCGCTACCAAGCATGATGTCCTTCTCCAGGGACTGATGCCTCCTGATAACATGTCCAAACTATGTGAGACATAGTCTCACCATCTTTGCTTCTAAGGAGCATTCTGGTTGTACTTCGTCCAAGACAGATCTGTTTGTTCTTTTGACAGTCCATGGTATATTCAATATTCTTTGCCAACACCACAATTGAAAGGTGTCAATTCTTCTTCGGTCTTCCTTACTCATCATCCAGCATTTGCATGCATATGAGGTGACTGAAACACCATAGCTTGAGTCAGGTGCACCATAGTCTTCAAGGTGACATCTTTGCATTTTAACACTTTAAAGAGATCTTTTGCAGCAGATTGGCTCAATGCAATGTGTCCTTTGATTTCTTGAGTGTTGCTTCCATGGGTGTTGATTGTAGATGCAAGTAAAATGAAATCCTTGACAAGTTCAATCTTTTCTCCGTTTATCATGATGTTGCTTATTGGTTCAGTTGTAAGGATTTTTGTTTTCGTTATGTTGAGGTGTAATCCATACTGAAGGCTGTGGTCTTTCATCTTCATCAGCAAGTGCTTCTAGTCCTCTTCACTTTCAGCAAGCAAGGTTGTATCATCTATATAATGCAGGTTGTTAATGAGTCTTCCTCCAATCCTGATGTCCCTTTCTTCTTCATATATTCTAGCTTATTCTAGATTATTTGCTCAGTGTGTAGATTGAATAAGTATAGTGAAAGGATACAACCCTGATGCACACCTTTCCTGACATTAAACCACACAGTATCCCCTTGTTCTTCCTGAATGACTGCCTCGGGATCCATGTACAGGTTCCTCATGAGCACAAGTAAGTGTTTCAGAATTCCCATTCTTCACAATGTTACTCAAATGTGTTATGACCCACACAGTTGAATGTCTTTGTATAGTCAATAAAACACAAGTAAACATCTTTCTGGTATTCTCTGCTTTCAGCCAGGATCCATCTGACATCAACAATGATATTCCTTGTTCAACGTCCTCTTCTGAATCCAGCAATTGAATTTCTGACAATTCTCTGTCATTACACTGCTGCAGACACTTTTGAAGGATCTTCAGCAAAATTTTACTAGCATGTGATATTGGTGATATTGTTTGATAATTTCCAAATTTGATTGGATCACTTTTCTTGGGAACAAGCATAAATATGGATCTCTTCCAGTCAGTTGGCCAGGTAGCTGTCCTCCAAATTTCTTGGCATAGATGAGTGAGCACTTCCAGTGCTGCATCCATTTGTTGAAACATCTCAGTTGGTATTCTGTCAATTCCTGGATCCTTGTTTTCCACCAATTCTTTCAGCGCAGTTTGGACTCCTTCCTTCAGTATCATTGGTTCCTGATTATATGCTACCCCCTGAAATGCTTGAACGTTGAACAATTATTTTTGGTATAGTGACTGTGTATTTCTTCCATCTCCCATGTTTCAGTAATAACATTATTTATACTTCATTTTCTAGACTTACTTGTTCACAAAACTCTTTACATAAATAACACTAAATAGCATATCCCCCACTGCCATCAAATAGATTCCCACTCACAGTGACACTATAGGACAGAGTAGAACTACCCCATAGGGTTTCCAAGGCTGTAAACTTTTACAAAAGCAGACTATCACATCTTTCTCTTGTGGAGCAGCTGGTGCGTTTGAACCTCTAACCTTTGGTTAGTAGCCAAGAATTTTAACAGCTGGGTCACTAGGACTCCCTAGATGAAGCTTTTTGAAACAATGACTTAAACACTAATCAATTAAAGTTTTCCGGTTTCTAACTAAAACATGTTACATAGTTTTATACTGATAACTCGTTTATCAGGCATTGTTAGAAAATGGGCTGGTCCACATAAACTAAATGTCTTTCATTCATCCACTTATTCCTAATATACTTATTAAGTGATTAGCCTGCACGAGGGAGTTCCTTGATATCCACAGGATAAGTAACTTCTCAAGGAACTCACAGCATGGGACAGAAAATTATGCAAGTTAACATTTGCCATAGAGTATATTAGGTGCTAAAATAGTTGTTGCTTTGAATGGAAATTTTCTTAAATACTGTCTACTTTTTTTTATTTAGATGAAGGTTTACAGAGCAAATTAGTTTCTAATTAAACAACACACATATTGTTTTGTGACATCGATTGCCAATCTTGTGATGTGTCAACACTTTCACCTTCTTGAACTTGGGTTCCCCATTTCCATTCATCCAGCTTTCCTGTACCCTCCTGCCTTGTCCTTGCTCCTGGGCTGGTGTGCCCATTTAGTCTCATATACATGGTTGAGCTATGTGTATTTTTGTTTGTTTTATGGGCCTGTCTAATCTTTGGTTAAAGGGTGAACTTAAGGATCGACTTCAGTACTGAGCTGAATGGGTGGCCAGGGACCATTCTCTCGGGATTTCTCCAGTCACTTTTAGACCGGTAAGTTTTGTGTTTTTTTTTTTTGTTGTTTTTTTTTTTGTGAGTTTGAGTTTTGTTCTACCTTTTTCTCCAGCTCTGTCTGTGACCATCTATTGTGATTCCTGTTAGAGCAGTCAATGGTGGCAGCTGGGTACCATCCAAATGTGTTAGACTCAGTCTGGTGGAGGCTGTGGTATACCTGTTCCATTAGTCCTTTGGACAAATCTTTCCCTTGTGTCTTTGGTTTCCTTCATTCTCCCTTGCTCCAAATGCAATAGAACCAATGGAGTATCTTAGATGGCTGCACACAAGTTTTTAAGACCACAGACACTACTCACCAAAGTAGGATGTAGAACATTTTCTTTAGAAACTATGTTACGCCAATTGAGCTAGATGTCCCCCGAGACCATGGTCTCCAGCCCTCAGCCCAGTAATTTGGTCCCTTGGGGAGTTTAGATGTGTCTATGAAGCTTCTTTGACTTTGCCTTGGTCAAGCTGTACTGACTTCCCCAGTATTGTATACTGTCTTACCCTTAACCAAAGTTACCCCTTATCTATTCTCATTTAGTTTTTGTTTTGTTTCTTTCTATATAGTTAACAGAAAAAAAATAAACTCTGCTTTATTACACAGAACTACCATTTGAATGTAAACTCTATATAATGTAGTCACATGCTCACTCTACTTTTTGTTTCCATTGGATTGTCTTTGTGAAAACTGTAACCAATGCTGTCACTGTATTATCCACAGAAACTCTAAAGATTGTAAGAGAACCCAAATAACCTAGTTCATTAACCATTAAGCTGACCTTTATCCCTATTATAAATGAAGAGGTTTTGTGTTGAAGACTTGCTTTGTCAGTTATTTTTCTCAGAATTAAGTACATGAGGTTTGCTACAGCTCTCCATCTCAATGCTTGTCTTACTATCATGTGCTCATGCAAGTTTGTGCCATCTATTTCATTTCTGAAAGAGATTTTCATAGATGGCCATATTAGTTTCCTAGGGCTGCATAAAAAATTACCACAAACCGGATGGCTTAAAACAACAGAAATACATTACGTCGCAGT
The DNA here is from genome assembly GCF_000243295.1 of Trichechus manatus latirostris. Classification (NCBI taxonomy): domain Eukaryota; kingdom Metazoa; phylum Chordata; class Mammalia; order Sirenia; family Trichechidae; genus Trichechus; species Trichechus manatus. The sequence continues at coordinate 3,397,555 of NW_004444109.1, read as the reverse complement.
TCTGGAGGCTAGACATTCAAATTCAGGCTGTTAGCAGTGCCATGTTCTCTCTGAAGGCTCTAAGAGAAGATCCTCTCTTGTCTCTCTCACCTTCTAATAGCCCTGGGTGTTTCTTGGTTTGCAGCAGCATAAACCCTGAACTCTGCTTCCATCTTCATATGGCCATCTTCTCTCTTTGTCTCTGTGTCTGTGCCTCCTCTGTTTTTATAAGGATACTGTTGGGGGAATGGTCTGCCTCTATGCCTCCCATCCAGGTGCCCAAGTAAAGGCCGTGGGCCCAGAACATTCTCTGATAAGGAGGCAGGGAATTGGGTCATCTTTTTCTCAGTTCCTTCTCCTTATCAGGGAAGACTTCTGTTTGTTCTGGGCATACAGTAACTTTTCTGTCTCTTATACGGAAGGTTTCCTAGGCTGCAGTCTTTACAGGAACAGATTGCCAGGTCTTTTCTTCCATGAAGCCCCGGGGTAGGTTTGAACTGCCAGCATACTCACCAATAGGACAATGTAAAAATAGACAATGAATTAGAACAGAATCAATAAGGAGTAGAATACATGTGCACATAATAAGTTTTGTGGAATTTTAGGAAGCAGAAAGAGAATGTTGGCTGATGAAATCATACAATGGGCCACATTGTCAAGTCACCCTCAATACAAATGATAGATCTTACACATAATCAAGTTTACTAATGATTCAAAGGACAAAGGGAATAGCAAGACACAGGCCAAGCTTTCTTCCCCACAGAGATTTGACACCATCAGTGTTGTTGTTGTTGTTGTTAGGTGCTTTTGAGTGGATTTCAGCTTATAGTGACCCCATGTGACAGAGTAGAATTGCCTTATATAGTTTTCTAGAGTGTAATCTTTACGGGGAGCCCTGGTGGCACAGTGGTTGAGAACTCACCTACTAACCAAAGGGTTGGCAGTTCAAATCCACCCACTGCTCCTTGGAAACCCTATAAGGCAGTTCTACTCTGTCCTATAGGGTCACTGTGAATCTTTACAGGAGCAGATAATCAGGTCTTTCTTCCGAGGAGCCACTGGGTAGGTTTAAACTGCCAATCTTTCAGTTAGCAGCCAAGTAAGTGCTTAACCTTTGCACCATCAGGGATCCTTGATACCATCCATACGGTTCCCCAAAGGTAATTTCTTTCTCACATTAGCACACTTTCTGGTTCAGATTTTATATGTGATGCATGAGCAATGCATGTGGATCGTTGTTCCAAGAGAAGGAAACATCTGGTTATAGAATATCTCTTTTTTATATCCTATTAACAAAGTAGCTTATGTGACATTTTCCAGTGAATATTCTCTATAAATACAACAGTGGACTCAAATATACCAGCAATCATGAAGATGGTGTGAAATCGGGCAACATTTTTTTGTTATGCATAAGATCACCATGTGTTGGAACTAACTTGACGGGAACTAACAACATTCTCTATAAATCCATAAACTCAAGGTTCCTTTAATAAATATTGTAGAGAAACTAAGAATATTCTGATAAAAGCATTTCATGGGTACAAACTCTCCATTATCCTGCTGATAAATATCACATGGGTATTTACCAGGAGGTTTGCTTACAAGGAGATTTGGCCAGGTCATCTCTTTCCCACGTGTCCCTGAAAAGGAAGAAAATAGGTTACAACCTTTTGGTTATTTTGCTATTTCCAACTTGTATTACTGGCAAATTATTCATGAAGAAAATGGTGGAACTTGATATGTTACTTAAACATGACCAGTATGACAAAGCTCAAGGAATAGTTTTTACCTAGAGACAATCCCTTTCACAGTTAATTTTTCTATCAATTAAAAAGTCCATCACATTGAAAATCTATTCTTCCTTATTATTATTTCATCGTACAATAATTACAATAACATCATTGTATGTAATAGTATACAGATGATACAAAGAAAAAAACAACATGCAAAATAAGCAATGTCATCTAAGCTCAGATTTAAAACAGATGGTACTGGTTTTATAGTTTAGAAGGACCATGTGTCACCCTAATAGCATGAATTCACAAAAAAATTTAAACAACAAACACATTTAAGTGTTTTCTCTCTTATTTTTCCAGCGTAGGTTCTCATGCCTGAAATCTGAAAAGATTTTCTAATAAAGGTGAGGTAATTTTTGATACGCTACAAATACACTGCATCAGCAGCCTGTAGAAGGAAAGCTATCAAGACTTGAATGATATTAAACATTTGTCAGCTATTTATAATTAAGTCAATATCACTCTTTTTGGAAGCACATCTTGTCAATCAAAATCCTTGAGGTGGCTGCCCTAATCTTCATCAGTTCCTGATTGTTGACATCTGAAATATATATGAATCATGAGTTAAAGGCCAAGTCATTTTGAGAACTTATTAGTCCTATTACCATTAAATCACGGGTTATCTAATAGCATGAATAAAAAGTCATCTAATTTTGGCCATTTGTATTTCATGCATCTGTATTCCGATGATACAGTCTACTGATATTATTATTATTTTATCAGAAGTCACCAGTAAATGCGTAGTTAATGAAAAATGCTGTTAAATTCATTGATAATTGCACAGTATTATGTCAATACATAAATTGTAACCATTAACACATAGGGAAGTTTATTTAAAGTTTTTTATGGAAAATACATGTATAAAACCTGTATGTTGAGATACACTTTTTTAAGACATTAAGTTAAACAGCATTTAATTTCATAAAAACTTGAATATTTAAAAAACACTTGTTCGTAAAACAAGCTGCCAAATGATAATTGCATTATCTTTCCAGATAAATTAATTGAATTTTTACTTATATATTTGTGTGAAGAATAAAATTCTAATTTTTATCTTGTAAGTACAGTAATAATTTTGAAATTTAAGAATGTAGATGTTCAGCAAATAAGAGGAAGCCCCTCAACAAGATGGATTGACACAGTGGCTGCAACAATAGGCTCAAACATAGCAATGATTGCAGGGATGGCACAGGACCAGGCAGTGTTTCATTCTGTTGTAGGTAGGGTCACTACCTACTCAATGGCACCGAACAACAACAAGAGGAAATGTATACAGAGAGCAAGTAAACACTGTAAAAATGTACCACCAAACAATTGGTATCCAGGTTGGGATGTGCACATGTCTGGAATCCATTGAGGTTGTTCTGTAAATTATTAACATTTCTATTTGTATTTTATTTCTCCTACATTTTTAGTTACTGTCTTTTTACCATTTATCACGTTCATAATACATTGATACAGTAGTACACATACACAATTTGTTAACACACATTTGTTGGGAATGTCTGTTTTTAATGAAAAATGAATGATCAAAGTTGTTTAGATATTTGGATAAAGAACATGGTTTCATAATACTGAAACAAATCAGTCCTATTGAACATTTTGTATGTTTGTATGTAGAAATATGTGTGTATTCTAAAATATTGTAGAAAAAAATTCCATAGCAAAACCTTCCTTATTGTTTGACAGTGGGCCATAAATTGACCCCAGTTGCTCTTTTTATAACTGTCTCTGGTTATTTATTCAAATAATATAGTCTATGTCAGATAGGATAGATTAACAGATGTGTCAAAAATATAATATTTTTTGAAAATTTTTCCTTATATATAAAAAGATTAAATCCTAAAAAGCAAAATAATCACAATGTAAATTGTAATCTTTTATTAAAATTTCCCAATTTAAGTTTAATATCATATTTAAAGAAATAATGAGCTCTTAAATAAAAAAGTGCATACCATTGCCAAATTTTACACTTAATAAGTGTCTGTCAGTTTGTCGTACTGTAGGGGCTTGCATGTTGCTGTGATGCTAGAAGCTATGCCACCAGTATTCAAATACCAGCAGGGTCACCCATGCCAGACAGATTTCAGTTGAGCTTCCAGACTAAGACACACTAGGAAGAAGGACCCAGTGGTCTACTTCTGAAAAGAATTATCTAGTAAAAACCTTATGAATAGCAGCAGAACATTGTCTGATACAGTGCTGTAAAATGACCCCGCAGGTTGGAAGGCACTCAAAAGACGACTGGGGAAGAGCTGCCTCCTAAAAGGAGGGTCGACCTTAATTACATGGATGGAGTCAAGCTTTCAGGACTTCGTTTGTAATGTGGCAAGACTCAAAATGAGAAGAAATAGCTGCAAGTATCAATTAATAATTAGAACTTGGAATGTACGAAGTATGAATCTAGGAAAATCGGAAATCATCAAAAATGAAATGGCATGCATAAACATCGATATCCTAGGCATTAGTGAACTGAAATGGACTGGTATTGGCCATACTGAATCGGACAATCGTATGGTCTGCTATGCCGGAAATGACAACTTGAAGAGGAATGGTTTTGCGTTCATTGTCAAAAAGAACATTTCAAGATCTCTCCTAAAGTACAAGGAAGACCAGTTAATACTACTATTATTAAAATTTATACACCAAACACTAAGGCCAAAGATGAAGAATTTGAAGATTTTTACCAATTTCTGCAGTCTGAAATTGATTGAACATGCAATCAGGATGCATTGATAATTACTAGTGATTGGAATACGAAGGTTGGGAACAAAAAAGAACTGGTAGATGAAAAATATAGCCTTGGTGATAAAAATGATACCAGACATTGCATGATAGAATTTTGCAAAACCAATGACTTCTTCATTGCAAATACCTTTTTTTCACCAACATAAACAGTGACTATACACGTGGACCTCACCAGATGGAATTCATAGGAATCAAATTGACTACGCCTCTGGAAAAACTCAATACCATCAGTCAGAACAAGGCCCGGGGTGGAACAGACCATCAATTGCTCATATGCAAGTTCAAGTTAAAGCTGAAGACAATTAGAACAAGTATGCGAGAGCCAAAGTACAACCTTGAGTATATCCCACCTGAATTTAGAGACCATCTCAAGAATAGATTTGATGCACTAATGACCGAAGACCTGAGGAGTGGTGGAATGACATCAAGGACATCACACATGAAGAAAGCAAGAGGTCATTAAAAAGACAGGAAAGAGGCAGTTCCCGCAAAATGGTGCTCTAGGCAGAAGCACCACGCCATCCCTACACAGGAAAGATCCGAAAAACTAAGCCAAACAGAGAATAGAACAATCCTGAAACCCTAAAATATCAAATGAAGAGATAAAGAACTCAGCCAAGCACCAAATGGAGTGAGAAAACTGACAGAGAATGGAGAGTGAGGAGAGATTCACGCAGAGGTCCCCTATGAGCTAACACAGCGCGGATCCACCATCTTGGACTCCTATCGGAGAACAGCAAATGGGGGTACAAGAAAGCAGCCTCACGGAGCGTCCAGTGGGAGACAAAACAACCGCTCCACACATAACAATCTCCCCGCTGCATCCTGCCTACATGCACCATGCACTTGACATCAAACCACCACGCAGTACAGGCAAGGCCTACTGGAACCTGCCCTGCAATGATTACCGACCCACCTTGGTGGCTGTAGTAAGTACCACAAACAACCCATCCCAGTAACTCCTCTTCAGCTACACCTGCCCTGCTGTACCATATCTGAGTGGCTGAACCTGCCAGTTGGAGAAGGAGGCAAAAAGTATTGAGCGCACAGACAAGCAAACAAAAAGAACACACAGTCTGCCTCCTCAGACATAGTCAAATTTTTTTTTAAAAAAAGGGATGAAACAAACAAATCTACAATCAATAAATGAGAAAAATAACTACTGAATGCCCCCAAAACAGCAGACAGTATCAAACATTTATAAAAACAGGAAAGGATGGTTCCAGTAGGCATCCAAA
>NW_004444109.1:3329791-3386053 GCF_000243295.1 Trichechus manatus latirostris | reverse complement strand
AGGAAAGAAAGAAAAGACCAAAATGGATGTCAGAAGAGACTGTGAAACTTGCTCTTGAATGTCAAGTAGCTAAAGCAAAAGGAAGAAATAATAAAGTAAAAGAGCTGAACAGAAGATTTCGAAGGGCAGCTCGAGAAGACAAGGTAAAGTATTGAAATGTGCAAAGACCTGGAGATAGAAAACCAAAAGGGAAGAACACTTCTGGTATTTCTCAAGCTGAAAGAACTGAAGAAAAACTTCAAGCCTCGAGTTGCAATAGTGAAGGATTCTAAGGGGAAAATATTAAATGATTCAGGAAGCATCAAAAGAAGATGGAAGGAATACACAGAGTCACTATGCCAAAAAGAATTGGTCGACATTCAACCATTTCAGGAAGTAGCATATGATCAGCAACATCATGATAAATGGAGAAAAGACTGAAGTTGTCAAGGATTTCATTTTACTTGGATCCACAATCAGCACCCATGGAAGCAGTGGTCAAGAAACTAAATGAAGCGTTGCATTGGTGGAGTCTGTTGCAAAAGACTGCTTTAAATTGTTGAAAAGCAAAGATGTCACCTTGAAGACTAAGGTGTGCCTGACTCAAGCCATGGTGTTTTCCATTGCTTCATATGCATGCAAAAGCTGGACGATGAATAAGGAAGATCAAAGAAGAATTGACGCCCTTGAATTGTGGTGTTAGTGAAGAATATTGAATATACCTTGGACTGCCAAAAGAACAAACAAATCTGTCTTGGAAGAAGTACAACCAGAATACTCCTTAGAAACAAAGATGGTGAGACTAAGTCTCACATACTTTGGACACGATACCAGGAGAGATCAGTCCCTGGAGAAGGACATCATGCTTTATAAAGTAGAGGGCCAGCGAAAAAGAGGAAGATCCTCAACAAGATGGACTGACACAGTGGCTGCAACAATGGGCTCAAACATAACAACAACTGTGAGGATGGTGCTGGACTAGGCATTGTTTTGCTCTGTTGTGCATAGGGCGCGAGTCAGAAATGACTCAATGGCACCTAACGGCAACAAGTTGTATCTATAGAATCAAGTTTAGTGTTTACAGTATTTTTGAGGCAGACAACAAAGAAACCTCAACTATTAACAGTTCCTGAGTTCTGTGTTATACTGGAATGGATATAATTCAATAAAAATGACATTGAATATATGAATGTAATAGTATTTTATCATGTTATGATTTATGATTATTATAATTTTTAAATTTAAAATTGTCATATATAGGTAAACATATTACCTATTCCTAAAGTCTTGGGAATGAAATTGCTTCTCTAATGTTAGACCTCTTCGTTTTGCAAGCCGCCACATTTAAGTATTGTCATCTATAGAGTATCATGGGAAGGAAATGGTATGCCAGACACATTCCTCATTTTATCTTTCATGACAAATAATGTTGGCTACAATGTATTGGGCACTGCCTACGTGATTGTTACTATTCTTTGCAGGTAGTATTTTGTTTTATTCTCATGACAAAATCATGAAATGTCATTATCTCCATTACACAGGTTAGGAAAGCGAGGCTTTTTAGAGGTGTTAAATTACTTGTCCCAGTTCACACAGCTAATAAGTGGCTGGAGCAGAATTCAAAAGCATACCTAAATCTACTTGTGTTTCCAAATTCCACACTCTACTGACTAGGGCTCTGTCCTGAGTTACGATCTTGTTTCTTATTTTGATGATAAAGTCAAACAGCATAGAACTCTCAAGAGCAGATTCCTTTTTCCTCTGGCACACATCTTGACTATTTTTATTCCTGTTTCACAGGGTACCTCCCATGAATATAAACCGGTTGCCTCCAAGTTGTCTCCGACTCGGTGACCTCATGTGTATCAGAGTAAAACTGTGATCCATAAGGTTTTCAATGGCTGATTTTTCAGAAGTAGATAGCCAGGTCTTTCTTGTGAGGTACCACTGGGTGGGCTTGAACCTCCAACCTTTCAGTTAGCAGCTGAGGGCGTTAACGATTTGTACCACCCAGGGACTTCTCCCAAGAATAAGGTGTTTAAAAACATAATTAAAATGAAGACCGATAACTACAAATAAAAATAGAAATTCAAACACCTCACTTTTGACACACACACACACACACACACACACACACACACACACACACACACAACCTCTGGCATATAAGAGTGTTTCATTCTAGTGTCCTCAATTTAAACTTGAAGAATGCCACTTCAACCTTGTTGATAGAGAGAAAGGTGAGCGAAATTCTTCTTTGTCCACTTGAGATAGCCTAGTCTTAGAGCAAAGTTTCCTAGATGATAAAGTTCAGATATGTGGATATCAATCATCTGTATGGCTCTTTCTGAAACTGTCCACAACCTTGACAGTTTGTGACAATGTGTCCTAGTCTAGGGAATTGTGTCTAGGAGAGCAGGAATTGTGTCATTAGAGTATTTTGTACAAATTAATAACAATGTCCCTTAATTCTATGCCAGAAAGGATGTCAAAACTTTATATATAGTGTTTATGATGCTGAAATTGTGTGACTTTCTTATTGACACTATTACTTCTGGTGGTTACAAAGAAATGCCACCACGTGATAAATTTATATTTAGAATATAATGCCTATGAACAATTTTTAATTGACAGCCTAGAAATTCCAGATCCTCACTTCTTGACACCTAGTGGAAGCAAATGCAATGGCAGGATGGATTTCTGAATCAGTATGCTTCAACTCTAACCTGCAGGTAATACCTTGTTTGGTTTCTGTGTCCAACGGTCATTTGTCTCCTTGCTGTGACTGCCAAAAGACTTGCCAATTAGTGTCAATCGTAGAGATAGTTTGGGAATGTGGGCGCCTGACCAGGAAGAAAAGTACCAACATCATTAACACATTTTGTATAAAAATAATAACACATGAAAGTTGTCATTAATAAATTTATCCTAAAATTTAATCTAATAAAATTCCCTGATCTCAAAAAAAAAAAAAAAATCAGACCATATCAAATAATTTCATAAAAATGAAAGGAAGATATAGTCATATGATATCCTTTAAATCTATTGTCAAATCTATAGTATAGGCATTATCTTTTTGTTGCCATTTTTCCAAATTGTCTCATGCATTTTGATTACCATTGCTTAGCAAAAAACAAGTAACTAGTAGGCAGCTTTCTGAATGAATTTTTCTGTATTATCTTGTCTCTATGCTATAAAAATTATACTGGTGGATTTAAAATGGGTATACAGGAAAAAAACACTTCCACATTTAATCTAAAGTAAGGCAATCCTTTCTCAAGAGACATGTGGATAATTAATAGTTAAACATTTTCTTTTGATCAGTATATCACTTTTTCTATTTGGAGTTAATTTGATTAAGTACATGCCAAGAGGGAATCCAAGGAATGAAGGGTTTTCTTTGGGCAGAGAGCCAGGAACAAAGCAGCAAAACTTTTTAAAATATTGATTGAGCCACTAGCGATACACATAATTGACTCAAAATTAGAGATAGGCAGGGAAGGCGCAGAAAATCTCAAATAGGGAGTATGGACCATGGATAGTCTTGTGCACTTTTTACCATTTCCATATCCAGAATACCCTCATTAACACAAAGTTTTAATAAAATGTCTGCTTTTCTGCACATAGAGGAGAGGTAATTAAAGCATTGAGTCATGGGATTTTAATATCCATTCTTTTAAATATCTGGGATCATGTCAATGCCACAGTAGTGCTAAATACTGTTATTCTTCTCATTAACTCAAAATAGAAGTCATCTTGAAATAAAGATAATCATGAAGTTTAAGCAACTCTAATCCTTCTTTTTCTTGCTGCTCAGGCTTCTCCGGTCCAGACACCTATTTATCACAGGTACTTGGTTTTACTTCAGGCATATTCTATTTTCTGAGCCACCTTTTTATATTATTTCTTGAGAGTCTTCCTACCGATTTCTGTACAATTTATTTGAATACCTGATGTATAATTATATATAGAAAGTTCCAAATAATAATGAATCCATAAAGTATAGGGAAAATGAAAAAGCTGATGCTCTGTTTTAAGTCCTTACCCTTAAATCTAATTAAGAATAAAGAGAGAGCTAACTCAGTTAAACAAGTTTGCTACCATGTGCTGATATATATTGCAGCCTTAATGTCAGCTAAATATAATTTTGATATTTAACTTCCCTAACCTTGGGAGATGGGTAATAAGGATAAAAATGCACAATGTTTACTTAAGAGATAAAATAAGGTTTTGTAAAGCCATCTCAGTACTTCTAGGAAAATCAAAATTCTTTCTCAGAATAAACTTCAGTCAGTATAGTCCTGAGCCTGAGTGTACCAGAGGCTTATTTACAATGTATGAAAACAGTTAAGAAGAACTTAGAAGGTTAAACATAGAGAAGACCTTTGTGAAGCCTGGACTAGACCAGTTAAGGCTGCAATACCAGAGATGGGATGCTTATGTCATAACAGTCTTCCTGGAGAATCATAATTCTTATCAGTTATTTTACAGTGAAAAGACATATTAATTGTCTTAGCCTGGGTCCTCTAGAAAAGCAAAACCAGTGGAGTCATTACAGAGAGATTTATATCAAAGAAATGGCTCACATGGTTGTAGAGGCTGGAAAGTCCCAAGTCCATGGGTCAAACATCAGGCTGAAGGCTTCTCCTGACTCACTGACTCACGTAGCTGTAGGGGTTGGCGAACATGAACTCAAGATCAGCAGGTCAGACTGCAGGCTGCTGGCTCACAGGCTGCAGAGGCTGACGAATCCAAGACTGGCAGCTAAGATGGCAGACTGCTGGCTCAAGTTCCAAGAGCCAGAGTTCAGATGATGACAAGCCAAATGCAGGATCCAGAGCAGACCAAAGCCAGTGAGCTTTGCCAGAAATTCCATACATATTGGATGCAGGCCATACTCCCAAGCAAACTCCCTTTCAAATGACTGGCTGCTCATAGCAGATTTCACATGGAGGAGATTACATTATATCAGATCTCATCATGGAGATGATTACATCATTACTTAACTGCCAAACTACATCATAACTGCCAAACCACTGAGAATCATGGCCCAGCTAAGCGGACACACAACCTTATCCATCACATTAATATTGTAAATTTTTTTTACCTGATTATACTAATACAGCTGTGGATTGAACTTCTTGGTACACCAGAAGGAAAGTCAAAGTCAGCCTACCCTCTATCTGAATAGCCCTATTGGTCAGGTGGCCACTGTGTTATAATGCCTACAGAGGAACCCTGTCAAATTTGCTTGGTCTGAAAGTTACTGATTTGAGACACTTTCTGTGATTCTCCTGCATAGGACCTCAGAAAACTATAAGAGGATATTTTATGTGTGGCATTATTATGGGTACTCTACAATGTAGATGTGAGGCATTGATTGTTTAGTGGTAGAATTCTTGCCTTCCACACGGGAGACCTGAGTTAGATTCCCAGCCAATGCACCTAATGCGCAGCCACCACCAATCTGTTAGTGGAGGCTTACATGTTGCTATGATGCTGAACAGGTTTCAGTGGAGCTTCCAGACGAAGATAGACTAGGAAGAAAGACAAGGCAATCTTCCAAAAATCAGCCAATGAAAATTCCATGGATCACAATGGTCTTATATGCAAGCAATCATGGTGATGGTGGAGAACTGGACAGCATTTCCTTCCATTGTACATGGGATCACCAGGAGTCGGGAGCCAAATTGATGGCAGCTAACAGCAGTAACATAATGTAGATATTAGCGTCTTCATCTCTGAGATGAGGATCTGAAACATGGAGAGTTTAAGTATCTTGTTCAGGGACATTTAATATTAGCAAATGGCAGACCCAGGATTAGAACCCATACAAGTATTATTGAAAAAACTCTGTGCTTTCTTGCTTTACTATAACATTATTGGTAAGCAGTGGCTTCCATGTGGCAGGTATATTTCTCATCAATGAAGATGATTCAGTGAAGCAAATCTCAGTTTAATGAAACTCAATTTTTTTTTGCTTCTTACACTGACTGATGTCCATGGTGTCATTAACTTCATCAACACATTTCTATCAGATTCTTAAATATATTATTACTCACATTGACCAGCCTGTCTCTGAGGCTTATATGGATAAATGGCTATTCTTTAAAAAAATTAATTTCACAGACAGTGATAGTCATACTCAGCTAGTCACATTTGTTCATAAGACAAGGAAGGGTGTGTGAATTATTGGTGGAGAGAATTCTAATTGCATACTTTGCCACCCCCTTCCAAAAAAATTCTGATCTAACACGCAAAGGAATATGTTTGGTCTTCATGTACATAAGAATCACTGTGAAGCAGACCACTGCTGCTGGTGGGACAGTGTCACATACATGGAATACTTCAGGCAAAACAGAAGGAAAACCAAACCAAACCAGAAGAAAAACAGTGCTAGATGGAGCAGCTTTCTTCAGAGCTTTGAATCTTGAATCTCTACAAGTCTACTTGCATTTGCTTCCTCAGAATGGTTCAAGTTATAAAGGGTTCAAGGGAAGCACCACATATCCAGCAAGACAAATTAAGTTTTGAAAATAGCGTCCAGAATGTTAGCCAAGAAACTCAGATACATACCATATATATCTACAATCTGCCCTTGTTTTTTCATCAATATCTTCTCTGGCATGAGGAAGATCTAAACTTTTGATAACACACTGAGAGAGAGACATTGTAAGGAAACAAAAACTCTCATAGTTTTTAGGAGACGTGTATATTGGCACAAACTCTATTACAATGTTGGCAATACCAACAAAATATTAAATATATATATACTTTGAACTAGCAATTCCATTTCTAGATATTTATCCTACAGATAAACTCATACACAGGTGAAGCCATGTGTATACAATGTTACTCACGGTAATAATGTTTGTTGAAAGGAAAGAATTGAAACTACAACCTAGAAATCCTATATATATATATACACACACACTATATATATATATAATATGTAACTGAATGTTCTGCAGCCATAAATATTGAGAAAAATCTTTTGTATGAGAAAAATGCTCACAATATATTGTTCAGTGGAAAAATACAGATGCATAAGGGTGTGAAGTACTTTACCATTAAATATCAAGGAGAAATATTTTTACACATATTTTCTCATATATGAAATCTCAAAGAATCTTCAGTAAACTTGTAACAATGACTAATTTTGAGAGAGGCAGGTAACTAGGGGCATGGAGACAAGAGTGGAAGACAGAACGTTCACTTACATACCTATTTATAATTTCAGATATTTGAACCACATATCTGTACAACCTAATAAAAAATGTTAATAAATAAAAAATACATAAATTACCAAAACACACAGCAATGATCAACAGCCAAAATCTCTTGTTCTCAGCCAAAGAGTATTATTCTCATGTGTAATTTTTTTGTTTTTTGATTTGGCCAACAAAAGTCAGTGAAATCAATATTTTAATATTTTCTGTCCCCTAGGTGAGGGTGTCATAAACACTATTTTAAGTTTTGTCTAAAATTATTTTACAAAAACAAGTATGATTATAAATTGTGCAATTCATAATAACTTTTACAGTTTAATATTGCAACTGGAATTGAGTAGTATTTTAGAATGAAACTAACTGGTCATTATAATGTTCAGGCTGACATTATGTTAGATTGAAATCATAGATTCATCCCAAGTGTCTTAGGTTAAATTCTCTAGAGAAGGAAAACCAGTGAACTGTAAGTGTATATATATATATATATATATATACCAAAAAGGTTGCAGTCGAGTTGATTCTGATTCATAAAGACCCTATAGGACAGTTTAGAAGTGCCTCATAGGGTTTCCAAAGAGTGGCTGGTGGATTTGAACTGCTGACCATTTAGTTAGCCGCTGTAGCTCTTAACCACTATGCCACCAGGGCTCCATATATATACGTATACATATATATATATATAGAGAGAGAGAGAGACAGAAATTTATTTCAAGGAAATGGTTCACCCAGTTGTAGAGGCTAGCAAGTCCCAAATCCACAGGTCAAGTGTCTAGCTGGAGGCTTCTCCTGCCTCACGTAGCTGCACGGGCTGACAAACCTAAGATCAGTGGTCAGATGGAAGCCCACTGGCTTATAAGCTGTGGAGGCTGACGAAACCCAAAATAGATATGCAATACAACAAGCAGGTGGCTCAAGTTCCAAGAACAGGAGGTCAGATGATGACAAGTCAGATGCAGAATGCAAAGCAAGCAAGCAAGCTTTGCTACAACATCCATATATATATTGGATGCAGGCCAAAACCCCAAGGAAACTTTCTGTAAAACTAATTGGCTGATCACATCAAGTCACATCATGGAGGATGACTACACCTACCAAATTACATTATTATATAACTGTCAAACTACATCATTATCCAACTGCCAACCCCCCGAGAAACATGGCCCAGCCAAGTTGACACACAAACTTAACAATCATATATATATATATATGTGTGTGTGTGTGTGTGTATATAAATATACACATATACATACACATATATATATACATATATATACACGTATATATATAGAGACAAAGTTATCACAAAGAAATGGCTCATGCCATTGTAGAGGTTGGCAAGTCCCTAGTCTGTGGGTCATGCTTGAGGTTTCAGGCTTCTCTTGATTCACATAGCTGCAGGGGCTGACACATCCAAGATCAGCAGATCAGATGGTAAGCTGCTGGCTCACAGACTGCGGAGGCTGATGAATCCAAGATTGGTAGGCAATACAGTAGGCAGCTGGCTCAAGTCCCAAGAACTGAAAGTCAGATGATGAGGAGCCAGATGCAGGATGCAGAGCAAGCAAGCAAACTTTGCCAGAAAGTCTATATAAATATGTGTGTGTGTGTGTGTGTGTGTGTGTGTATACATATATGTATATATTGGATGTATATATGTATGTATTGGATGCAAGACACACCCCTGAGGAAATTCTCCTCACAATTGATTAGCTGATCCCATCAGATCACATCATGGAGGATGATTACATCATTACATAACTGCCAAATTATGTCATTACATAACTGCCAAACTACATCATTACATAATTGCTAAACCACTGAGAATCACAGCACAGACAAGTTGACAAACAACGTTAACTATCACACCAAGATTTAAAAAAAAAACCTATTGTGGAAATCCAAATCTATTATGGTTTCTTAAATAATTCTAAATTATATTCAGTTTCATCAAGACATTTAACTTAAAATTTATAATTTTATTAACTAAAGAAGTAATTGCTTTGTTTAGAATATCTAGCTCAGTAGTATATAAACTATAGAGTCTTAAAAGTCTATAAAATTAAGGCTACAACATATTTTACTTAGAGTGCAAATAGAAAAAAAGGTTATATATGCTTTTTGGTCTTTTAAATACATAGCACAAGAGCTTAGTTTCATGGAACGATAATACAATGAAATTCAGGTTCTAACTTTGTCAGTATAAAAAGCACCACTTCTGATAAGAACATCTGGCTTGAGTGTCTCTGAAAACTAGTTCCACAGATTTCCAGTGCTCTTCAGAACATGGGAACTGATTGTGATTAATCAGGGAAAAGCCCTTCTCTAATAAGGCTCTGTCCAGTCCAATTGCTGAACATGACAGTCTTGAGAATTACATTGCCAAATGGTCTACTAGAGATGGAGGGTTGAAAGATTGGCTGAATTAAATAGCTCACTTTAGATGACCTTAGAAATGGACGCTTTGGCTGAAGGTGAAGAAAAAATCATGCATTACTGATTTTTTATATTATATATGTATTTTGAAAGAAAAATATTATAGGACATTTCTTTTTTCCTGACTACTTCCAAGCATTATTATCCTGTCTAAATGCTGCAATCACTCAGGTGACAGCCTGCGGTGTGCATCCATCCCTTCACTCCTGATTACAGATAACGTTTGTAGCATGAGGATGCAGGAGGGAAGAGAGGCTCTGAACATGGAGAAAAGTTATCAGGAATCATAAGAGAATAGAGCTCATTTTTATGACTTTGCCACCTCCCAGTCAAGTGCCTGCTGCAGACATTTATTGCTATTGGAATGTGGGCTTCTAAGACAGGAGAATCATCTCTGAGTGGGCTAGCTTCCAACATAATTAATAGCCAGAAGGTTTTGTACATAGATTTTTGTCAACTCAACAGCAAAAGGTCATTAATTTGGTGCATACAAATATTGTACGATCCTATCATAACACAGTCATAAAACTACTCTGATTACATGCAGATAATGTGATTAGTCTCACCAACAGAAGATAGTCCTCCATTAAAGAGAAAAAAAATCCTGTTAATATTTATTTGGAAAAAACTTTTATTCAACCATATAGGCAGCTTTTTATGGTTGCCTTGATTCGTGGCATAGATAAATCTTATATTTATCACTGTGTTGTTCCACAGATAAAACAATGTAGAGTGAAGGAATGTTTTGATCTACCAAAGACGAGGGACTTATAACTCATTGCATTTTTATCTCATTAAAAATAAAATATACCTAAGATGTAGAAAATATTGATAAGCGAAAAGAAGAAAATTAAAACCACCGTAATTCCAGTTTTTATGTAAGCTCTAATAGGGATATTGGTGTATATCCTCCATTTGTACTTCCTTTAGTTGTACTATCATGATATATTTGATCAGTCTTATCTGAACAAATAGTTATTTTTTGTCCAATTATTTGTTATTATAAATAAATTCATTTTAGAGAGACTTTTGCATAAGCCCATGATTATTTCCTGAGAAGATATTCCTAGAAACAAAATACTAAAATTTAAGACTTTTGATACGTATTACTGTGTGTAGGGATGAAAAATTTATCCCAATTTATACTCTCAATATGATTGCTAGCTCGTATTTACTTTCATTAACCCTGAAAACATGAGACAATTGCCTTGCAAAAAGAATATTTTACAAAATAAATGTTAAAAATTATAGCACATTGTTTTCTAAACATGCGCTGCCTTTATTACAAGTTAACAGTTTATAATTTTACCCTTTGTTTATTTGGGGTGCTTGCTGATTAATGAAGAAACCATGATGGCATAGTGGTTAAGAGTTCAGCTGCTAACCAAACGTCAGTTGGAATCCACCAGGCGCTCCTTGGAAACCCTATGCAGTGATTCTACTTTGTCTTATAGGGTCACTATAGGGTTGCTATGAGTTGGAATGACTAAGTGGCAACAGGTTTGGGGTTTTTTTTTTTTTTTGGTTAATTAATGCACCATGCACAGTTTTTCGTCTCCTATTTGAATTTTATTTTTACCAACACTTTATACATATAAGGTTGCTATACTTTTTTCATTTGTACTGAATATCTTGTTTATCAGTTATTAATTTGTCTTAACCTTTTTTTAAGACTTCTCTGTTGTATGGAAAGTTTTACGTTCATACAGTCAACTCGACTAGTCTGATAGGGACCAACTTTAAAGAGCTCCCAATGGAAAAAACTGGGACAATTTTAGTACCAAAATAAAGAATAAAGTAGTGGATTATAACCCATAGTATAAAATATATGTCCAGGAGTTCAAAATGATGTAAGTAAATAATTGAAAAACCAAATAATGTAGAAATTGCATAGCTCTTCTATACAGTAGAATTTCCAATGAATAAATGTAAAAGGAATAACAGAAAATTATCGTCTTGCAAACACCACAGAAAAACCTGTTCCAGGTAGAATAATCTATGGATTAATGGGCAATAGTATGATGAAAACTAGGATTTTTACAAAGTCTTAAAGTACCTTCCTACAAGATGCTTATTACTTAAACAGGGAATTATAGAAAATTTACCAAGGAGGAACCTGGCAGATACCACTTTATCCAGGAGAACAAAGTTAATATCACCAGTTATGAAGCTCATTGACATTATGTATCTCTTGATATAATGCCTGAGGGAATACCATTACTTCTGTGATATTCTGACCAAAAATACATAATCTCATTTTAACCATGGTAAAAGAGAAAATAAACCCAAATTGAAGTAGTTTCTGTTAAATATCTGGCCATTCTCTTTCAAAGTAAAAAGATTATGAAAGACAGAGGAACTATTCTAGATCATAAAGACTAAGGAGACATGACAGCTAAGCCCAAGGAATGATCCTGGATTGGATCCTGAACCAGAAAAGGGGCATTAGTGGAACTTTTCACAGAATTTGAATAAGGTAAACAGATGTGTTACCAGTCGTTGTTGGGTGCCATTGAGTTGATTCTGACTCATAGTGACCCCAAGTGACGGAATAGAACTTCCCCATGGGGTTTTCTAGGCTGTAATCTTTACTGGAGCATATCACCAGGGTCTTTCTCCCGAGGAGTAACTGGGTGGGTTCAAACCACCAACCTTTTGGTAAGCAGCTGAGCACTTAACCTTTGCACCACCAGGGCTCCTTGTGTTACTAGTGGTGTGTCAGTGTTAATGTCCCAGTTTCTATAATTGAGCTTTGTGTGTGTAAGATGTCATCATTTGGGGAAGCTAGTTAAAGGATATTTTAAAGGATATTTGCAAATTCTATGTACTCTTTTGCAACTTGTTTGTAGCCAAATATTATTTCATATTTAAAAAAGTGAAAAAATAAATCTACCAATTAATTTCTTTGAGTTATCTGGATTAAGTGTCATCTTGTCTATGAGCTTATAAGAATATCTCTCCAAATTATATTTAGTGCTTTTTTTTTGGAGTTGTAGTATTTTACAAAATAATAATAATAATAATATATCTGGGATTTATTTTAGTATATGCTATAGCATAAGGATATTTTATTCCTCAAATGTTACTTGAGCATCATTTATTGATTAATAAATTCTTTCTCTGCTGATTTAAGCCGCCACTCTCATCTTTGACTAATAATCATCCTAAGTCATTGGGCTAATTTTTCACTTTCAGTTTTGTTTTATTGATCTCACTGTTCTTATACAGTTGTGTAGTGCCTTTATTATTATAATAGGTTATGCTATACGGTAATCTGCTGCAAAAGACCCCTTTAAAGCGTTAAAAAGCAAAGATGTCATGTTGAGGACTAAGGTGAGCCTGACCCAAGCCATGATATTTTCAATCACCTCATATGCGTGCAAAAGCTGAACAATGAATAAGGAAGACTGAAGAAGAATTGATGACTTTGAATTATGGTGTTGGTGAAGAATATTGAATATACCATGGACTGCCAGAAGAGCAAACAAGTCTGTCTTGAAATAAACATAGCCATAGTGCTCCTTGGAAGCGAAGATGGCGAGACTTCGTCTCACCTACTTTGGACATGTTATCAGGAGGGAGCAGTCCCTGGAGACGGACATTATGCTTGGTAATGGTCAGGAAAAAAATTATTTGTAGGGATATAATCTCAAACTGAACACACAATTGCTACACATAAAAAGTCCCTCTAAAGATGGTTTCACTATCTACAATTACAGACCACAGAAGGACTAAACAATCATGAGCAAAAGGCACTTCTGATAATAGAAAATCTACAATAATTATATTTAAAGTAACTAAAACTATGAAAAAATAATAAAATCATAATACAACAAAACATTCTGAACCGGAAAACTTTGAAAATAACTAAGAGCACTTCTAAATATATAAACATTGAAATTTCTTTTAAAAATAATCTCAATAGACATGAAAAATGTGTAAAGAAACATACTTTAATGAAGGGAAAAAAAGCTAATGAACTGGAAAATAGACCTAAGGGAATTTTACAGAACAAGATATAATAGGATAAGATATGATGAATGTGAAAGAGAGCCTAAAAATATTGAGAAGAAAATGAGAAGACCTATTATCTAATATAATTTATAGAAGGCAAAAGGAAAAATGAAGAAGCAATAAGCGAAAAACTTCCGACAGAATTTTCCAGAAATTATGTACAACATGAATTCTCAGTTACAGAACACCAAAATTCCCTCTCTGGTATAATTTAGTACAGTATGAAGTAATAGTAAACAGAGAGAACCCAGAGAGAAAAGACAGGTCAAATAAAAAATTATCAGCTAGGAGAATCAGACACTAAGGAACAGATGTGTACTATATTGTAGAGATAAGTGATAAGAGAAAAATTAAAAAGGATGATTGGAGGTGGTATTTTATATAAAGCAAAACCAGAAACCCACCGCCATGGAGTCGTTTCTGACTCATTGCGACCCCATAGGCAGAGTAGAACTGCCCCATAGTGTTTCCTAGACTATAATATTTAAGAAAGAAGATCTCTAGGTCTTTCACCTGTGGAGTGGCTGATGGGTTGTTTGAACCACCAACCTTCTGATTAGCAGCTGAGCACTTAACCACTACCCCACCAGGGCTCTTTACCGAAGGTATCTTTCTGGATTTTTTGTTTTTTCTGAGATTGCTCCTATCTTAGCCTTCCCTCTCTCAGTAATCGCTGTTGTTCTACCAGTTGTTCAAGCCAAATACCATGTAGTCACGAATCACTTTCTCTTACACCACCTAGCCAATCCTTCAGCCAATATTAACAGCTCTTCTTGAAATACATACAGAATTACACTCATCTGGAGCCATCTCTTATACATACTATCGCCACAGCCTCCTAAATGACTTCACTGCTTCTATCCTCTGTTGTTCTCCCTGGTCCACTTGCAGCCACAGAGACTATTTTAACTGTGTTTAAAAGTAAGCAATGTCACATCTGTTTTTTCTCAGAACTCTCATTTCACTCAAAAGGAAGTAAAAGTTCATTTCAACATCAGAAAGCTCTACATGATCATTTCCATTGTCACACTAAGCACATGCTTGCCTTAAGGTTGTACTTTTGTTGTTTCCCTTCCCTGGGATGTCCTCATAGATACCCAATTTCTACTCAGAGAAATCTTATAAATTCACCTTATTTAAAATACCCCTCTCAAATGTCATCATCTATTCCCTTAGTCTATTTAATTCTTCTTTGTAGCACTTGTGCCAATTATCTCCACCCAACTAGAGTGCGTGTGCTAAGATCTAACATGGACTTTGTCTTATTAAGTCTTTCTCTACATTCCCAGCATCTAAAGGAGTGTTTAGGACAGAGTAGACACTGTACCCACAGAATCTAGAACAGGGTCTGTAACACAGAAGACATTCTGTTAATATCTGAGAATTAATGCATGAAAAGTTAAAGCTACATGAATATGAAATTATAGATTCAAAGTGCTCAGAGAAAACAGCTATTCAGTTAGAATCCTAGACACACCAACATTATCATTTCAAAAGTGTGGGTAAAATTAAGGCATTTTCAGACAAAGAATGAGAATATTTACCACTAACAATGACCCACTAGGAAAAAAAAAAATCTACAAAAACTAGGATGGATGATCAAGAGGCTGAGGAAAACTGTTCCGTGCCTCTTGACTTCTTGATCAATTTTCTGACAGGAGACAGTTTTCAGACCCTAAATCCATAGACTAACAGTGGCGCCAGCTCCCCACGAACAAGATGCCTGCAACACCATAGCATGTGTGTAAAGTGACGATTCCTTCATCCTTTCACTAAGAGATCCATGGCCACTTAATTGGGCAATGTACAATGTTTGATAGGATTTATGAGGGAAACCATTTGAGCTGATAGTTTAATTTATGAGAAGATTTTTTATTATGAATTAAATAGATAATGGAGCTATGCATAATAGCAACAAAATATTTATTTATCCTTGTGTCAATTTTGGTAAGTTGTGTTTTGCAAGGAAGTTATCCACTTCAATTTATTCACATAAAGTTGTGATTACTAGACCAGTGTTATCTTTTTCACATCCGTACAATCTGTACAGATATACTCTTTCATTCTTAATATTGTAATTTCCTTTTTCTTCCTTTGTTTTTTTCTCCTGGGTCAGTCTTGCTAAGTGTGTTCATTTGAACTTTGCCAAAGAATCTCCTTTTTACTTTGTTAAAGTACTTTCTTTTATTTTTGTATTATTTAAAAATTAATATTGCCTTATTTTTATTATTGCAATCTTCCAATATCTTTAGGATTGATTTACCCTTCATTTTTCAATATTTCAAGGTGTAAATTTAGATCATTAATTTTAAGCCTCTTCTCATATATGCATAAACATATGTATATATAAATTTCTTTCTAAAGAAAGTAAACTATAAATTTCTTTCTAAGTACCCCTTTGGCTACATCTCATAAATTTGGTAAGTCATTGTTTCAGAATCATTGCATCTGAAATGTTTTCAGATTTTCCATGTGTTTTTTTTTTTTTTCTTTGAGTCATGGCTATTTAGATGTATGTTGTATTATTTCCAATTATTTGGAGATTTTCCAAATGTCTCTTTTCTATTACATACAACGGTGGTCAGAAAACATTTCCCAGAATATGTTTTTATTGGTAAATGTTCCATGTAACTTTTGGGGGGAAAACAAGCATATTTTGAAACTGCTGGTGTAAGGATTCTATAAATATCCATTAGGACAAAGTGTTTGATAATATTGTTCAAATATTCTGTATCCATACTGTCATGTAGGATTTTATCTTAGAAAATTAGTAGCTAATCAGGTTTATCACGTATAAACTCGTTTAGTTTACTGCAAGGTAGTCATGGCAAGGCATGCAAGTAAGAACTCAGCATTCATTTAGAAACAGAGAATCAGAATTAACAGTCACAATTACAATGTTAGTTAAATGGCTAGAGTTCGGATCTTAAGACTTCAGGAGGCCTGGTGGTACAGCGGTTAAACATTTGTTTGGCTGCTAACCAAAAGATAGGCAGTTCAAATTTACCAGCTGCTCCTTGGAAAACCTATGGTGCAGTTCTACTCTGTCCTGTAGGGTCGCTATACAGGCTTTTTTACCTTTAAAGAGAGGGGTTGGGAGGAAGGCTTCAGCACATCTCAAATTCGACCAGGTCCCTTATAGCTAGGGTCCAAGGTCGGGGTGGCAGGCAGAATCTCAGCAGGCGCTTGGTTGTTCAGAGAGAGTAAGACTCCTTTACCTGTGCCTTCTCTCTATTAGTGAGCAGAAATTCAGGGTGTATGTGTGAAATTCTCACCTTGGACTCACACAATAAGAGCCAGTGTGACATCAAAGACTAGTATGTTATGTCTTTTCGACAGGGTTAGAGATTAGCCAAAGGTCACATTTTTTCTTCAAGGTTAGAGATTAGGGAGGTTGTTCAGACTTACGTTGCAAGGATAGTTTACAAAAATGAATCATGTTATGTCTTCTTTTGTTGCAGCATGCTGGGTCAAAGTCAATTTAAGTTAAAGGTTGTTTACCACATTCTTCACATATTTCGCGTTCTTCTATGTCTAAGCTCAGAAGTTTTATAAATAACTTTGTAATGACTTAGAGGTTTCTAATAATTTATAGTTAATATTAGAGAGTCTCACAAAGGTAGACATATTGCTATTTGTAAGTTAATGTTATGAGTGATTATACATACAGTACGTATTTTGAAAGCATAATACTGACTTGAATGGTTTGAGAGCCTCATAGAAACATATAGAACACATACTAGTTTTCTACTAATTGTTCTATCAGTTGCTGATAAAGAGGTCTTCCAGTTTTCAATTATGATTGTGGATTTGTCTGATTCTCCTTTTAATTTTGTCAGTTATTGTTGCATGTATTTTCAAATTTTGTTATTAGACACATGCAATAATGATTGTTATGTCTTCTGAATGCACTGATTTGTCCATTTTTATTAAATATTTCTTGGCTATGGATTGAACTGTGTACTCCAAAATATGTTTTGCAATCTTTATCCCTATACCTGTGGATGTAATCCTTTTTTGGGAGTAGGATTTTCTTTGTTAAGTTAATGAGAATACACTATAGGGTGATAAGTGATATAAGTCTGTAGTTTTTTTTTTTACTATCTTTGTCAGATTTTGGTAACAGGGTAATACTAGCATTATAAAATGAATCGGGAACTGTTTCCTCCTATTATATTTTCTGGAATAGATTTTGTAGAATTGGTGGCAATACTTCTTCAAACATTTGATAAACTCTCCAGTGAAACCATCTGGACATGGAGATTTATTTTTTTTGGAATTTTCAAATTATTATATTATTTTTATTATTGTCTGTTTTAGTTCCAAAATTTGCAATTGATTTCCCTTTATATTTTTTATTCTTTTCTGAGATATTTTTTTTTTTTGCAAATTTTCCTATTTTTTTTTTAATTTGATTTAAGTGTACTTGTAATTTCTCACTGAAGCTTTTTTATTGTGGCCATTTTAAAAATCTTTGCCAGATAATCCTAACTTCTCTGTCGTCTCAGGGTTGGCATCTGTTGATTGTCCTTTTTCAATTCAGTTTGAAATTTTTCCGGTTCTTAGTATGACAAGTGGTTTTCAATTGAAACCTCAATCTTTTGGGTATTGTATTATGAGATTCTGGATCTTATTTAATCTTTCTGTTTCGTCCGGCTTCTTCTGACATAGCTCAGGCAGGGGAGGTACGAGAGGGGCACTGCCTGCTACTACCAACTGGAGTAAAAGTCCAGGTACCCACCTGACTTCCACTGACACCTGAGCTGGGGGGCTCCTCATAACTGCTGAGTGGAGGAAGGTATTCCAGCTGCCAGTGTGGTCTCCACTGACATTTTGTGAGGGAGGGATAGGCTCATTACCAGGAGCAGGTAATGAATTTTTGATTCTCCATTAGGCCTTCCCTGACACTATCCCAGAGAGGAAAATTTGACAACTCATTACTTCCAGGTAGAGGTGGAAGAAGTTCGGACGCCACACAGTCTCTATTGATACCACTGAAGGAGAGTTGAGGGAGGGACGTATTATTCCATGGTAATACTCCCTACTTGACCTTCTCTGAGACACCCCAGTGGGGGACTTGGGAAACCTTCTTAGAGACTGGTGAGTGTGAAAGTCTATGTTTCCGACTTGGCCTTTGCTGGCATGATTAGAATTTGGGATCACAGTTTTTATTAGGGTTTTGGATGGAGTAGAGGAGTTGTTATTTAAGTTTTCTGTCTTGTTAGCTGCACCTTTCCTGGTCCTTCCAGCTACAGAGAACAGACTTTTGTCTTTGTTTTCTGTCTGCACCCCCGGCAGATTTCATCTCCAAGTCTAAAACTCACCACCATGACACTACTTGATATTCAAGGTTCCTAACTGGTCTGCTTTCTTCTATCCACTTTTCACAGTCTTCTTATGTTTGTTTTATATATAATGCTAGTGATTTTAGTTTTTCTTCACAGGAAGAATAAGGAAAAGTACACCTACTCCATCTTCCCGGAAGTAGAAGCTTACAATTCATTTTTTAAAAACTTAAAAAATGTATTTATTAACTTTGGTTTTCTGAGGTTGTGACTATAATTTTCAAAGCTTCCAACTTTATAAAAACTTTGAGTTCCATGACATGTTCAGAATAACTGGAACTGAAGCATTTCAACCTCTGGAACTTCAAGTTCTCCATTCCCCAGTGTGAAGTGGGAAGAAATATAAATTAAAATTAGTTTCAGTGTGTCGTGTTAATTATTCCATTTATTGCTTATTATCTTGCTTTGTGGTTTTACATGCCTCTGAATTGTAGAAAGATTAGAAATGAAGAAGAGAATATGCTAATTAAACTTGGTCCTCTAAAAACTCAAAAAAACTTGAAAGTCTAGAAAAAAACATAAGGTAAAATTTTAACTAAGCTATAAAAAAACGTTTCTGACAAAATCAATGTAAGGTTATATTTAGTTTATATTTACCTTTACGATTCACTCAGGAAAAAGAAGTTGAATGCGTTGGCAATAAGTCTCAGATTTTGAAGAACCTAAGAAATTAAAAAAGTATTTTCATTTCAGGAGTATTTTCTTACCATCTCTACCAAATTTCCAAATTAAATTATAGTGTTTCTTCCTTCCTTCCCTCGCTCCTACCTTTTTCTCTTTCTTACCTTCCTTCCTTCCTTCTTTTCTTTCTTTCCTTTCCTTCTTTAATTGCTTTCTCTTTTTTTGGTGGGACTTTCTGTTCTTTTCACTACATGTCAGTTAAAACTGTCTTCTGGGTATTTTATGTCATACAACAAAGCATCAGTGACCACTAGTTTGTGTACTGAAAAGAAAGTTTCAGAGGAGCATATTTAAAAGAAAATATCTCATAAAATGCGATTTTAAAGGAAAAAAAGAATTTTTAAACAAGAGTTCTACTATTCTCTTTGCTTTATGAGCCTGTTAGCTTTCTACATGGGACACAATATATGCTAGCAACACTTTGACTATGTTTTCAGGCCTTATCCTCTATTCCATTTTGTCCTTGGAGAAGTATAATAAAGAACTGTCACAAACATGCTTCCTCTAGCTAAATTTTGCTACCTAAGGAGCTGGAAAATAATACAAAATCAAATTGATTTTTCTTTGTTGTATTGTTTCTTAAATGTTTGATATGTAATACTTAAGAAAAATGTTTAAAAAACAGTACGGCACCATTGCTTGTTTATTTCATATCCTGTTTAATTTGAATCTTTCTGTTGAATTGGAATGGTCTTCAAAATTCTCCAAAAGATTGAAGTCTTGATACAGCTACACAATATATAAATTCAGTTTTAAGTGCAGACTATAATACATGCACACAAACGTCTGAAATCTTGCCAGAGTTTATAGTGTTCTACCAATTTGTTTCAAACAGGGCTGGGGATATGAAGCAACACAACCCCCTCTGACAACAAAGGTGCCATTAAGGGCTGTTGCATCAATAATGGGTGGATATAAACTCCCTAAATAATCATAGATTGGATATTGTGTAGCAGTTTCGAAAGTGCAATTATAGCCCATTGTGTCAGTAATGTGTGCATTTAGGCCTCTTAATAGTACGTATTGGCATAACGTCTGTGAGACAGTGGAACTAGTTACCAAAGGGAAGATTCTCATTTCCTGGATATACTTTAGGAGTGGAAATAACTATCTGTTTGAAATTATTTAGGTTCATTCTTACTGGAGTCAAGGGGTGAGAAAATGTGGCCTCTAGCGAGCTCTTCTGTGTCATTAGGAAACATTACTAAACTGTTACTCAAGTTTTTCTCACCCTTGCTTCAGAGATGCAAAGCCCAGGTTAGGTAACACATGAGCCACATTTCTCTCAATTCAACTTCTACCCTGAAACAGCCAACACGTAGCAAGCCTTCCCAACTTGCTACCACCATCCCTAATTTGCAAGCTCCTTCTGTGTCTAAGAACGGGGAAAAAAATCATTCTAATAAAAAATGGAGATTATATTTACAAGCATCTCCTCCTTAACATCAGTAATCCACTCATGACCCCATCCTGAAAAATTAAACAATCTGCATGAAAATGCTAACCTGGAGCGTATTTCTCAGTTTTTTTTTGTTTTTCAAATGGAAAAAAATATAATTATACATCGAACCAAAACACCTGACCTATTTCCTAAACTGTAGCTAAAATACCGTAAAACGTTTATAAGTAAGGAACTCTCATGTTAAGATGTAAAATACTGAAAGCGTCCTTTCCTGATCTCCATTCAATCTGTGTTTTAACAAGCAGTTGTTCTATTTGCAATAATAGCATGCGCAGTCTGCATGCTTCACATCAATAGTGCATTTATATGATACATCACAGCAAAAACGCACAGCAGTGAATAAATTGGTTAGAAAAATACAAATAAAATTTATACTAAAAATAAGGCAATTTCCAAAAATGAACTCTTTCTTAAACCCCAAATGAGATAGAAGATGAAAGAAGAGAAACAGATAAAGCTGTGAAAGGAGAAGGCAAGAGGATTGAAATAGTCTTTGTTCCTGGAGACTGTGGGTGGTACCAATAGTTTACACCCTCAGCCACTAACTGAAAGGTTGATGGTTGGAGTCCACCCAGAGATGCCTCAGAAGAAAGGCCTGGTGATCTACTTCAGAAAACACAGCCACTGAAAACCCTATGGATCACAGTTGTATTTTGACACACACCCTCGTTTTTGACGTTCATACCGCTTTTTTAAACTTCTAATATAATTCTGATATTCTATTAATTTTACTTGAATCAACTTTCCCACAGATTATTTTCTTAAAATGTGGCATTGAGGTTTGAACTATTAAATAAAAATCATCCCTTTATTAACATTAGCAACACTAAACCAAAGCAAAAATAATCACATATTCTATGAAATTCGAGTTTTTTAAACCAAGAGGACGTTTACGAAGGAAACATAAATGAGGAGACAATTTTGGAGATCTGCTTATACAGCAAAGAGAACTAATGTCATCTGACACGCAACATTCTATCAAATTCCATGGGTATTCCCTAGGGTCAAAGTTTCTGGATAAATATATTTCCATTTGCCCCTGGGCTTTCTCCATGAAGTAGTATTAAATTTCTCTAACTGATGTCCCACAGTGACTCTGCTTTCAAGACCACTAACTCCATCCTGCCCTGGTGTTGCCCAACATCTCCGAGACAGTGTGTTTGTCCCCATCCTGGACAGATAACTCCCTCAGTACCATCAGTTTTAGCAATACATGATCACAATTCATAGTCAACGGAACATCATGACCCCAATTAATTTTCTTTTCTTAACTATCTTTAGCTTTTACTTTTTAATTTATGACATGATTTCTTTACTTGATGTATGTATTAGTGGATATATGTGTGTACGTGTGTTCTAATAATATTTCTGTGTTTTTTTTTAATGTTTGCTCTAGGGATAAAAATTGAGCTAAGGATTGAAAAGAACATATAAGAATATTTCAGCAGAACTGCTGCGAAGAAAGTAGACATTCTTTTCTGAAAATAATGTTTTCCCGTTTCTTTACATAAGCAGCAAAAAGAAACAATCACTAAAAACCTTGCTCATTGGAGCACAACTAGAACATTTAGGAGTTTTGAACTTAATTCTTACAAAAGTGTCTCCACTTCTGTCAACATGTGGCTATTTTTATATCTATAAAATATTTAATTTATGAAGAATAATTAAAGACAGATGTGTATATATTTGCATACATATATACATATGTTTGCATACATATGTATATATAATATACCTTTAATATTTGATTGTTTCAGAATCATTGTTATTTTCAGGATATTGAGCTCCATTCAAAATTTCTGAACAGTCATTTTAGAAGAGACTCATGCCTTTTAATACAACAGAAGACAAATTCCTGAATAAATATTTTACAAAATTAAAAATGATGAGAGCTTTAAGAATTAAAATTGTCAAATATATATCCTTCATACTTTCCTTACCTTTGATTTTTCTAATATGTCCACAGATTAGATTAGGAGTAGGTCAACTAAGGCTGAATGTGAAAGTTTTATTATGCCTTTCTTGAAAGTGGGGAGGGTATAGCCCTAATAAGAAGTAATATCAGAGAGATCTGTTTACCAAAATAATTTTCAATAAATAATCATCATCTAATCATAATAAATCACCTAACTAGAGACAATAGCATATCTAGTTTTCAGCTTGGGTTTTCAAACTAACAGAAAAAATAAAGTTTCTACTGGTAGTGAATGACACATAAAGTGAATACGCAACACATATAAAGGAGCTGATTTGCATTTAGTCTCATGCCTAAAACAAGACTAGATCAATTAAACAGCATTTAAGCATCTACTGATTTCTGTTCTTTTGAGTCAGAAGCAACTCAATGGCAATGCGTGCTTTTTATGGGTGCTTGTTTTTAGAAATATCAAAATAAAATAGGCATTGTTGCCCTAAAAGACCTCAAAATCTTTTAGGAAAACAAATATTTATAATACAACATAATAATGCTATAATGAAGATTATATGCAAGGTAAAGCAAAGGAGCTTATGGAAAGGAATATTAATTTGACTGAGGAAGTCAGGAAAAATTTCATAGAGGAGGAAGCACTAGAATTCAGAATTACTGGGTAAGTAGCATTATGCCACATGGTAAGTGGTGGTGAAAAGGGCATTCCCAACAAAGGGAATAATTTGTGTAAAAGCATGGATGAGTGAGGGAGTATGGCATATTCAGGGAACTGAAGTAATCTGGTGTGGAATCATAATGTAGAAAGGAGCAATGGCAGGATATGAGGCTGGACAGTTAGCACAGCCAAATCATATCAGACACGGTAATGCCTGGATGAGGAAAGCTAGTAAAGAGGCAACAACCGTATGTCGTGCTCCCATATGGGAACTCAAGGGAGTCTGTGCCGGAGATCTAGATATCTGAACTTACAGCTAATCAAGTAGTAGCCGAAATTAGAGGCAGAGTATCTAAATTAGAAGAGGAAAGGACTGAGGTCAGAACCCTAGTGGACAGCAATATGAAATTGTCTATAGACTGAAGGGAATTCAAATGTTTGGTCTGTGGAGATAGGACAGTCAAGAAGGAACATTCTTGTAGACATTCTGGCAAGAGTGAACTTCAAGATTTCAAGTATGTCATTAGCAATACCAAAGGCCAGAGAGGTGAAATAAAATAAGGACTAAATATAGTCATAAGATTGGACAACTAGCAGGACATTGTTTGTCTTAATGGGAGTAATTCAGTGGCATGCCCATTTTGCAGTAGATGTTTATAAATATGTAGGAAAGAGGCCATTTGAAAGCCATGTTGCCCAATTTTGAGAATTAGAAAGAGAAAAATGTTTTCTGCATGCTGAAAGCTTGGCTGTACGTATCAAAGTTTAAAGGACTTGTGAGGAAGAATGGGTAATGAAATTATGAACTCTTCCCAGACCAGAACAAAAGAGATAATACTGGAAACAGGGATACAGATGTAGGTTCTTTGGGAAAAAGAAAATACGCTGGGGAAGAACAAAGATTTAGAAACTTACAGGTCCCTAGCAGTTCGTATTGAAACTGTGAATGAATTTAAGGGGTTAAAGAGACAAGAAAAAGTTTTTGCCAGACTCCCAGCTCAGTTATGGATAAACAGTTTCATTTTGGCATGGAGAATTTTGTGGCAATCATAAACCCAAATCTAAACACATTGCTAATTCGATTGTCTAGCCGATTCCAACTCATAGCTCCCCTATAGGGCAGAGTAGAACTGCCCCATAGGGTTTTTACAGTCTATAAAGGCTGTAATCTTCACAGACTTATAGGGACCACAAGTCTGTAAAGATTACAGCCTTGGAAACGCTATGGGGCATTTCTACTTTGTCGTATAGGGTCAATATGAGTCAGAATCTACTCAATGACAACAGGTTTGATTTGGTTTTTTGGTTAATCTTTATAGAAGCAAACTGCCACATCTTTCTCCTGTGGAGCAGCTGGCGGGTTCAGACTCCTGACCTTTTGGTTAGTAACAGAGCGTTTAACCATGGCACCACCAGGACTCCTTGTGGCAATCATACCCATTAGATTTAATTGCGGTAAATGAGAAAATGCATATATAATTGTATGCAACACATTTTAGAAGTGTAATTGTGACTGGGGCAGAAGATAGAGCAATAAATAGAAGATAAAAGGGTAGTTTATGTTTTTGTTGTTGTTTTTAAATGTTGCAGAGACTTGAACTTGTTTATACAACATAAAAAAGAAACCATTTAAGAGGATACATGAAAAGCGGTGGATAATTGATGAAGCAAGATCATAAAGATGGCCTTCCTCTGAAACAAAAAGAAAAGGTAAGACTAAGTGCAGATTCATCCATGATTGAATGTTGGGGGATAAACAGTCAAGGGCAAGAGGAATCAGGGAAGATACAGGGTTAGAGGCAAACTCTCTGGCTACTCATATCTTTTGACCCTGCATTATATACCTCAGGAATTTTTGAATTACCAAAGAATAATCTCTATGAACTATCATTGGGCAAAATTTGGACTATGCTTAAGGAAGTGTAGGTTTATTACTTTATATCAGTGTTTGTGGGAGGCCTGAAGATTAGAAAGTCCACTCAATGAATAATTGGAGGTGTATGACAGTAGACAAATCAAGGAACTTCCCTGATTCTCTGATTCTTCCTGGAAAAATGCATGAGGATGATCAGAAAAACAATGGAGAGAGGCAACAAGTAGATGACAAAATCAATAGGTAAACAGGGTAAAGAAAGCCAATAATGAGAATAATTTAGTGGCATGCCATATAGCAGTAGATATTTATAGATCTGTAGCAAAGAGGCAATATGAAAGCCATGTCATCCAATTCTAAGAATTTGAGAGAGAAAAAGGTTTTCTGAATGCTTAAAGTCAGTTGTACAAATAAATAGATGGCCGAGGGTTTTAGACATTTAAGAGGGGGCGGCAATGGGAAGTGACTGAAGATGCTTGATCAGAGACATGTTGTGATGACATGTTATGATGAAATCTGTTTTTTAGTTGTATGTTTGTCTGTCTGTTTTTAATAGGACAAAGGTAGTGAACCTTTAGTGGATGATGGATCCTATAAAAGTTGTCTATATAGATATCTCAGGGGTAGATATCTCAAGAGTATGAGGAAGAATTATGAAGGTGTAATACTAGAAAGCGGTGCATCCATTTGTTGAAATATCTCAGTTGATAATCCATCAATTCCTGGAGTCTTGTTTTTCACCAATGCCTTTAGTGCAGCTTGGACGTCTTCCTTCAGTACCATCAATTCCTCATCATATGCTACCTCTTGAAATGGTTGAATGTTGACCAATTCTTTTTGGCATAGTGACTCTGTGTATTCCTTCCATCCTCTTTTGATGCTTTCTGCATCATTTAATATTTTCCCCATAGAATCCTTCACTATTGCAACTCAAGGCTTGAATTTTTTCTTCAGTTCTTTCAGCTTGAGGAATGCCGAGCGTGTTCTTCCCTTTTGGTTTTCTATCTCCGGCTATTTGCACGTGTCATTATAAGACTTTACTTTGTCTTCTTGAGCTGCCCTTTGAGATCTTCTGTTCAGCTCTTTTACTTCATCGTTTTTTCCTTTTACTTTAGCTACTCGGCATTCAAGAGCAAGTTTCAGGGTCTCTTCTGACATCTATTTTGGTCTTTTCTTTCTTTCCTGTCTTTTTAATGATCTCTTGCTTTCTTCACATGTGATGTCCGTGATGTCATTCCACAACTCGTCTGGTCTTCAATCCCTAGTGTTCAACGCATTAAATCTATTCTTGAGACAGTCTCTAAATTCAAGTGGGATATACTCAGGGTCGTACTTTGGCTCTTGTGGACTTGTTTTAATTTTCTTCAGTTTCAACTTGAACTTGCAAATGAGCAATTGATGGTCTGTTCCGCAGTCAGCCCCTGGCCCTGTTCTGACTGATGATATTGAGCTTTTCCATTGTCTCTTTCCACAAATGTAGTCAATTTGATTCCTGTGTATTCCATCTGGTGAGGTCCATGTGTATAGTTGCTGTTTATGTTGGTGAAAAAAGGTATTTGCAATGAAGAAGCCACTGGTCTTGCAAAATTCTATCATGCGATCGCCAGCATCATTTCTATCCAACTACCAATCCTTCTTCTTTGTTTCCAACTTTTGCATTCCAGTCACCAGTAATTATCAGTGCATCCTGATTGCATGTTAAATTAATTTGACTGAAGAAGTTGGTAAAAATCTTCAATTTATTCATCTTTGGCCTTAGTGTTGGATGCGTACATTTGAATAATAGTCATACTAACTGGTCTTCATTGTAGGCATATGTATATTATCCTATCACTGACAGTGTTGTACTTTTTGACGATGAATGAATGCAACGCCATTCCTCTTCAAGTTGTCATTCCCGACATAGTAGACCGTATGGTTATCCTATTCAAAATGGCCAATACCAGTCCATTTCAGCTCACTAATGCTTAGGACATCAATGTTTATGCATTCCATTTCATTTTGGATGATTTCCAATTTTCCTAGATTCATACTTTGTACGTTCCATGTTCCAGTTATTAATGGATGTTTGCAGCTGTTTCTTCTCATTTTGAGTTATGCCACATCAGCAAATGAAGGTCCCGAAAGCTTGGAAGTGCTCACTCATCCATGCCAAGAAATTTGGAAGACAGCTACCTAGCCAACTGACTGGAAGTGATCCATATTTATGCCTATTCCCAAGAAAAGGTGATCCAATCGAATGTGGGAATTATTGAACAATATCATTAATATCACACACAAGT
Source organism: Trichechus manatus latirostris (assembly GCF_000243295.1). Classification (NCBI taxonomy): domain Eukaryota; kingdom Metazoa; phylum Chordata; class Mammalia; order Sirenia; family Trichechidae; genus Trichechus; species Trichechus manatus. Next base: position 3,358,170 of record NW_004444109.1, on the reverse strand, counting down.
AAAATTTGGCTAAAGATCATTCAAAAGTGGCTGCAACAGTAGGTCAACAGGGAACTGCCAGAAATTCAGGCCAGATTCAGAAGAGAACGTGGAACCAGGGATATCATTGCTGATGTCAGATGGATCCTGGCTGAAAGCAGACAATACCAGAAAGATGTTTACCTGTATTTTATTGAATATACAAAGGGATTCAATTATGTGGATCATAACAAATTATGGATAACATGGAGAAGAATGGGAATTCCAGAACACTTAATTGTGCTCATGAGGAACCTGTACACAGATCAAGAGGCAGTTGTTCAGAGAGAACAAGGGGATACTGCACGGTTTAAAGTCAGGAAAGGTGTGTGTCAGGGTTTCATGCTTTCACCATACTTATTCAATCTATATGCTGAGCAAATAATCCCAGAAGCTGGACTATATGAAGAAGAAAGAGGCATCAGGATTGGAGGAAGACTCATCAACAACCCGCGATAAGCAGATAACACAACCTTGCTTACTGAAAATGAAGAGGACTTGAAGCACTTACTGGTGAAGATCAAAGATCACAGCCTTCAGTATGGATTACACCTCAACATAAAGAAAACAAAAATCCTCACAACTGAATCAATAAGCAACATCATGATAAATGGAGAAAAGTTTGAAGTTGTCAAGGATTTCATTTTACCATGATCCACAATCAACACCCATGGAAGCAGCAGTCAGGAAATCAAAAGACACATTGCACTGGGAAAATCTGCTGCAAAAGACCTCTTTAAAGTGTTGAAAAGCAAAGATGTCACCTTGAAGACTAAAGTGCACCTGACCCAAGCCATGGTATTTTCAGTGGCATCATATGCGTGCAAAATCTGGACAATGAATAAGGAAGACCAAAGAAGAATTGACGCCTTTGAATTGTGGTGTTGGTAAAGAATATTGACTATACCATGGACTGCCAAAAGAACAAAGAAATCTGTCTTGGAAGAAGTACAACCAGAATGTTCCTTAGAAGGAAGGAGGCGAGATTACGTCTTATATACTTTGGACATGTTGTCAGGAGGGATCAGTCCCTGGAGAAGGACATCATGGTTGGTAAAGTACAGGGTCTGTGAAAAAGAGGAAGACCCTCAACGAGATGGATTGACGCAGTGGCTGCAACAATGGTCTCAAGCATAGCAACGATTGTGAGCATGGTGCAGAACCGAGCAGTGTTTCGTTCTGTGGTGCATAGGATCGCTATGAATTGAACCGACTCTACGGCACCTAACAACAACAATACTAGAAAGATGTTTACCTGTGTTTTATTGGCTACGCAAAGGCATTTGACTGTGTGGACCATAACAAATTATGGGTAACATTGCAAAGAATGGAAATTCCAGAACTGTTCATTGTCCTCATGCAGAACCTGCATATAGACCAAGAGGCAATCCTTTGAACAGAACAAGGGTTTATTGTGTGGTTTAAAATCAGGAAAGGTGCGTGTCTCGATGAGATGGATGGACACAGTAGCTGCAACAACAAACATAGCAACGATTGTGAGGATGGCACAGAACCGGGCAGTGTTTCATTCTGTGAACATAGGGTCTCTGTGAGTCAGAAACCACTCGATGGCACCTAACAACAACAAAGTAAAGCAGTCCAAGAACTAAATCAAGTGCTATTTAGAAGGGCTTAGGTTTTGACTAGGTATGGGTAGCAGAGAAAATAAAAATCAAGAATTTCTTTCATATTTTTTACAAATAAGATTATGTGACTGATAAATTCTTAAAATACACATAATCAGAGTACGGAAGAGCAAATTGTAAATTAAATTTTATTTTAGAATACATTGAAAATGACACACAAATTTATTATACGTGTTACTTTGAGATAATTTTAAAATGTCAGTCTATAAATCTATTTAAAAGATATATACGCACTCCTCAGTTTTTGCTTGTTTTTTAAGCATTAACAACATACACAAAAAAATAAATTTCACTTCATGTGAATATTAGCACATATTTTTCTATAAAGGCACTAACAATAGAATTCCAATAGACAAAACAAACCTCAAATTTACCTCTTTTTTCGATAACTTCGCCTCTTTTATTATCTCATATTTGATCTGATTTCATGTTAATTTATTCTATCAAACAGCATGTGAGTAATATCATTTCCACAGAGTCAATTTATTTTGAAAGAGACACGCATTCTATCTTTAACATTTTTTCTTTAATTCCTCTCTTCAACTAAGTTCCAGAGGGATTAATTCACTTAAATTTGAAAGAAGAAAGAAAAAAACAATTCCCAGAAAAGATACCACACAACTCCCTCCTTCCCCTTTGAGTGCTGCTTAGAGAATTGCTAAATTGCTTGGACAGAACAGAGAATATGGTATCATTATTTCTCTGCAATTTAAAATAAATTCTGCTGTTAAAGTATTTGTGCTATTTTTTTGATCTTTATAATCTAAACATTGGGAAATAGTACATGTGACTATATTTTAATTAGTCTATTGACAATTGACTTTATAGTGGAGGCCAGAAGTGCTTTTAATGGGAGATAAAGCAACATAGAGGGCTTAATATTTTGTTTTTAAAAGCTTGTGCTATTGTAATCGCCTAAAGAAATTCATATTTTATTTCCTTAGGCTACCAGGAGAACCAAGATACAAAATTTTATTTTAATGGGTCCACAATTAATTTAGAATTCTCTAAGGAAGAGTATAAAATAACATTGATCAATCATAGCTATACCTCTTGCTATGTTGGCAAGATTTACTTTAAATATTAAAGGAATTCTTCTCTGCCTCAGATTTCTTAAAGGGCTGCCAGATCTTATGGGGAAATAGGCCCCGTGAATCTCTTAGAGGTTTCATATAGCTACCAAAGGACCCCAAGTGTATCTTATCCATAGAATTGAAAAGTCAAATGATATTGAGGAGATTTTTTGTTTTGTTTTTATCGTTTTGGAAAGGATATTTTTCCTTTACAAGCATTGTAATAGTACAGAAATCTACACCCACATTAGAGGCTGTTCATTTCATAGTGGTGGTATATAAAATGCCACTAACACAGATCCTCAGGAGTCCATGTTTATGTTCCAGAAGCGCTGGTGGTGCAGCAGTTAAAGTGCTCACCTGCTCACCGATTGGAAACCACAAGCCACTCCACAGGTGAAAGATGTGACAGTCAGCTTCCGTAAGGATTACAGCCTTGGAAATCCTATAGGGTAGTTCTACTCTGTCCTACAGAGTCGCTGTAAGTTGGAATCGACTCAATGGTAGTGGTTTTGGAAGCAATAAAAGCAGCAGCTAAAGATATATCATACATGCACCGGGATAAATTCTAAAGGAATAAGTAGCAAAAACATAAAAATAATAATAGTAGTAGTACTGGTAGTAATAACAATACCTAAGAAGACACAAAGATGCATTTCTTTTAACCTGAGCCAACAAAATCATTCCTATGAAATATCATACAGAATATAAAGGCAAGGAAAGAAAAAAAAATAGACAAAATCAATTACATGGGAAAAAAATGACACCATTAGCAAAGTAAAAGTAAGTTAAAAAAAAACAAAACTAGGAAACACATTTATAATTTATATCACACAGTACTAATACTACAATTTTAAAGAGCTTCTAATACTGGGGAAGCCAGCACAACTTGTACAAGGAAAGGTCATGGAAGCTCCATAGACACAGCCAAACTCCCCGAGGGACTAAACTGCTGGGCTGAGGGCTGTGGGGACCATGGTGTCAGGGAACATCTAGCTCAACTGGCATAACACAGTTTATGAAGACAATGTTCTACATTCTACCTTGCTGGGTAGCATCTGGGGTCTTAAAAGCCTGGGAGCAGCCATCTAAGATACTCCACTTGTCTCACCCCTTCGAGATCATGGGATAATGAAGAAAACAAGATACAAGCGAAAGATTAGTCCAAACAACTAATGGACCACAACAAACACGGCCTCCACCAGACTGAGTCCAGTACAACCAGATGGTGCCTGGCTACCACCACTGACTGCTCTGATAGGGATCACAACAGAGGGTGCCGGACAGAGCTGGAGAAAAATGTAGAACAAAATTCTAACTCACAAAAAAAGACCAGACTCACCGGCCCTACAGAGACTGGAGAAACCCTGAGAGTATGGCCCCTGGACACCCTTTTCGCTCAGTGGTGAAGTCACTCCCGAGGTTCACTATCCAGCCAAAGATTAGACAGCCCCATAAAACAAAATGAGACTAATGGGGCACAACAGCCTGGGGACAAGGACTAGAAGGCAGAAGGGGACAGGAAAGCTGGTAATAGGGAACCCAAGGTTGAGAAGGGAGAGTGTTGACATGTCGTAGGGTTGTTAACCAACGTCCTAAAACAGTATGTGTACTAACTGTTTAATGAGAAACTATTTGTTCTGTAAACCTTCATCTAAAGTACAATAACTAAAAAATTTTTTAAAAAAGCTTTGAAAATTTGAGAAACAATCAGAATCATGATAAATGAAAGACGTGAAAAGGCAAAAAGAATTTTCATTTAAAAGTTCCTAAATACATAAAAAGATACACCTCATTAAAAATAGAGATGTGTGAATTAAAACTAAAATATGATACCATTTCTGTCCGATTGCATTGGCAAAACTCCAAAGTTTCATAGCATACTCGATTGGTTTGCATGTGAGGAAAACAGGCATTTTTCTATAGTATTGCTGGAAATGTAATGCCTAAAAAATACATACATATATCATTTGAACCTACAATCTCACTTGTGAGAATCTATTCCAAAGATACAGTGGCAAAATATAAAATGTTTATACACAATGTTATGAATAGTGACATTATTTATAATAGCAAAAATTAGAAACAATCCATAAACTCATCAAAAAACCAAAAACCTGTTGCCATCCGGTTGATCCGACTTACAGTGACCCTGTAGGACAGAGTAGAACTTCCCCATCGGGTTTCCAAGGAGCAGCTGCTGTATTTAAACGGCCAACTTTTGGTTTGCAGCTGAGCTCATAACCACCCCAGGGCTCCAAAAACTCATCAATAGAAACCTGGAAAAGTTAGGACAACCACATACAGTCCCTGTGTATTGCAAGTGATTAACGTGCTTGGCTGCTAACCAACAGGTTGGAGGTTTGAGTCTACCCAGTAAATATTTTTAAATTACAGAATCAAAATCATTTGGCAATAAACAAACAACCAAAAAATTCTCGTCTCCTCTCATACTAGAATTTAGTATTATTCTACTCTTAATTGTTACTTAGTCTTTCTAACCCTCTGTCATTTTTCTGCCCAGCATCTCACTGAAATAGACCAAATCTGGTATTTATCTGAAAGCTGCTTAAGCCATCTATATTTAAGAAGCCTGGGAGGTGAGTTTTGGATTGGTTTCACAGGAATTTGGTAAATCTATTTTATGGTGATTGTCCCTTTCTTCCCACCAAAAATAAATACAGAAAAATATTCATACTACACTAAATCCTTGTTTATTCATGAGTTTTGTAAAATAGGATATAGAGGTGAATTAGATATTCTGGGATTTATTTTTTTATATATAAGTCATAGCAACTTACAAAAATTTGAAAGATAATAAAAATAGCCTAAAGCATGATATCTATGTAGAGCCTTAGACTTCCCAAATATTCATTACTATAAATATTAAAGATTTTGTGACTGGATGTACATTAATTGTGATGTAAAATAAATGTTGCACCTTCAAATAAAATCTCTGATAACCATTTTTATATACTTATTTCTTTATTCCTTCCAAATAGAAAGTGGGAAGACACTAAAAGCAAATGTATAAAAGAAATTGTACTACTCTGTATTTTTAATAATGAAGATTGACTAGAACGAATGAAGATTGAGTAGAATCACCTCCAGCGTGATTACCATTACCTTTGTATGTTTAACATTTACTAAATTGCTGTACACATTTCTATCCGATATGCACTACAAATATATTTCATACATCTTTCTAATATAGGATAAGTAGAATTTATAATTTTATTCAAAATAAAGTTTTGGAATAAATGCCACATTCCAAATGATGGTATATTTACCTTTCAACAAAGAGAGTACTATAAAATTTAGTTTCACAGAAGACACAAAACAGTGATCTTTTTTTCATGGAATTAATGAAGCACAGAGCAAATGTAATTAATTATTAAATTCAGTAGAAAACTAGACTAAAGCCTAATTTCTAGTCTCTAATTTCTAAAGATAAACATCTACTAATTAACTCCCAAATACAGAAGCATACTGAAAATGATTTCTTACAAATACAACTTTACTTGTATACACAATTAAGAAAACCCCATTTTTGGCAAAGTTACTCTCATTTCTGGTAAATTATTCACACCTATTCTAACAGTCCAATTTAAATATTTCTAGTATGTAAAGGACCTGGGAAATTCTTATTCACCGTACAGAATCATAAAGATGAAAGAGCGTGTTTGTCTAGTTTTTTTTTTTTTCGTCCACCAGAACTTCATTTGATACTATATTCCAAGTGGAAATGATCAAACAGAGGTAAATAGGCTATTTTCAAAACTTTCCACTCAGCTTCATAAAAATCTGCAGTGATCAATTCTGACACAAGTCTTCATTCAAGAATGTTTTCCTTTGTTCCCAAGTGTGAAGAAATCAGAAATCTTTTTCATATCTCAGTAGAGTTCAATTAATAAATATTAATGTCTTAAGAATAATGAATACTCTTTTTGGAATGTTTAATTTGTCACAGATTTAAAAAAAAAAAAAAAAAAAATCACAGCATGGTCACGTGACAAAAATCACAAGTGAACTTGCTATCTCCTTTTTAAGGCTGAGAGTGGTTAAGTGACTAGACCAAAGCCACAGGTTAAGAAGCTCTGCTCAGACACAAATCTCTACGAGCCTGATCTTTTAGCCACCACCAGGCCCTGGCTTCTCGGTGGTAGAACTATTGCTTGCCACTGCACGAAAAGAACATACAGACCCTCGTCCCTACACACCAAGAACGAAGGAGCAGGCAGAAACACATGTAACCAGAAATCGTATAGCACTTGGTAAGTTCATCTACCTCGCTTAGGCTCAATTTCCTTACTTGTTAAATGGGGATAACAGTATAGCAAGGTTGCTATAAAGATTAAATGAGGCAATGTATGTGAAATGCCTGCCACATAGTAGGCATGCCAACAGATTTTACTTCTATTCCGTATGTCTGTTAAAAGGAAGAGATTCAGACCCAAAGAAAGAATTCTGAAAGCAAGTTGATTTTTTAAAGTAGTCAGTGACTTTGATTTATCATCAAGCAAGTTTTGCTTTGAAGAATAAAATACTTCACATTCTTAATAAAAAATATAAAAAATTACTAGTACATAAAAAAAATCATTCTTAACAAATGACTTTAATGACTTGTGGTAAGCGTGCTCTGGAATACTGGACAATTTGCAGAGTAGCAAAGTGCTTTATTCTTGCAAGGATCATTTGTTCTGTATTTGACAAAAACGAACATTTCATTCCGCTTTACTTTCAAATGGGTATTATTGTCTTTGTTATTTGACAATGTCAAGTAAAATGTCACACCAATCAGGAAAACCCATTCATACTTAATAGGTAGACTGCAGAACAGTATGTACCTTTGACTGATTTATGGCTTGAAAATCCTACATAAACAATGTTGATATTTCCATTTTTAACAAGTATCAGCACAAGACATTTTGCAACTGTTGTTTAAGTAAAACACAACTGTTCGTTGCTATAAAAAACAGTAGCAAGTAACAGAATGTTGATTTAAAAAAAAAACTGCCTATTTACTGAAAATGGGTAGTTGTAACAGTCATATGTTTTAACCTTTAACTTGGTAAACTTTATGTTCATTAACTATCAAAATATGTGGTTTGAATTTGAAGTTCTTAGAAATGAGGTTTACGATTTAGAAAATTTTTTGGACAATGTTTACTAACTATATTTTTATGAGTGAAACTGATAATTTGCATGTGAACTTTATAAGTATAGATCCTAAATGCTCTTTCTTTGTCAGATCCTTGAGAGAATATTCTGCTGAACTTCTTTTTTCTAAATATCTTGATGTTGCTTTTTCTCATTTAAATGTTAATATGGTCAGCAACTTTAATTGCATAGCACCTTCCTTATCAAACTCACTCCTAATTAAGTACTTCAAAAGGGAGGACAAAATTTCTAAACATTTTACGGCTATAATGTTGCTTTATAATCATGTGAACAGATTTCAAATACCCAGAGACTATTTTACGAGAAGAAATCGCTCTGATTCCCTCTTACTTCTTTTGATGGATGTGAAAGAAATTACACCTTTTTCTGTGGGCTGGGACTGCATTTTAAGAGGTGTGTGTGTGTGTGCGCGCGTGTGTGTGTTTTGCTGATCAGTACAGGAAAATTCAGGATGAAATACATTACCCTTAATTCTGGGGAACTTGGGCAGATTTATGGGATGTATTTGTGTGCTCAAGCATATCAAGACATGCATAAAAACCAGGGCATTCCCTAAACTCAAAATCATTTAGTAATCTCTCTTACATCCATTCTTCTTATCAAGGAGAAACACCCCACAGCCATTACTAAAGCTTCAAAAGCCTATCATTTAAAGCAAATCTCCAGGCAATCCCTAGCTTTTAATAGCAGGAGCTTATTACTTGTGCTTTAAATATAGATACTAATATGGGAATTCGCATTTTAAAAACCTTATGTTTATATGCACTTATACAAGTGAAGCAAAGACTATTAAACTTACTTGTTTTAATTAAAATTTCTATGTTTTATATATATATCTATTTTAATCTAGTATAGTCAATAAACAGTTGTGTCAAACTAAAGGTCAGACTAATACCTGGAAAGGTGCAGAGATGGATTTGGTGGGGGCAAACTGATTAAACTAAGTCAGCTTAATTTCAAGCAGCAGGAGCAACAGATGTTGTTGTCTTTGTTTATTTCCCCTTGTTGCCAGATGGAAAGGGAGAAATAAATACTAGGACAGAGAAGAAAGCTGCTGAGTTGTGTTTCCACTCCATCTTAGCTTGCTGCAACCTTTCAGCGTTCAAAGTTCTCCAGTGGTCCTAGCAGAGAGGTTTGTTATGGAGTGGACTTTCCATCCAAAGTGACCATCTTTATCTTATAAATGGAAGCAATAAAATGAAAATCACATATGTAAACAACATAGATTTTTTTTTCATGCAAAATGTAGGAATTATAATGTACTTTTTTTTTCTTTCTTAGAAACCTTAAGACAACTATAAAGGTATGCATTCCCACATCTGACGGTATGATTCGGAAGGCAAGGAGCTGTCTCGCTATCACTATACTTTCAGAAATTTGCATTACTTGGCACACAGTATACATTCAATAAAGGGCTGTTATTTAACATGGAATCAATTTATTTTTTCTGATATTATTGAGGAATAACTCAGCATCTACTTTATGCTAGTCATTGTCTTAATTCATCCCCAGAAAAATCTTCAATGCATCTGTTTTTTTGTAATAGTACTCAGGAATCATGTAAACTAATTGGAATCCATTATTTTCTTTCTTCTAAATTTCATTTATTTTGTTGTAGAGAATATACACAGTAAAACGTATACCAATTCAACAATTTCCACATGTATGATGTTGTGACATTGATTACATTCTTCAGGTTGTGCAACCATTCTCACTCTCCTTTTCTGAGCTGTTCCTCCCTCATTAATATAAATTCATTGCCCCTTAAGGTTCATAGCTAATCTTTTGTGTTGCTGTTGCCAATTTGATCCCATATAGATAGTTCTTATGAGAGCATAATGCTCCAGGCAGACTTTTTTACTAGTTAAGCTAAACTATTATTCAGTTTTAAGATGACTCTAGGAGATATTTTTGGTTTAAGGTTTAAAGATTATCTCAGAGCAATAGTTTCGGGGGTTCATCCACCCTCCATGGCTCCAGAAAGTCTGGAGTCCATGAGAATTTGAAATTCTGTTCTGCATTTCCTTCTTTTGATTAGGATTCTTTTATGGAATCTTTGATCAACTGTTCAGTAATGATAGCCTAGCACCATCCAGTTCTTTTGATCTCATGGCAAAGGAGGCAGTTCATGGAGGCAATTAGTCATGCATTCCATATCCTCCTCCTATTCCTGACTCTCCTTCTTCCTCTGTTGCTCCAGGTGAATAAAGACCAATTGTTGTACCTCGGACAGCGGCTTCCAAGCTTTTAAGACCCCAGGTACTATGCAGCAAACTAGGAGGTAGAATAGAAGCACTAAATACATTATTAGACCAATTAACTGGGATGTCCCATGAAACCATGACCCTAACCTTCCAAACCAAGGGACAAAATCCCATGAGGTGTTTGGTTGTATATAAGCATCCTCAATAGCTACTCTTTTTTGTTGTTGTTGTAAATGTATTTATCACACAATTTTTGCCAATTCAACTTTTTACAGGTGTACAAGTTATTGACAACAGTTACAATAATTGACTGTGCAACCCTACCCTTAATTAATGTGATTTTTCCATCGCCTTTACCCCTTCTTTCCCCCCTCCTTCCCATACCTAGTAACCACTAATAAACATTGGTCTGTGTACATTTGCCTTTTCTTGTCTTTTTATATAAGTGAGGTGATATAATAATTGCCCTTTTGTGATTGGCCTATTTCGCTCAGCATGTCTTCAAGCTCCATCCTACTGTAGCATGTATCAAGACTTCCTTTCTCCTACTGGCTAAGTAGTATACTATTGTATGTATGACACTAGTTATTCATACATCTTTGGATGGGCATTTTGGTTGTTTCCACCTTTTAACTATTGTGAATAGTGCTGCAATGAACATTGTTGTACAAGTCTCTTTTTGAGTCTTTGCTTTCAAGTTTTTTGGGTATATACCTTGGAGTGGAATTGCTGGGTCACATAGTAGTTCTGTTTTCATTTTTTTGAGGAGATAACACACTGTTTTCCACAGCTGTACAAGGCTGTACAATGTTGTATTCCCACCAGCAATGGATAAGTTTTCCAATTTCCCCACATCCTCTCCAACGTTTATTATTTCCTGTTTTTGTTTGTTTTGTTGTTGCTTTTTTCTTTTTTTTAATATCTTAGCTGTCCTAGAGGGAGTGAAATGATCTCATTGTGGTTTTGATTTGCATCTCTCTGATAGCTAATGATGCTGAGCATCTTTTCATGTGTCTGGTGGCCACTTGAATGTCCTCTTTGGTGAAATGTCTATTCAAGTCACTTACCCATCCATTAATTTTTAATTCAATAATTATTTATAGAGGAACTGTCATGTGCCAGGAAATTTTAGGAATTGGACATACAGTAGTAAACAAAACATTTAAAAAACAAAAACACTGCTCTCACAGAGCTTATTACAAGCAATTAACAAAATAAGTAAATAAATGATCGCTCTGCTGCTAACCAAAATATTGGCGATTCCACCTCACCCAGTGATATCTCAGGAGAAATACTTGCCAAACTGTTCCCATAAAGATTATAGCCTAGAAAACCCTATGGGGGCAGTCCTACTCTGTCACTTGGGGTCTCTGTTAGTCAAAATGGACTCATAAATTTTAGGAACACTTTTTGAGAGAGGAAGGGAAAGACAATTATCTACCTATCTTCAGGCCCCCTCCTGTCTTCTTTCTCTCATTAGACAATGTTTACCCCAAGGGTGGAGAGGCACTTAAATCCTACTTACAGTATTTCTGGGTTACCTGGCCCCTTGGAGCAACTGCTGGGAAAGCCAGACCCTATGTCTCGTGAGGTGAAGCTTCTTTGGGGTTTGGTAATGGTAGTCAGAGCCAGAGTCTCTGGGGATCATGTTGGGTGGACCTACGTGTCCTTATAAACACTCTGTAAATACAGCATTTTCCCCAGAAGCAGGCATATAATTCAAATTAGGGATAGTCTTTCTCTGAGTATATCATTCTCACCTGAGAGGGAGAAGTCTCATTTTTGAGATTACTCAATGTTAATGATGCAATACTCGGGTTGCCTGTGGTGCTCTGTTTCTTAGATGAAGCCATGTTCAGCAAAGAGAGAGAAGCAAAAATGAGACCCATTAGTGGAGAGAGCCTAAATGGTCTTGTGTCTTTTGTTTCATTGTCTTAGCTTCCCAGATGATGCCTGGTTTCAACAACTTTCTGCTTTGATTCAGACAGCTACCTCAGAATCTTTAGCAGATTACTTTGTTTAAGCTGCTTTAAATTGGGATTCTGTCATTAGCAACTGAAATAAACCTTGCCTGAAGCATATATTATTTTCTTCATTTTTCAGAAAAGAAAATGGAGACATTGAGTCATTTGCTGAGCATTATTGCTTTAGCTGTTATTTCAGCTAAATAATAGCAGCCACTCTGGTATGTTTGCCATTGATACCAATCAATTGTTACATATTTACTGGGAATCATGACATATGAAAGTTCATGAGTACCCAAAGGTGTATTGAATACAAATTTATCTGACATATGATTTAAGAGGTACTTTCCTATATCCTGGAGCTTCAGGCTAATCATTATGGATGCAAATATAAATTGTATAAATGATAGACATTTTTAGGAATTTGTAATAAGTATTTTGCATCAGTTTGTTTGTCATTTTTTTTTTCTCATAGTAGATGTGATTGTTAAGATTGTGTGTCAGCTTGGCTGGGCCGTGATTCTCAGTGATTTGGCAGTTGTATACTGTTGTGATCGCTTACCTGTTGAAATCTGATATGTGATCACTCCCATGATGGAATCTGCTGAATGGTACTGGCAGGCATAGGGCCTGTGGTGGCTCGCCGTCCATTCAGCCTTCAACTTTCTGCCCTCTGCCGCCTACTTCTTTCCTGCTCGCCTTGCCGAGATTTTTGGCTTGTTCTAGACCCTGTAGCTGCCTCTTGTTCGTCTGACCTCCAGTTCTTGGGACTTGAGTTAGCAGTTTACCTGCTGATCTTGGGATTCATGGATCTTCACAGCCTGTGAGCAAGATGCCTGCTGTCCAGCCTGCCAATCTTGGGTTCACCACGTCCTGCAGCTACATGAATCAGGAGAAACCTTGTGATCTTGCCTGCCAGTCTTGGGATTCATCAACCCTCACAGCCTGTAAGCAAGATCCCTGCTCTCCGAGCTGCTGATCTTGGGTTCGCCAGTCCCTGTGGCTATGTGAATCAGGAGAAACCTGTATCCTGATCCATGGACTTGGGATGTTCCAGCCTCTACAATCACATGAGCTGTTTCCTTGATATAAATCTCTCTCTATATATATATTTATATGCTTTACTGGTTTTGCTTCTCTAGAGAACCCAGCCTAAGGGGGATGATGTTTACTGAAGCCTATTATAGGCAAAGCATTGTGCTTATACAGTCATTCCCTGCATTACCAAAGTGTCCATCTTATGGACAACTCTTACTTGCCCTTTAATCTTACATAAATTTGCCCTGACTTTGAAGTGATTGAACCAACCCACGCTTGCAACAAATTCTTCATGACAATCACCTTCACTTGCTGCACTCGCAATTTTTAAATCGTTGAAAAGTCTTCCAGCCTTTTCTTGCACTAAATCAAGGCTAATTAAGAACTGCATGCACCTGTTACAATTTACCTACAAATTCTTAAAGACACTCTCAGGAACAGATCTGGTTCGTGACCCCGTAGGCGTTATTTTACTTATCACACTTACTCCTCCTAATAACACTTTTATCCTGCTTCTCCAAATGTTGAAACTGAAACTAAAATTGATTAAATAATTTCCTGTCAAGTTGTTAGTATTTGGAGAAGATGGGACTGGATTCTAGGTATGTCTGACCCTGGACCCAATAACCAATACTTCATGTTACAAAACAATAATCTTATATTGATGCTGATGTGGGCTTTGAATAAACGGAAATTTAATGTAATTCAGTGTGCTGCTTGCCATAAACCAAATAAATAGTTAAAAATAAAATATAACATATCACATACTAAATAATATCTCTTTAGACATTAACACACTTAAGTAAAAATTGGAGAAAAAAGTATTAAGTAGTTTACCCTAGTTTTGCACAAAGGCATTCTGCAAATTCTAAATATTTCAAATTCTTTCTTAAAATAATTTCCTCAAATGTATGTATGTCACATATGATATAATGCTGCTAAAAGAAAAGCCATAATTCAATCATGTATCAATGCAAAGCTAATGAATTAACATACACCAGAAGGTCTCCTTTTTTTCTACAGCATTTGATTATTCTAAATATATTAGTGCATATATTAGCATAATTGATTCACATATTGTAGAGTGCTCTTTAACACCCATAGAAAAAATGTACATATTGTTCTATATCATTTAATCTGTTAAATGATCCACTCCATTGAACATGCAATTAAAAGTGTATATATATACATACATATATACATATATATATACATATATACATATATACATATATATAATTTTGTTGTTATTGTTTGTTAATTGCTGTCCAGTCTCTACTCCCTGCTCATGGTGACCCCATGCACGAGGAAGATCAGTTGCTGATCGGATTGCTGTGATCCATACAGTTTTCAGTGGTTGATTTTTTGGAAGAAGATCTCTAGGCCTCTCTTCTGAGACACTTCTGGGTGGATTCAAATCTCCAACCTTTCATTTTGCAGAGGAAAGCATTAACTGTTTGCACCATCCACGGATATATATATATATATATAATTTTTCAGGTGTGAGAAAGACTTTGCTTCCGGTAATTTGAATATGCAAATTAGTCTTGATAAGCATAGAGAGGACTTTCTATCATAGGTTTGCTTGGTTAGATATTTTAACTTATTCATCTTCTTAAGAAGTGCATAGAATTTTCTTATTGAAATTTTCTTCACATATATTCCAAAGTTTCTATTGAGGTTTAGTCAAACGATAGAATCAAACAGGTAGGAAAGGCAATTGTATCTGACAATCATACAACCAAAAGAAAAATTTAAACATGATAAAAAATCACCTCCAGATAGATAGACAACAGTGAAGAAAAAAACGAAACAACCATAAATTTTAATGAGATACAGCTGTCTAATCACAATCCATTCTCTCATGTTAGTTCAATCAACAAATTGATACAAAAAACAATGTCACACGTTTAGGAATGCTAAATGTTTATAAACAAATTCAGTTACATATCTTCAAAAAAATGAGGTTTAATAGTTTAATATTTTATCAGAGCAAATAAAAGAGATTTGTAGAAGTTAACAAATAAAAAGAAATAATTTGGAAAATATGGAGGAAAATTACAGAATGAATTGTGTCAAGTTATCTATATTCCCCAAACTAATGAAACATATTCAAAATACACATAAGCACTAAAATGTATACACATATATTTCTCTATGTTTACCTTTTAGGACTTGACATCTTTAAAAAAATGGTTGTATTTTAATAATAAATTTTTAAAATACTCTGTAAAACTCATTAGTGTTGTTTGCAAAATGTTTCCAGCCCTTAATTTTCAAGATGCTAGATACGGAGTATCCCTTGAGAGTGGGTGGTGGTGGGAGAGAAAATGTGATTATTATGGCAAATGAGTTGTGAGGGGCCCAGCGCATACAATAACTGGTGAGAGACCCTTCAGAGCTTTCTTGCCCTCTGCCAACAATGTTGAGCACGGGGCCTGCGGGTAAGTCTGGGTCACAGACTGAAGAAACAGAGCAGAGCTCTCAGCTGAACTGCAATGGACATGTCAGTTGAACTGGGTACATACTTTCATTATACTATATCATTAGGAATAAAGAATGTCTTGTTTATGCATCATAACTTAATCCCATTCTGACCGATCCTGAAAAACAATTATTCGGTCTTTTCACATAGAAGAATTTATTTGGAAATATCTTGGTGTTTGAAAAAAAAAGCAGGTTGATGTCTAGTAATTATAATTTTATTTCCAAGTAATAGTTTAAATGCCAAAATGGCTCTGAAGTTCTATCTCAGTATTCTGTAAGTAAACTCTGGAAATAAATGACAGTGTAGCGCTCCTGAGGAACATCAGTCCAGCATGTGCCCTACACTTAGACACAAAACACTGTTCCCCAATAGCTTTGACACATTTCAAAACATCTCTGCCATTAAAGCACCTCACAGGCAGTACACCAAAATCGGCCACAAGCGAGTGATAAATAAATATCTTGTCTCTATAAAATCAGAATCTAAAAATTCCTGATAACACTAATTAGGCCAGCTATTTTAAAGCTAGTGATGAGCATAATACAGGGCAGTATGAAGGGACTTTCATAACAAAAGTTATGTACAGAAAGGGCATATGAAAGCAGATGCCAGGCACAGTTTTCCTAACTGGGAACTGTACGGGGAGGGAGGGGGTGGATTTTAAGACAGCAAACCTGGGTTTGAATCTCCAGCTCTGAGCTGGGAACTTGGCATAATCATGTAACCCCCATTAGAGGTCTGAATCTCAGTCCCCCTGACCATCTCAGGATCTTACTTTCTCTATAACATTTTGTTATAGACAAATGTATGTTGGACTCCTAACCCCTATACCTGGGTATTAATCACAATTGGAAATAGTGTTTTCTTTGTTGTATTAAGGAGGACGTATCAGGGTAGGGTGTGTCTTAAACATACTCATTTCTGACATATAAGAAGAGCAGATTAGGCAGAGACAAGCAAGCGTAAAGATATGGAAAGACAGATGCCACAGGGAGATCACTAAGGAATCAAGGAATACTGGTGCTATACAAACTGAAAGAGATCTTTCCCCAGAGAACACATACAGAGAGCCTTCCCCTAGAGCTGGTGCCCTGAATTTGGAACTCTAGCCTCCTGAACTGTGAGAAAATAAATTTCTCTTCTTTAAAGCCACCCACTTGTGGTCTTTATGTTACATCAGCACTAAGAAATTAAAACACATATTCACACTCATTT
The DNA here is from genome assembly GCF_000243295.1 of Trichechus manatus latirostris. Taxonomy (NCBI): domain Eukaryota; kingdom Metazoa; phylum Chordata; class Mammalia; order Sirenia; family Trichechidae; genus Trichechus; species Trichechus manatus. Next base: position 3,341,343 of record NW_004444109.1, on the reverse strand, counting down.
GTGCCTTGAATTTTTCCCCTGGCTTCTTTAGAGTTAATAATATAAACTTACCAAAGTCTTTTCTTGGAGCACTGGTGGAGTAGTGGTTAAGAACTTGGCTGCTAACCAAAAGGTTGGCGGTTCAAACCCACCAGCTGCTCCACGGGAGAAAGATGTGATAGTCTGCTTCCATAAACATTACAGCCTTGGAAACCCTATGGGGCAGTTCTACTCTGTCCTATAGGGTCGCGATGAGTCGGAATCAACTCAATGGCAGCGGATTTGGATTTTTTGTTTTGTTTTGTTTTTATCTCATGTACCTTAAAGTTGGTGTTCATCAAAGCTTAACTTTAGATGCTTTAATCATTATACCATGTGCACTCTAGAACAATTTTACCTGAAATGGAAGTAAATAAAACCTACATTAGGATCGTCTAGAAGCAGGGTGGTGATTTATTGGAAGGATGCAAGGGTATCAAACGAAGACAAGGGGAGGAAACGCTGTTGTTCTCTTAAGAGCTGGAGACAACATCCCAGATTGCTCCTGTTTTTCCTGTGCATCAGCTTCATTTTTCTTTCATTCCTTTCGGAGCCTCTCTCTGCTTTCTATGCCCAAGGTTTTCTGTGCCTATAAAAAAATCAAACCAAACAAAGCCCATTGCCATGGAGTCCATTCTGACTCATACTGACCCTATAGGACAGAGTAGAGCTGCTCCATGGAGTTTCCAAGGAGCTGCTAGTGGATTCAAACTGCTGACCTTTTGGTTAGCAGCCAAACACTTAACCACTGCACCACCAGGGCCCCTGTGCCTATAAAACCTGAAAAACCCATTGACATCAAGTTGATTCTGACTCATAGTGACTCTATAGGACAGGGTAGAACTGCCTCATAGGGTTTCCAAGGAGCACCTGGTGGATTTGAACTGCCGCCCTTTTGGTTAGCAGCCATAGCTGTTAACCACTACGCCACCAGGGTTTCCTTCTATGCCTATAGGTACCCTGAAATGATGCTCTGATTTCCTCAACTTATACAAAATTTGTGAGTTACCAAGGCAGATTGGCCTCTTGGAGACCCAGTTGCATTTTCCAGGTGGAATCCAATTATAAACATATCTTCTTCCACTTATTAAAATCAATCTGCTCTCACATTAAAAATATCTTTCTCCCACCATCCTAATATACTTGAGACACTTCCCAATAAAATGTCTCTCAGGATTTAGCAATTATAGTGTGTTCAAATTTTTTAGAATTGTTAATATTGTTGTTAGTTGCCATCGATTCAGCTCCAACTCAAGGCAACCCCATGTACAACAGAAAAAAACATTGCCCAGTCCCACGCCATCTTCACGATCATTGGTTTGCTTGAGTTCATTGTTGTGGCTACTGTGTATTTTGACTGTCTTCCAATCTAGGGGGCTCATCTGCCAGTATTATATCAGACAATATTCGGCCTGACTCATAGAGTTTCCATTGGCTAATTTTCAGAAGTAGTTCACCAGGCCTTTCTTCCTAGTCTATCTTTAATCTGGAAGCTCCACTGAATCTTTTCCTCCATGGGTGATCCTGCTGGTATTTGAAATACTGGTGGCATAGGTTGCATCATCCTAGCAACATGCAAGCCACCACAGTACAAAAAACAGACAGACAGATATTGGTTAAGCTTTTAAATAACTCAACTATGTAATCTTGAAGAAAACCCTCCCACCACCATTGTTCTGGTACGAATTCCTGTTTTAGAAGAATTTCAACCAAGAAAAACATTTTTCCACCCCTGCAGGCAGCTGAAACTGGTCAAAGGCAGAGAAACACTGGGACCCAGTTTCATCAAGTTCAGTCCAATGCCACAGTTCCTTACTACAGTAGAAGTTGTCCTTCCGCTCCTGTAGTTTAATAAAGGTAGAAAAGATTGAATGTCCTTACTTCACCAAAACCAATTAATCAGCCTGCAAATTAAAGTCAGCTGTGGATTGAAATCCTCAGTCAGAGTTTGGAGTCACTACCATTCGTTACATTATTGACAAAGAAAATCAGATTTATAGACAGCAGCAGGGCATTCAGACACTTTTGGAAATGAATATGATTCTTCATATTATTTTCCTCAGGTTTCCTACTGTGGACTTACCCTCACACATCATTACTGAAAAAAAATTGCATAAGTGTTGCCATTATAAGCCCAATTGCCATGGCGTTCTAACAATTTAATTTTATAGTTATAATACTGCAAAATTTGCTTTGTCGAGGGGAAGGTTTCTTGTCTAAAATACCATATTAACACCTATCAGATAATTCTCTTATAAAGTACACATAGCGTCCTGAGTTAATTAGTAAAACAAAAACAAACATTCAAAACGGGAACATTTCAATTTTTATATTTTTCCTTGAAATACCCAGGCTTAAGCTCTTGAAAACCACTATGGCTTTGCAGGATCCTGGAATTATGTGCTTGAAGGCTATTTGTATTTTTTCTGAATTGGTGTCTACCAACTCCCCGGTACCTGTCATATGGGGTTTGGTAACACTTCAAATGTAATGACACTAATTACACCTAAAATGCTTTGGTAACAAGTATGTACGTATTTTCTAAATTTTGTTCATAGCTAACTGAATTTAAAGAGGAATTCAGCACTCTTCAGCTTATAAACCGTGTGATTTCATCTTTGGTAGCCTTAAATCTCAGTGATCTAACATGTATCAAGTGTACACTAAAAACCTCTGAAATCAGTTAGCAATAATGGTGCTTTTGAACTTCTGACATTGTCTATCTGTAGACTTACTGGATGTGTTGATCAACTTCCATACTCTGTTATAAACATTGTACTGATTCTAACCATAGACAGAATATTAATGAACAGGATCACAGAGCAAGAAGAAATAATGAGAAATTAGAATCCTGGAGTGGATTCACTGCCCTGGTAACCTGACATAAATCATATTCTCTGATCTACTCATTCACCACTTCTTATTTATAACCTCACGCAGAAGCTTATACAATAGAGTACATACCTATTTTTTTTTTAAATAATTCCATCAGTTTTTTAAAGAAGTTCAGGTATCTAGCCCAATATTTAAAGGGACTTTGAACACATGAGGGGGCAGTAACCATTTTTTGATCATTTGTCCATGAAATTCCAGGCAGGCGTGAATATCCCTAGATGTGAACAAGAACAAAATAAAAATGAAAAATATTATTTTTGTACTTCTCTGCATTAGTCTACATAGAGTACAGTCTACCACCATTAAGAACCTTAAGTATAATCCCAATTGTTTATTTAATTATGAGTTTCATTCACAGAAGCAATGGATTAAAATAATAAAATCAGGAAAGGACCCAATTCAGGAAAATTCATATAAAATGGAATAGCTATGTTATTTCCATGCACATTTTAGCTTTTGATAAACCTATTTATAAAGGATAAATTGAATTCATATATTAAAATAATTTAATCTGTTAAATAATAGTGTTATCTTGAAGACACACAGCGAATCCTATGTCTGCTATTACTCACCCTTACATAGAAAGCTAAAATACCCGGATATTTGTCTTGGGCAGTAGGTGGCAGGAAGATGTGACAGCTATTTTTGAGATTTGCTATGTAATTAATGTTATTATTGTTTGTTAATAAGAAGAATTGTGTATGTATATATACTTCTATAGGTAGAAAAGGACAAGGCTCTCTATACACATCCTATTAACGTTTACTTTTTTATCTTAGTCTGCTAAATTTCAATAATCTGCACTAAGCTTTGCTAAAAGTAGAAGTTAAAAAGAGAATAAGGGATTATTTTTTTAAAAAATATATTATTTACACTTAAGTCCAAGGAGACCAATCATTAATTTTCCAGCATATGGCTCTCTATAATTATGGTGTGAAGTTCTGATTTTTATAGTCATTTCAATCCCTAGTTTTTGAAGACTACTGTTACATCATTTTTCTTTTAACCTACCGTTAGCTCTTCCTATTAGATCTAAGCTTGCCTATTAGATCTTCTCCAGTAACAATCATAATGCTTTAGGTGTATGTATCTTCTATCTTTGGAATAGACTTATCTGGAATAGACTTTCTCCTACCTTGCCCCCCACTTCTTTTCAATATTTATAACTAACTGTAATGCATACTATAGACTTCTAGTCAGAGCCCCTTTCAAAGTCCATGTACTTATACTCCAAACTCTGAGAATAAGAACTGCTGATGGATCCCCTCTCTGACCATTACTGAGGAAAATTGCCCTTGGCCACAGGGAACTGTCTCACCCCAAATTATGCTCCTTCCCAGGGGCTGCCCACAGCCAGTGATAGATCGAAATGGAGAACCAAAAGCCCAGCCCCTTTCCTCAAATTGGTATAACAATTAAAAACAAACAAACAAAAAGTCCCAGATCCAGGGCTCTGCCTAATATCAACTAAGTCTTCAGTTGTAACTGCATTGCAAACTAGTTTCTCCTTCTGCCCAGTCCTGTGATCTTCACTTCCTTAGAGATGTTTCCCACCAGACCACTATAATCTAAGACACCAATCCTTGAATTCTCTAAGGTATATGGAGTGCAGAAGTGGTTACAGGAAGAACATTTTATTAAAAGTAGAGTTTGGCCTAACCTTAATATGAAACCCTAATGAAGGCTAATACTTAGACCTGAGGTTAGGGCCACTGCAAATGGCCAAATATATTGTGTACCACAATGCTCCTGGGAACACCATTTGAATGGCATCTCTGAAGTTGTTCAATCTGTTAGCCCTCTGTGTGTGTCCCTGAAGTATAGTCCATAGATATATTCAGAAACAACTTGTATTGTTATCATAAATATGCCTAAACATCTATTGTAGAAATTTACAGATATATGACGTCAAACTTACTAAAATCTATGTTTTCACTTTGGAAAATAGAATATGTGCTTATTGTCAATAGTTGAAAATCTTCCTTATTTTCTGAATTTCACAAAGATCGTTTATAGTGGTACTGTGATTACAATTAAAATATTTTTAAGCATCTCACATTGTCCAGAGACTTAAAATCATTTAAATGATGAGCAGTTTGCTTTTTAACCCATTTTGTAGCAAACACTGCCACTGGTCTGCTCATATCCTCTTAAATCCCTCAACTATGTGCACGCACACTAGTTCTTAGTGTTTTCAATCCGCAAAAAACAGTTCTTGCAATATCTTTATGAGAGTTCTGCCATTAGATGGTTGGGTCTAGAGGTGGAAACCACTTGCAGTTGAGTCAAATCCATCTCATAGTGACTCATATGTCAGAGTGGAACTGTGCTTCATAGGGTTTTCAATGGCTGATTTTTCAGAAGTAGATTGCCAGGTCTTTCTTCCAAAGAGCCTCTGGGTGGACTCAAACCTTCAATCTTTCGGTTAGCAACCAAGTGTGTCAATCATTTGTAACCCAGGAACTCCCTAGAGTTGAAAATGCCTGGAAATATATATCCACCAGCCCGCTGATTGTACTAGACAATAACTGAGGATGGGAATTGAGAGTTCAGTAATTTATTCTGTCATCTATTTATATTATTAATATTATACCATTTTCTCTCAGAGGGGGCAATTACCTCTGGAACTTATGTTCTTGTTTTAACAACAGATTCTAGCACTTTTGTCATGAATTCAACTTATTTCTGGAATTAACCTTAATTCTATTCTTAGAATTTATTGGTTACCTTTTGCATTTGCCCTGGTTTTGTGCCCCTCCTTTCATCTTTAGACAATGTTTTTAGGTTCAAGTTTATCACAGATTTTTACAAACTGTCATATAGGATCTGTTTGCTTTCTCCTGCTTTTCTTCTGCGTTGCAGTTATGCAGAAATGCATCACCAGAATTTATTTCAGAGCCTTTCGGCACTCTTGACGCAAGTACAATTTAGAGTTACAGATGAGATCATGGGTCACATTTACCTTGTTCAGCTTTCCTAAAGTCAGGAGAATGTCTTTGAATCTGCTGAGCGATTCTGTCCTTCACCACTCCAAATTCCAAATAGGCACAGCCACTTTAATTGGAAGGTTTCTATCACTCTCATATCCCCAGCCAATTTCCTTTCCCCATCTGAATGAAATCCAGCAATTGCCCATTTGCTTCCTCATGTATGATGAAATTGTCAACAAGGTAAATAAGAAATTTATTAGATGCCATCTTTTTAGCAGAATTAGATTTCTAACAGATGTTCACAGAGTTCAAGTCCTCTATTATTTCCATACATATGGTTTTTATGTTAATTTGGAAAGCTCTTATGAATTTTCATCCATAATCTTCATATTTTGTGTAGACATGTAGGTATATATCTTCATATATTGTGTGCGTGTATATATATATATATCACAGTCCTTCTTTCAACACATATTTATTTTGTATTTGTATTTAGAGTGTGCTTCCTGGCATAGCGGTTAAGAGCTTGGCCACTGACCAAAAGGTCGGCAGTTCAAATCCACCAGCTGCTTCTTGGAAACCCTATGGGGCAGTGCCACTCTGTCCTATAGGGTAGCTATGAGTCAGAATTGACTTGACAGCAATGGGTTTGGTTTTTTTTGTCTCCTAAGAGCCAGATCCCAGCAGAGTATTAACACATAATGAAATTAAATTTATTTCCTTATTTTTACTTCTATTTATAGTCTCTTTGCTTCATAGACCATGTATGTAAAAACAGACATGAAATCATACATCTCCTCAATATGCTCCTCTTCTGTCATTCTTTACTTTTGAATATGGCATAGACTTCCATTCCTCTATTTGTGTTGCTCTGTTCCGCCAAGGATTGTGAACACCTATGAAGGCATACTATGTTACCTAAACTTCAGAGCAGTATAGAGATACCTTTAGTTGAGGTCCTCTTTTCCCCTATTCTAAGAATTACTGGTTACACCTCCCATAGGATCTTTCTCTATGTGGGCAGGGTCGATGTGCATGCATGTATATGCAACATCCACCACGAGAGCATTACATTTCAAATAGATACTTTCCTCCTTTCCACATATGTCCAGTTTAAATAATTTTGATCCCTTTGGCAAGTTTGAAAAAAAAAAAACTGTTTTCCCCAGTCTTCATCGGTTACATCTAGAAATTCATTGCTTTGTAATCCTAAACCAGAGTGCTGTAAAATTGCTGTTCTTAAATATGAATAAAACGGCCAGCTTCCATGTACTCATTATTTTCCAAAGTTTTGATTATGTCTGAAAACATGACTATTCCACAGATATTACTAAGACTTTCAGGGATTTTTTTTTTTTTTTTTTTAACCCAGGTCTTCAGAGGCAAGAGAGATACATCAAGTTGCTCCCAACCAAATTTCTTATTTCATGCATGAGTCAGTATAAATGGATAACATTGAGTATTGTCAGGTTATCAGTCATCTCTCAGGTTTACGTTCCAAAGTTCTTTAGACATACACATAACCACTTTTTTTCCTATTTATTAAAAAGATACCATCAACTATATTTTGACCCAGATACTCTTTTTAAAAAATTTCATCTGGGGACGATGGTTTCAGGGGACATCTAGGTCAATTGGCATAACAAAATTTATTAAGAAAATGTTTCGCATCCCACTTTGGCGAATGGCATCTGGTGTCTTAAAAGCTAGCGAGTGGCCATCTAAGATGCATCAATTGGTCCCAAACTACCTGGAACAAAGAAGAATGAAGAACACCAATGACACCAGGAAAATATTAGCCCAGGAGACAAAAGGGGCCACATAAACCAGAGACTCCATCAGCCTGAGACCGGAAGAAATAGGTGGTGCACAGCTACCACCAATGACCACCCTGACCGGGAACACAACAGAGTCCCTGACGGTGTGGGAGAAAAGTGGGGTGCAGAACTCAAAATCTAGTAAAAAGACCAGACTTAACGGTCTGAGTGAGACTGGAGGGACCCCGGAAGACATGGCCCTCAGACTTTCTGTCAACCCAGAACTAAAACCATTCCCGAGACCAACTCTTCAGACAAAGATTAGACTGGACTATGGCACATAAAATGATACTTGTGAAGAGAGTGCTTCTTAGCTCAAGTAGATACATGAGACTAAATGGGCAGCTCCTGTCTGGGGGTGAGATGAGAAGGCAGAAAGGGGCAGGAGCTGGTTGAATGGACACAGGAAATTTAGGGTGGAAAGGAGGAGTGTGTAGTCACATTGTAGGGATTGCAAGCAGGGTCACATAACTATGTGTGTATACATGTTTATATGAGAAACTAACTTGAGCTGTAAACTTCCACCTAAAGCACAATTAAAAAAAAATAGTTAGTTTGTCTTGTCTTACCTGCTAGATTTTAAACTAATTTGTAATATTTGTAGTAACTTTTTAAAGCTATGATAGGCAACTAATAAATACCAGATTAATAACTAGTCGTGCTTTTGGAAGAGTAATATTAAAGAGCTTCAAAAAAAAAGTTTCTAGGTGAGTTATAATGGTATAAATTTGACACAATGTCCCTCATATAAGGAGTGAAAGATTGTAAGTCACCACGGTGCTTTCCAGGAAGCAATCACTCAAGCAAAGCTAGCTATTGGTGTATATAATAACTGAGTCTACCAAAAATGAATAATTTTAAGAGTAAACATCTTTTATTAAGTGTAATTACTAATACTTATTATTATTATTGTTATCAGATGTTAATGATTAAGACAATTTTATGAAGAGTAAAAGCAGCCTTGAATCTATTTATTGGGATGCTTAAAGTGGCTGAAGCAGGGATGTGATAAGCTCAGTGTGGCAGATAGGACAGACTGGGAGACAGAGGTTGAAAGCAGGCAGTTTGTAAAGAACTTCACTTTTAAACATGGATTTCTCTCTACTACAAATGTCAACAATGCTGTGTGAGAGTGGCAATGCTTGATGAATTCTGAATTCATAATGAACCATCATCTTTCAACTAATCCACTGCGGTCAGACACATAAAACACCTGCCTCTTTGTAGATTGTAGGCACTGCCTGGACTCACTGAGCATCTTGATTCTACACTGCTTAAAGCAGAATATGTCACTGTGATTTCAAAGGGAGTCCTTCGTGGTTAGGAATTGCTGTACATGATTTCCATGTCAGCTTAAAATGTCCTAGCTTTGTCAGCTCAAGCCATGTTTTTAATGTATTTTTGTTTTTTTAAAAAATTATTATTATTTAATAGAGTCAAAGTACATACTTAGTGAAAATTGCTTGCAAATGAGGTATTTTTCCTATCAATATTTTAGACTTCTTTTATTAAGAAAAAAAGTATACACCTCAATTCTAGGAACTTTCTTGGTGTTTCCTGATGATATTTATGCAATGCATTTAACCACATGTAAACATAGACTCTTTCTGCTGTTGCTAGAAATAATTGTTGTATATCAGTGGAGGAACTGACATAGTTTTTTAAGGTAAAATAATATATTTTACAGTATACAAATTATTATATATTTTACTATATATGTACCTATTTCACAGTGTAGATGAAAATCTTCAAAACAACTAAGCAATATCAGAGTAAGCAGAATATAAACCAAAACCAAACCCATCTCTGTTGAGTTGATTCTGACTCATAGTGACCCTACAGGACAGAGTAGAACTGCCCCATAAGGTTTCCAAATCTGTAAATCTTTACGGAAGCAGATTGTGACACCTTTCTCTCGCGCAGACGCTGGTGCGTTGGAACCATCAAACTTTTGGTTAGCAGCTGAGTGCTTAACCACTGCACCACCAGGGTTCCTAAGTGGAATATAGAAGGGTTTAATTTATCATGGGTATCCCTGAGTGGTGCAAAATGTTAACACACTCGGCTGCTAACCAAAAGGTTAGAGGTTCAAGTCCACCCACAGGCACTTTGGAAGAAAGACCTGGAAATCTACTTCAAAAAATTAACCTATTACCATTGAGTCAATTACAACTCATAATGACCCTATAGGACAGAGTAGAACGGCTCCATAGGGTTTCCAAGGCTGTAGTCTTTAGGGAAACAGGCTGCCACATCTTTCTCCCCCAGAGAAGCTGATGAGTTCCAACTGCTTATGTTTCAGTTAGCAACTGAGAATTTAACCACTGTGCCACCTTAGCCATTGAAAATGCTATGGAGCACAGTTCTACTCTGACACAGACAGAGTCAAGGTGAGTCAGAGTTGATTCAACAGCAACTGGTCAGGTCAGGTCAATTAATCATGATTGATATAAATCAGCACTAGATGTTCAATTTTTTTTTTTTTGATAAGGAAGCTGATACTGTATTTTTCTTTGTGAAATTCTCAGTAATATTAGCATATACAAATAGATTCATGTTTGAATATCTTATAAGGTTCTTGAATATCACAGAAGGAGAAAAGAAAATCCAGGAATGTGTCAAGGTTATATCTCCTAGGCCAAACCTTCAACACTTGGCTAATATGCATAAATATGTTCATAGCTAATAATATATGTAGTTTCATATACTTAAGAACTGTGTCCTATCACTGAGAAGAAAATCCCTTCTTTTGAGAATTACCGTAATTCATTGATTTCAGTAAGGTTTCATTTTCTTCAAAAACAGGAAACATACACAAAATTAGAATCATAAGATCTCAGGCTTACAATGTACTTTTAAAATGTTATAATTTCATCATCCGTCCACTGAACAATTCACCATAAAAAAGGTAAAAATTTGAACCTCCAAGTGTTTTAATAATATGCCCAAAATCATAGAACTAGTTTATGGTGCAGCCAGAGTTGTTAGTGGCCATCAAACCACCTTATGGTAACCCCATGCACAAAAGAATCATACCATAGTGATCCATAAGATTTTTGTTGGCTGATTTTTTTTGAAAGTGGATTGCCAGGTCTTTCTTCCTAGCCTATCTTAGTCTGAAGGCTTCACTGAAAACTGTTCAGCATATATCAACATGACAGCGTCCACGGACATGTTGTTCTTAGGTGCCATCCAGTAGGTTCTGACTCATAGTGACCTTATGTACAACAGAACAACACAATGCCCAGTCCTGTGCCATCCTCAAAATTTGTTGCCATGTTTGAGCCCATTGTTGCAGCTACTGTGTTATTCCATCGCATTGATGGTCTTCCTGTTTTTTACTGACCTTCTACTTTATCAAGCATGATATCCTTCTCCAGGGACTGGTCCTTCCTGATAACATATCCAAAATACATGAGATGAAGTCTCATTATTCTCCCTTCTGAGCAACATTCTGACTTTACTTCTTCCAACACAGATTTATTTGTTGTTCTGGCAATCCGTGGTACTTTCAATATTGTTCACCAAACGTCATAATTCAAAGGCATCAATTCTTCTTCTGTCTTCCTTATTCATTGTCCAGCTTTCTCATGCACATGGATGATTTAAAATACCATGGCTTGGGTCAGGAACACCCTAGTCCTCAAAGTGACATCTTTGCTTTTTAACACTTTAAAGAGGGCTTTTGCAGCAGATTTTCCCAGTGAAACATGTTTGATTTCTTGACTTCTGCTTCCATGGATGTTGATTGTGCATTCAAGTAAAATGAAATCCTTGACAATCTCAATATTTACGCCGTTTATCATGATGTTGCTTATTGGTCCAGTTGTGAGGATTTTTGTTCTCTTTATGTTGAGGTGTAATCCATACTGAAGGCTGTAGTCTTTGATCT
>NW_004444109.1:3322609-3329691 GCF_000243295.1 Trichechus manatus latirostris | reverse complement strand
ATGTTGCTTATTGGTCCAGTTGTGAGGATTTTTGTTCTCTTTATGTTGAGGTGTAATCCATACTGAAGGCTGTAGTCTTTGATCTTCATTGGAAATGCCTCAAGTCCTCTTCACTTCCAGCAAGTAAGGTTTTGTCATCTGCGTATCATGGGTTGTTATTGAGTCTTCCTCTAATCCTAATGCTGTGTTCTTCTTCATACAGTCCATCTTCTTAGATTATTTGCTCAGCATACAGATTGAACAAGTATGGTGGAAGGATACAACCCTGGATACGTACCTTTCCTGATTTTATACCCCTTGTTCTGTTTGAACAATTGTCTCTTGGTCTATGTACAGGTTCCCCATGAACACATTTAAGTGTTCCAGAATTCCCATTCTTTGCAATGTTATTCACGGATATAGCACCCTATTTTTCTGTTTGTTTTCACTATAAAGACCATAATCCTTTTGCCACGCAACACTGTCTCTCCAAAACCCTGGTATGTTGACCAGACATTTGTTTTCTGCACATTTAAAGACACTTTCCCTGATCTTATGCAAGTACTTGTTCCGAAGATTTGAAGAGAGCTCCTTAATTTAGCAAAGATTCCTTTGCTGTCTATCATGTGTTAGACACTGTGTAACATTGAAAAACTACATATGTTCTCTGTGCCCATATAGTTTTCCATCAGAAGAAATAAAAATGGCCCTGTGCAAAGGGCTGTTACACACATGATTTTACTTCATCATTAATGTAAAAGAAGAATTGCTACTCCCTTGTTACATATAAAGAAGTGTTTCTGAAAAAGGTTGCAACTTGCCTAAAGTCATCCAATTTATAAATGGTAGAGCTTGAAACCATTCTTGCCGCACCTGCTTGAGCCTCCCAAGATTCATTAAGTTTACAGTTATTGATGGTCCTCACCTGTAGCAACAGGCTCACCCCAGTACTTGAAAAAAAAAAAAGAAACAATGTGCATAATTGTGGTATGATGTAGTAGGCGGGTCAGTCTAGTTATCAGATAGTAAGCAGAGATTCACATAAAGCTGCAAGTAGACAAGCCAGGCTATGGTTCCTCTCAAGCCATTCTGAATAGATAGAGCTAGGAGGAAGAAGACAAACTACAAACACAAACACCAGCAGCGGGATAGAGTCTAGAGAAAGTGAGAAACCAAGGTTCCCACACCAGAGCTTAGAGTTGGCCAACAGTTGCCATCAGGGCAGAGTGAGGGTTCAGACGCAATGCTGATAGAGACAGGATAAGGCATAGATACTGAATAAAATTGGTTTAAGGCTTATCTTGAAAAAGCCAGACAATGGATCTGACATCTTTTTTAGCCGAATTCTTTTGTGTTTATGTTGAGGGAGAGGAGTGTCTTAAAAAGCAAAATCCAGATAGTCAGAACAACAAGTCATGGTCTCCAAAGACTAAGGCAACCTTATCATAATACAAGAAATCATATTTTCATAATATAAGAAGCTGTCAATACCCTCATAGTAAGGCTTTCAGAATGCAGTGTCAGGATTACAAACAATGGTATATATTTGAGGTTCGGGGACATCAAAATATCATTTAATTTGCATGGGAATAAAGCCATTTGGTTGGAAACATGCAGAGGTGCAGTGAGGGGGAATCAGAGGGCGGCATAACTAGACTGACCCGCCTACTACATCATATCACAATTCATGTTTCATTCTTCATTCCAGGATATCATGCACATTTATGAAACATACTTTTCTTAAATTCAGGTATGCTGTATTCATGTAATCCTCCTGATCTTTATTTTAGCCTTGCTAGATTACCAGGGAAACCTTGGTGGTGTAGTGGTTAAGAGCTACGGCTGCTAACCAGAAAGTCAACATTTCGAATCCACCAGATGCTCCTTGGAAACCCTATGAGGCCATTCTACTCTGTCCTATAGGGTCGCTATGAGTTTGAATCAACTCAGTGGCAATGGGTTTTGGTTTTAGACTGCCAGAGTGAGAAACTATAGAACAAAAAAAAAAAAAATTATGTTTGCCAGATACACCTAACCAAGACATTCATTGCCCTGAGAGGAGATTAAAAAACCCATCTTGCTGTATGTCATTCTCAGCAAACCCATAGTAGTTCTGAAGAGTTTCTTCTTACCAGAGCCATTTTTTAAGGATCGGTTCTGGATTTGGTCTGGGTTCAACATCAAGCCCACTGATCAATCATTATAAAGAATCCTATTCTTCTTCACCCTTTATTTAATTAATTATTATTAGATTGAGAAACAGACTCCAATATTTTAACTCCTTTTCTGCTCTTTAAAATTCCAAATATCAGTTATGGTGGTCTGAGTATCTCATGGGAAAACAGCTTCCTTGCTTTAGGATATACTTCATCTGACCCAGAAGAGCTGTACTCATTCAGAGCAACTATTACAGTCTTTTCATTCACTTTAAACTTAAATCCCTCTCAACAACGTTTATTGTATCCTTTTTAGCTCGTAGATCACTCACAATGACAGAGAAGACAAGTAAAATGGAGTTGAGTGGTTTTGTCTCCTCTTTGTCACTTACCAACATTCGATCATTAGCTCCAGGAAGCAGACCAACCCCTCCTTCTTAAACTGAATACAGTTTAAAATTTCCTTAATTTTTTTTTTCCCCTAAGAATGCCCTGCAAAGCCATGTGCCTTGAAACTTTCCCATTTCAATACATTTTTTCTGACCCGATACTGTCTCATGTTCTAAGTGGGCTATATGCTCTGCTTTACAAATTCTTTTAGGGCCTTTTATCATTTGATAGTTTTCTAATCATCAGTTCGAGTACTTGATTTCCAAATCTATGCAAAATGTTGTATTTTAAGGAGCAAAAATATAAATGCATAATTATATCTGGAGAGAATTGTCTGAGTCTGTAAGATACCCCAAAGCAGCACTGACCCTTCAAGTCTCAGTCTCTAGATAGGGGAGGAAGGAGGAGTGAGACAGAAGCTTCAAGGAATATGAATTTTCTGAGTTTGGTAGAAGGGAGAAATATCATGGAGGTTAAAAAAAAAAGTTGTATGTGTGTGTGTGTGTTTGTATGTGTGTACGTATATATATATATAGTTGTTGTTGTTAGTTGTCGTAGAGTTGATTCCAACTCATGGCAACCCCATGTGTGCAAGGTAGAACTGCTCCATAGGGTTTTCAAGTCTGTGACCTTTCAGAAGCAGATTACCAGGCCCGTCTTCTGAGGCATCACTGAGTGGGTTTGAATCGCCAACCTTTTGGCAAGTACTTGATAGTGCTTAACCTTTTATACCACCCTGGGACTATATACGCATATAAGTGTGTTCATATACTCTATGTATCCATCTAGTGATTGGATTATCTTGATACATTGGTGTTTACTAACCAAGAAGAATTACCCTCCCTTGCAAATTGTCCTAGTTTCCACAGTCATTTTAAACAAAGACAGCTTTACTCCCTTGCAATATTAGCTGATAGTCAGTGAAATATGTTCTTATTCATTTCACAGTCCCAATAAATTGCCCCTTTTTATTTTTGATGCAAGTAAACATGGCAGTAAAAAGGTTTATCCTTTATGTTGTAAGTTTTGTCTTAGATATTCCATTGTAATACGTTCTAAAATCATTATAGAATATATTTTGGTAGACACTGAAAACTTATTTTCATTTTATCCCATAAATATATAACCATATCTATAAGTAAATATCTTATGCATATTTTATCTTAACTATAAACATAAATGAACAGATTATAAATAAAATATCTAAACATATGATAGGACCATATGCATAAGTTTTCTACTGTATTTTATGTTTTCTTCTTATTTTACTATCACTTATAACTGCTGAATATATATTAAGCAAAATGCTTCTCAGTTTGTTCACTGTGTATCTGTTTTATTTATAAAAAAGAGAGTTAATATTTAACAATCAGTTAAAATATTAATATTGTTAAAGTTGAGCTATGTTTTGGTAAAAAACTTCCTTCATAGCAATATTACAAGTTAATACTTTTTTCAAATTCGGAAAGCTGTGTAATTCAAATTTCTGGTGAGAGCTTTATAACTGCTTATGTATAATTAAAACAAACATTGTATTGTAATGGCTATTAACTTCTGTCACAAGGCGGAGCTCTGTTGAGGTTTCCCTACGATGCATATTTGCATCGGCTTTGTTGTTGTTAGCTGCCCTTGAGTAGGCCCCCGACTCATGGCAACACCCTGTGTTACAGAGTAGAACTGTTCCATAGGTTTTTTTTTTCTGTAATCTTTATGGAAAGCAGTTAGCCAGGCCTTTCTTGTGATGAGCTGCTGTATGGGTTCAAACTGCCAAGCTTTGAGTTAACCAAAAAAAAAAAAAAAACCAACAAATCTGTTGCTGTGAAGTCTATTCTGACTCATAGCGACCCTATAGGACAGAGTAGAATTGTCCCATAGCGTTTCCAAGGAGCAGTTGGTGATTTCTAACTCCCTACCTTTTGGTTAGCAGAGGAGCTCTTAACCACTGTACCACCAGGTCTCCAACAGTTGATCGCAAATCACTTGTGTCACCTGGGCTCCTCTTGCATTGGTTTGTCACAAAATTCTAGTCCAGAGCTGCAAACAGAAGTGTTCCTTGATTTGGTAAAATTGACACTGCAGATTTGGATTATTTTAATGATTAGGATATTACAACTAATCCTGAAATAAAATACTACGTGAACAGTGGGAGACTGGAACTCTAGGCTTTTTGTTGTTAGCAATTATAACTCTCGGTGGAAAGTTGATTCCTAGGAGTGTTTTGTTTGTTTTTAAAGTGATTGTTGGGGAGTTGGCTCCTCTTTCCTGTCTTATAGGCATTTCATAGCTACAAGATAAGTCTTTTGTCATGGTATTTATGAGGGCAGTCAGGGAAATGTTCATTGGTCATTGTCCAGTCTTAATGGCCATCCACTGTAGGAATAATATAGACATGATTCCCATGTTAGGTGACAGGTTGGATTACAGTAGCTCCAAATTCTAAGAGTCCATATAACAGTGGTGTTCTTTAATACATGTCAAGAAAAAGTAGGGGTCAGTATACAAGTGGGGATTATACAAGTTTAATAATGATCATCATTATGCACCCCATGCCAGTTAACCGTAATTTTACTTTAAGAAAGTGGTTATTAAGACTGACTTTGTCAGGAACCCAATTCTCTTCTCAATCGGATTCTAGCAGGGGGTAGAATGAAAGTATTACTTCCAAAGTCCCTCTGTGCCCAGGAGGTCATGCTGTCTCCACTTGCTTGAAGTGAAGTTAAAAATATGACTGAAATTGTTTTGATTTTTTTTTTTTACAGACCCTAAATTTTGCTAAATATGGCTAGAATAGATGATCAAGAAGATACCTAACATATGATGATTCTAAAAATTCCTTCTTCTCTCAAAGTTTAAGTCCATGCACCATGTGGTGGGTAGAATCGAGCTCATTATGTTGTTTATCCCAGGTAGCTATATGAAGAGTGAGAACTTCTAAGTTTCACACTCAACAATCAGCTACTTTTCTATTCTTTACTACTGTGAATATAATTGGATTTGAATGAACAGGATAAATATAAGAGCAGTCTCTATAGGGGGTGTCTGAAAAATTCAGTAACCTGAATCTAATGTAAGCATGGTAAATGTAAACTTTGTTAAAAATAATAGGCATATTAAAGAAAATATAATAATCAAGCCCACATTAATATCAACACTCCTATAACTTAATTTGTACATCACTGTTTAATATACACTTCTCTTAACTGTATGATGTTTAATATATATTTTTTATAACTATGTAATGGTCATTGAAGTATTTTCTGTGCGTTTTGGTGTTTTTTTGGCACTTTTTTTAGAACTGAGTTCATTACTAACATAAGTATTTGATACTTGATTATTGATTGAACTACTTGATGAAAGAACGAGTCAGTAAATAAAGGAATGAATGAATGAATGGATAAAAATACTGTCGTGTTAAATATTAGAAATATACTATTGTCTATTTGTCAACAGTAAAGTTAGAATAACCTAATTAAATAAAGACAGGTTAAAGACTGTGGCAGAGAATGGAGTTTGCATATATGTACTCATTTTCCCACCCATCATTAGTAACATAACTTTGATTTTATAAAGGCAATATCTAAATTGATCACCTTCCTTTACACAAATTGTAGCCCATGTGGCTAAATCTGACCCAGGGGATACAATAGGAAAGGCCTTGTGGGACTTCTAAGCAGTCTCCTTGAAGAGAGATAACTCACCTGGAAGGAGCAGCTCCTTTTTGTTCTTCTCCTGCCTTTCTCCTTTTTGCTGCCTATTATGCCTATTTAAATGGCTAGAGTTCCAGCAAGCATCTTAACATATGAGGTGATCTTGAAAATGAGAGCCACATGCTTTGGGTAGTAGAGCAGAAACGTAAACGGGCTGGGCCCCTGATAACTTTGTGGAGCTGCCCTACCAGCCCTTTATTGCCTATGTTCACTTCTTAGTTTGGAAGAATAGACTCTTGTGATCTAAAATAACAGTTATGTATGAGTGTCGGTGTTATCTTCCATTCCTGCATGGATGTTCCTTTGCACCACGAATATGATGCTTCTCCCACCAAGAGATGGACTTTTATTTCTCCACTCATTGAATCTATGACTATGTGTCTTGCCATAACACGATGTGACTTCCAAGGCTAAGCTTCAATAGATCATATATCTTCTGTTCTCATCTTCTTAGAACAATGTCCCAATACCACCTAGTATATACTACTGGACAACAAGATGCCAGATGGATCAGAGACAATCCATTTTAGTGAAGCTTCCTGACCCAGTGAGCACTAACTGCCAGACACGTGAGCAAAATCATCTTCGACCACCCATCTCCATCTCCAGTGGAGCCACAAATGGTTAAAGCAACATGAGTGACCCCAGCAGGAAGCATCAGAAGACCCACCAAGCTGAGCCATACTGAAACTGCTGAATTTATAAATTATATAAAATGGGTGTTCATTAAACCACTGAGTTTGGAGTGGTTTCTTAAATAGAAATAGAAAACTTGTATGATTGTCATATCTAACTGTAACTAATTTTTAAGTACAACTCAAGCTACTTTATTTATTTTTTTAGATTATTT
>NW_004444109.1:3318026-3319241 GCF_000243295.1 Trichechus manatus latirostris | reverse complement strand
TGTGTTCTTTGTTGTTTGCTCGTCTGTGGGCCCAATACTATTCACCTCCTTCTCCAAGAGGCAGGGTCAGTCACTCAGATAACATACAGCAGGGCAGTTCTAGCTGAAGAGGAGTTACTGGGACGGCTTGTTTGTGGCACATACTACAGCCACCAGGGTGGTTTGGTAATCAGTGCAGGGCAGGTTCCAGTAGGCCATGCCTGTGCTGCTTGGTGGTGTGATGTTAAGCGCATGGTGCAGGTACGCAGGATGTAGCGGGGAGATTATGTGCGGAGCTAAGATGGATATGGGAGAGAGGAGAGAAGAACAGGAGCCAAAAACATACAAACAAACAAACAAAAAATGCTAAGGGAGCTTTCCTTTGGAGTGAAGAGATGAGAGACTATGCAATGGAGAAAAACAAAAAGGGGAAGAGGAAGAAAAAAAAAGAAAAGAAAAGTATGAATAAATAGAAATCAGAAAGGTTAAAGAACAGCAAAGTTCCCAGGGATCCCACTGGTGCAGCTACGAGGTCTGGGGAAGTTGTTCTCAGGTGTTGCTGTACAGTCTAGCTAGAAGGCGTAGAGGTATACAACACCAGGTATTCAGGGAACAGAAAGAGAAGGAAGATATAGAGAAATGAGAAACTGAGTAATGAAGAAAGACAAAAACAGAAAAAGAGGGAAAAGAAAACAAAACAAATTAAAAAAAAAAAGAAAAGAACAAGAAACCCCCCACCAAAAAGAAAAGAAAAAAACAACGAGAAAAGAAATGACTTCAGGGATCCCTCTGCACGTCTGTGTAAGCTGAGGGAGTAGTTTCCAAGCCACTCAGCACTGCCTGGGCACAACGGGCTCCCAACTCAAGAAAAGGAAAAGAAAACAAACAACAATTCAAAACAAACAAACGAACAAAAGCCCCAGGATCATGCCAGCGTGACAGCCCAGACCAGAAAGCAGCTCCACACTCAAATGGAGCTCTGCAGCCCCTCAGGAAGAAGCAAAGAGGGCTCACGGAACCAGATATTTGAGCGAAAGAAGGGGGAGGTGTCGAGAGGTAAGGAAGAAATCAAAACAAGCAGAAAAAGCAACCCCAGCAGCCAACAAATGGCACTCTGAGAGCTGGCCTGTTCAGGTAGGTGGAATCCAAGCAGCCGATGCTTCCCGGACAAGAAATTGTGGCCACAGGAAGCAGAGGAGGCCGAGTGGGGGTGAAGAAGGGTGGGGGGTGGGAAAG
>NW_004444109.1:3283526-3317920 GCF_000243295.1 Trichechus manatus latirostris | reverse complement strand
CTTGCTCTCCATTCTCTGTCAGTTTTCTCACTCCATTTGGTGCTTGGCTGAGTTCTTTATCGCTTCATTTGATGTTTTAGGGTTTCAGGATTGTTGTTTTCTCTGTTTGGCTTAGTTTTTTGGATCTTTGCTGTGGAGGGACGGCGTGGTGCTTCTGCCTAGAGTGCCATTTTGCTGGAAGTCTCAAGCTACTTTAAATGAATTCAAGTTTTAAAACCCAACAAGTTACAGCTCAGAGAACTAACAGAGGAAGATTCTCCTCTTTTCTACTACAGTATAACCTGCTAAAGCTGGAAGGTGGAAACCTGTCAGAAGGAAACCTCAAATATTTTCCACTAATAGAGAATGATAAAAAAATGGTAAGCTGTATCCTGTCAAAGGCAGAAAACTTGCAAGACCTGGGAAAACAAGGCCATCCCATCGAGTTCCACCTCTCACAGTTTTCACCATATATAGAGGAAGAAAATCAAAAGAATCCAACCCTTTGCCATCAAGTCAATTCTGATTCATAGCAACCCTATAGGACAGAATAGAACTGCCTCACAGGGTTTCCAAGGAGTGGCTTGTGGATTTGAGCTGCTGACCTTTTGATTAGCAGCTGAGCTCTTAATCTCTGTGCCACCAGGACTCCACATTTAGAAGAAGAGAGGCCCCTTTTCCTGTACAAGGATAATCCTTCTACTCACACTTGAGATTCCGTAACCCAGGACCTATGGGTAAAATATCTCCACCCCTAACAATTTCTTTGTTTCAATGTATGACCTTGCTCAAGATGCTTTGTTTTTAACAGAAAAATCAAATGTGTTTTTTCTTCCCTTTTCCTTCTTTCTACAAGTATCTTCTTTGACTAATAATCAAGCTTTAATCTGACTTTTCCTTCATAACACCATTGAAACTGACTTACTAAAGTATGCAAAATATCTTTATTACCAAAAACAGGGAATACATTCGAATCATAATCTCACCATACCTCTCTATGGTATTCGAAATTGAAGGCCATTCATAGTTTTGACACTATCATTTATCATTTGTGTCTCTTGGCTTCCTTTTTTTCTCCCCCTTGAGGTTTTCCTTTCTTCTGCAGAGTTCTTTTCTGACTATATGGATTTCCTTCTTTTTTTTTTTTTTTTTTGTCCAGTCTAGGGTTTATTCATTGGCTTTCTTTTTTCTTTCTTCTGTTTTTCTCTTCTTATCTGGCCTAATTTTAGTTTATACTCTTATTGAAAGCATTCGTTTAATTTCATGACTTCAATCACCAATAAACCTATGATTTCCAAATCTACAACTTCAATAAAACCTTCCACTTGAAGTCACGCATTGTGTTTCTGTCCCCTTAATAGATATCCCTATATGATTGCTTATGTGTACCTCAAGCTTATGCTCCCAAATGAACTCATATTCCCATAACACCCCTTCCTCCATCCTCTTTGGTGTATTCTTCTTCTACTCATAAGGTTATGTTAATGGCAGATGGCAGATACTCACCTAAATTTATATTCTTCACCTCATCCTTCATACACAATTAAAATATATTCTTCAATATCCCTTGCTGTTAAGAGTGGTCTATAGGACTACGTTCCAACTGATGTAATAGGAGAGAAAGTGATATGCTCCATTTCCACACTTGGCCTAAAGCATCTCCATGCATACTCCTCCATTCTAATTTTTTTTCAGCTGGAAGGAATAGAGACAACCCTCAAGGCAAACTTGAATGTTATGAGTTGAAAATAGTAAAATCTCTGTCAATTTAGGGCCTTGAACTACATTGTGGAAGAGAGTTTCCCCACACAATTCCATTATATGAGCAAGAAATAATGTTTTATTATACATAACCATTAGGATTTGCGGGACTTTATTCTTTCTTCTATACTAAAAAAAAAAAATAGAGTTGCCTAAATCCACAACTTGGATGTCATTATGGGTCTCTTCATTTCTCAGATCCAATTAATCATGTATATATAGACACATATACACATATGCCACCACATTGCACTCTTTCTATGTATTTATGTATCTATCCAGACAGACCATTTTTCCCCTTTTTATTCCCACCAGCATGTATACAAGTTCCCCATCTTTTCTTGTCTAAACTTTTTCAATGTACTGGTACCGTGTCTCCCTGAATACAGCCTGACTGCTGCTCATTACCATCTCCTCTCAACCCTGTATTTAAAATAATATTTATTTAATAAATGTTTAGTTATTTGATTTATTTATTCAAAAATTTTCAATTAATGTTGCATTCATTTATTTATCTAATATTTACTGTGAACTAAGTATGATTTGGGAGCAGTGGTGGTTCAGTAGTAGAATTTTTGCCTTCAATGCAGGAGACCAAGGTTCAACTCCCAACTAATGCACCTACGCACAGCCACAACCAGTCTGTTGATGGAGGCTTGTGTGTTGTTATGATGCTGAACAGGTTCCAGTGGAGCTTCTACACTAAGAAAGACTAGAAAGAAAGACCTAGTGATCTACTACCAGGTAATGAAAACCCTATTGATCACATCAGTATGATCTATTACTAGTTATGGGAATGGCACAGGACTGAGCAACATTTCATTCAATTATGCATGTGACCATCATGAGTCAGTGGCCAACTTGATGGCAGATAACAACAATTATGATTTAGGCGTTGTACTTAGAATGACGTGTGCATAAGCAAAATGCCTGACTTCAAGAAGCTTATATTTTAACAACACAAACAGGAATACAAAAAGAACTATAAAAACAGACTGCCTTTGTAGGTAGGATAAAACCCAAACCCCTTGGGATGGCACAAAAGGCCTTAGTGAAACTCTAGAAATTGTTAAACAGACGTTTTGGGAGCATTTGGAAGAGAAGGCAATGATCATTAGGAGCCAGCATGGGCTCACAAAGAATAACTTCTTTTTTGGTAGAGTTGTTAGACTGGCACGTTAGTTGAATTTTATAGGCAAACTTCGTTGATCTCAACAAAGCCTTGTTTGTCCCCAGTTAATTCTTTCATAGCTGTCTATGGAACAAAATAGAAAAATATGAGTTGGAAGGCAAACTATTACAAGGTCAATTAGTAGACAAGTGGTAATTAAAGTTCTTTACATGTTTGTTACCAAACTCTTCCCACTTTATACTATCCAAAAGGTTAACAAATAATATGAAATCATAGAAGGCAAACTAATACAATTTTATTCCTTTTTTCTTTTTTTTAATATTTTATTGCTTTGGATGAAAGTTTACACAGCAAATTAGATTCCTATTTAACAATTTTTATACAACTTGTGGTATGACATTGGTTACATTTTTCACAATATGTCAACATTTTCATTATTTCCATTATTTTGTTTCTGTTTCCCTTAATCTAGCTTCCTTGAGCCTCTTTAGCTTCTCATATTTGTTTTAAGCTAAATGTGGACTGTTTGATCTCATAGTTGATTATTAAATGGGAGAACAATCTTCATGGGTGATATTGTTTATTTTATTAGCCAATCTATTATTTGGATGAAAGGTAACCACTAGGAGTAGCTTCAGTTCTAAGTTCAAAGGGTATCTTAGGGCAATAGTCTCAGGGGTTCCTCTAGTCTCTATCAGTCCAATAAGCCTGGACTGTTTTAGGAATTTGAGTTTTGTTCTACGTTTTTCTCCCTTTCTGTGTGGGACCTTCTATTGTGTCCCTGGTCAGAACAGTCAGTAGTGGTAGCAGGCACCATCTAGTTCTGGTCTCAGGCTAGATGAGATCATGGTTCATATGGGCTAATAGTCCTGTGGACTAGTTTCTTCTTTGAGTCTTTGGTTTCCTTCATTCTCTTTTGTTCTGAATGAGTAGAGACCAGTAGTTGTATCTTAGATGGCTGCTTGCAAGCTTTTAAGACCCCCAACTCTACTCACCAAACTAGGATGTAGAACATTATCTTTACGAACTATGTTATGCCAATTCACCAAATTGTCCTGCAGGATGATGGTCCCAAGCCATCAAACCCAGAAATCCAATCCCGTGACATGTTTGGCTATGTCTAGAAAATATGTATAACTGTGTCCCCTCTGTGGTTTATTATATATATATGAATATATATGTAGAACACATAAACATGTATATACATATGCCTACAGATACACCTGTACATGCACATCCATATACTCATACGTGCCTTCCTACATACATATATGCATACAAGTCTACCTATGTAACCACGTACATTTTTTTGGTTGTTATTATTGTGGTTACAAAATCTCATGTCAGAGCATTTACCAAAATTATACCTTATTCTTGCATACTTCTTAGTGCCTCCATTTACCTTGGACAAGTGGTGCAGACTTCACCCATAATGGGTATTGCCTTTCCCATCACCAAAAACAATCAGAGTCTACTATCTAGAAGGGAGCCCTGGTGGCATGGTAGTTAAGAGCTCAGGCTGCTAACCAAAAAGTAAGCAGTTCAAATCCACCCTTGGAAACCCTATGGGGCTGTTCTTCTGTTCCTGTAGGATCTCTATAAGTAGGAATCTCTGTAAGTCTCTATAACTTGACTGCAACGGGCTTTTTTTTTTTTACTATCTAGATAATGATTAAGCTTTCCTCCTCCTCCCATCCATGGTAATTATCAAAAAACGTTGCTTTCTGTGTGTACACTTATTCTTGACTTTTTATAAAAGTGAGACCATACAATATTTGTCTCTTTGTGATTGGCTTATTTCACTCAGCATAATATCCTCCAGATTCACTCATGTTATTAGATGTTTTGCTGACTTCTCATTATTTTTTATAGTTATGTAGTATTTCATTGTATATATGTACCACAATTTGTTTATCCATTCATCTGTTGATACGGCAGTTAGGTTGTTTCCATCTTTTTGAGATTGTGAATAATGCTGCAATGAACATAGATGTGCATATGTCTATTTGTGTCCCTGCTCTTATATCTCTACAGCATACACCTAGGAATGGGATTGCTGGATCATATGGTATTTCCATTTCAAGCTTTTAGAGGAAGTGCCATACGGTTTACCATAGTGATTGTACATTTTACAATCCCACCAGCAGTATATAAGAGTTCCAATCCTCCACAATCTGATCAGCATTTGTTGTTTTCTGTTTTTTTAATCATTGCAATTTTAATCACAGGGGTGAGGTGGTATCTCATTGCAACTTTGATTTGCATCTCTCTAATAGCTAATGCCCTGTGGGGCAGTTCTACTCTGTCCTATAGGGTTGCTATGAGTCGGAATCGACTCGATGGCAAAAGGTTTGTTTTTTAATGGCTAATGATTGTGAGCATCTTTTCATGTATTTATTGGCCACCTGGATATTCTCTTTGTTGAAGTGCCTGTTCATGACCTTTGCCCATTTTTTGATTGGATTGTTTGTCTCTTTGTTGTTGAGTTGTTGAAGTTCTCTATATATTTTAAAGATTAAACCCTTATTAGATATGTCATTGCCAAAGATTTTTTCCCAGTCTGTAGGTTTTCTTTTTACTGTCTTGGTGAAGTCTTTTGATAAGCATAAGTATTTCATTTTTAGGAGGTCCTAGTTATCTAATTTATTTTCTGTCATTTTTGCACTTTCAGTTTGGTTGGATTGACTATTTATGTTGAAAATTAGGTCCCCTAGTTTTGACCCTGTGTTATCTTCCAGGATCTTTATAGTTTTAGCTTTAACATTTAGGTCTTTGATTTGTTTTGAGTTAGTTTTTTTATATGGTGTGACGTCCAGTTTTGTTAGCACCATTTGTTAAAGAGACTGTTTCTTCCACTTTGAATGGATTTTGACCCTTTGTTGAAGACCAGCTGTCCACAGATGTATAGATTTACTTCTAGGTTCTCAATTCTATTCCGTTGGTCTATGGGTCTGTCATCAACCCAGTACTAGGCTGTTTTGATTATCTTAGTTGCATAGTAAGTTTTGAGATCGGAATTGAAAGGCCTCCTACTTTTTTCTTCTTTATCAATATTCCATTAGCTATTTTGGGTCTCCTTCCTTTCTACATAAAGTTGGAGATTAGCTTTTTTCATTTCATTAAAGAATGTTGTTGAGATTTGGATCAAGACTGCATTATATCTGTAGATAGCTTTTGGTAGTCTTGACATTTTCACAATATTAAGTCTTCCAGTACATGGACATGGAATGTTTTTCCATTTATGTAGATTTCTTTTAATATCTTGCAGCTAATACAATTTTAAATTAAAGAAACTGATTAAGGGGAAGAATCACAATTCAGAAAAATATGCCAGCATTTTAGGCTCAAACCAACAAAATAAGAAAAGAGATCTAACATACGCTTACTGGAAAACCTCACGCAACACATTGTGCTAAACTCCTTAAAATAGAAATTATCTTTAACTCTTTTAATAGATTAATGAAGTAGATATTATTATTGTGTTGCCATTTTACTGATGAAGAATCCAAGTTTCCACAAGTTAGGAGTCTTGAACAAAGTCACTCAGCTATTAAGTAATGGAACTAGGTTTGGAGCCTAGTCTTCTTACTGTGAAGGACAAGCCCTTATCTCCACCAAACACTACAATTCTCTTGAAATTTAATAAGAATGAAATTTTAACTATATGTTTTATGTGCTTGTATCCAAAGAATTCATGTCACCAGTACAGCACTGCAGTTCTCCGACTTAGCAACAGTCACAGGAAACTTTAGTTGACTTCAACCTCAAATAGTGGAGATGAGAATCCATTAGGAAGTCTTCAGCTAAAGGTGATCAAAACTCCAGCTCAGCCTGGTTTAACCCTAAAGAAAATTTATTATCTCAAAGAAAATAAAATCCAGAAGTAGAATGGTTCCGGACTAGGTGTGGTAAATAGATCAGTCATGTTCCCAAGATCCCAGGTTCTTTCTTTCTCGTTTCTCTGTCCTCACCTCAGTGTTTGAGCTTTGTCCTAGCTATTCTAGGGTAAAAGTGTCTAGAGAACTTCTAGGCACTATTCCAGGAAGTTCCTGGTATTCTTTACTTAAACAAACTTATATTTTACCTATCATTCTCATGATATAGGATTTTTTTTTCCTCAGAAAACCTCCAGCACATCTTCCATTATTAGCCAAAGGAGATCAGAACTGGCTCAAATACCTACCATGAAATTGCAGTAAAGAAGAACTGGATCATACATTGCTGTTGTTGTTGTTGTTAGGTGTCGTCCAGTTGGTTCCAACTTATAGCAACCCTATTTACAACAGAAAAAAACACTGCACAATCCTGTGCCATCCTCACAATTGTTGCTATGTTTGAGCCCATTTTTGCAGCCACTGTGTCAGTCCACCTTGTTGAAGGTCTTCCTTGGGAGGATTTTTGTTTTCTTTCTGTCGCACTGGAATCCATATTGAAGGTTGTAGTCTTTGATCTTCATCAGTAAGTGCTTCAAGTCCTCTTCACTTTCAGCAAGCAAGGTTGTGTCATCGGCATATCTCAGGTTATGAATGAGTCTTCCTCGAATCCTTAGACTAAATACAATTTCCCTCAAGCTCGAGATGGTGTCAACCTGCCTCAAATTTTTGTGATGGAGTAGAGAATAAACAAAATCCACAAAGAAAAATGCAGAAAAAAAAAATTTTGGCAACCAAGAAAGTCTATAACAACATCAAAGCAATATAAAATTACTTCCAAAATTAATGTTGTTCCATGCTTATTCTCAGAGGGAGTCTTTGAATGTAAGCCAGATCCTGTGATGTGCCTGTGATCACGTGAATTATCTTTGTTTTCGCCAAATGTCCATTCGACAAATTTTTGGTATTCTCCTCAAAGAATCCACTACTTTATACAAGTGGCTGGTGATCGTATAAAGAATTTAGAGGTGGGAGAGGGAACAAACAATGTTAAATTGTTGTTAGTTGTTGTGAGGTGCTGTCCAGTCAGTTCCGACTCATAGCAACCCTATGTACAACACAAGGAAATGCTGCTCAGTCTTGCGCCATCCTCACAGTCATTGCTATATTTGAGCTCATTGTTGAAGTCACTGTGTAAATCCATCTTGTTGAGGATCTTCCTCTTTTTCACTGACCCTCTACTTTACCCAGCATGATATCCTTCTTTAGAGACTGTTCCCTCCCAATAATATGTCCAAAGTATGTGAGATGAAGTCTCGCCATCTGTCTTAGGCTGGGTTCTCTAGAGAAGCAAAACCAGTAAAGCATATAAATATATACAGAGAGAGATCTATATCAAGGAAATAGCTCACACAATTGTAAAGGCTAAAATGTCCCAAGTCCACAGATCAGGGTAGAGGCCTCTCCCAGTTCACGTAGCCACAGAAGGTGGGGAACCCAAGGTCAGCAGGTCGGAGAGGGGCTCCCGCTCACTGGCTGTGAAGGTCAGTGAATTCCAAGATCGGCAGACAAGACAGTCAGGTGTCTCCTGATTCAGGTAGCTGCAGGGGCTGGTGAACCCAAGGTCGGCAGGTCGGGGAACCGGACTCTTGCTTGCAGGCTGAGAAGTTCAACGAATTCCGAGATCAACAGGTAAGCTGCTAGCTCAAGTCCCACGAACCAGAGGTGAGACAACAAGAGGCAGCTGCTGAGTCTGGAACAAGGCAAAATCCTTGGCAAGGCAAGCAGGCAGAAGGTAACCGGTGGAAGGCAGAGAAACTGAGAGGGCAGTGAGCTGCCACAGGCCCCTCCTCCGCCAGTACCACTCAGCAGATTCCATCATGGGGGTGATCACAACATTGTACAACTACTAAAACACTGAGAATAATGGTCTAGCCAAGTTGACATACAATCTTAACCATCACAGTCCACCCCTTGTCAACTTGGCACCTGTACACATCTCCTGATACCATACATAATCTCTGAATAGGGATGATTACAGAATTTGGTACCTAGAGAGTGGGGTGCTGCTCTAACAAATACCTAAAATGTGGAAGCAGTTTTAAAACTGTGAATGGATAGACGCAGGGGTGACAGAGGACCAGCAGCAGCACAGAACCTACAGCAGCAGAGAAGCAGCAACAGCAGAGAACCAACAGCAGCAGAACCAGGAGACCGGTGTGACACGGCTCTGGAGCTGATCTGCGGAGTAAGAGAGCTGAGTGCCTGTGTGCAGGAGGCTTCCTGGTGGAGTGGAGTGCCTCTGGGCACTTATTGGTGGAGCTAGGCTTGACAATGTCAATATTTTCTCCCCTTATCATGATATTGTTTATTGGTGCAGTTGTGAGGACTCAGTTTTCTTTATGTTGAGCTATAACCCATACTTAAGGCTATAGTCCTTAATCTACATCAGTAAGTGCTTCAAGACCTCCTCAACTTCCACAAGCAAGGTTGTGTCATCTGCATATAGCAGATTATCAATGAGTCTTCCTCCAATTCTGACGCTATGTTCTTCTCAGATTATTTGCTCAGCATACAGATTGAATAAGTATGTGAAAAGAATACAACCCTGGTGTATGCTTTTTCCAATTTTAAACCATACAGTATACCCTTGTTCTGTTCAAATGACTGCCTCTTCATCTATGTACAGGTTCTGTATGAGCACAATTAAGTGCTCTGGAATTCCTATTCTTGGCAATGTTATCCATTATTTTGTCATGACCCACACAGTCAAATGCATTTGCATAGTCAATAAAACACAGGTAAACATCTTTCTGAGAGTCTCAGCTTTCAGCAAAGATCCATCAGACATTAGCAATGATGTCGCATGTCCCACGTCCTCTTCTGAATCCAGTTTGAATTTCTGGCTGTTGCCTGTCAATGAACTGCTGTAACCAATTTTAAATTACCGTCAGCAAAATTTCACTTGTGTGTGATATTAAGGATATTGTTCCATAATTTCTGCATTCTGTTGGATCACCTTTCTTTGGAATGGGCACAAATATGGATCTCTTCAAGTCGACTGGCCAGGTAACTGTCTTCCAAATTGCTTGGCATAGACAAGTGAGTACTTCCAGCATTGCATCCATTTGTTGAAACATCTCAGTTGGTATTCCGCCAGTTCCTGGAGCTTTGTTTTTTGCCAATGCCCTTCATTCCACTTTCACTTCTTCCTTCAGTACCATAGGTTCTTAATTTTATGCTATCTCCTGAAACGGTTGAATGTTGACAATTATATTTGGTGTAGTGACTCTGTGTATTCCTGCCATCTTTTTTTGATGCTTTCTGCATCGTTCAATATTTTGCCCATAGAATCCTTCAATATTGCAATTCCAGGCTTGAATTTTTTCTTCAGTTCTTTCAGCTTGAGAAATGCTGAGTGTTTCTTCCCTTTTGGTTTTCTGACTCCAGATCTTTGCACATTTAATTATAATACTTTGCTGCGTCTTCTGGAGTCACCCTTTGAAATCTTCTGTTCAAGTCTTTTACCCCATCATTTCTTCCATTCACTTTAGCTACTCTAAGTTCAAGAGCAAGTTTCCGGGTCTCTTGTGAAACTTTTATTTACTATAATTTAACATTTTTTAGTGTTAGATTACAATAAATAAAATTCCCAGTAATTAAGAATTCATTTCATAAGGCATACTTGCTAAGCAGGATTTATTTTTATTGTTGTTATTATTATTTTACAATGGCGCTTCTTAATCCTGTCTCTTTTTAAATGTTTTTTTCTCATAAACATTCAAACTTCCTTTAATAGTGCACCCAGTTCCTACCAATCAAACACTAATACCAAAACTCAATAATCCTTACCAAACGAGAACTATTTAGTTAGAAGGTATAACCCTTCTTCAAAGGCAGTTTAACAGCTTATTTTACTTGAATATGTCCAGCTCAGCACCATCTCCCAATGCTGCTTATCCAAGTATGTCTTCCAAATACATAAGGTATTCTGACAAGTAGGAAATCTGAAGAACATTAACTACTTTCATGTTCTTTATTTTTCAGTTTGCTTCAGTAGGACTATGTTCATTACTGAGTACCATCGTTTAAGGAAATGACATTTTGCTCAGTGAAGAGTATAGAAACTACACCAACCAGTAAGGAAAACTTGAAACAAATAATCTGAAGGTGCGATGGCCAATTAAAAAAATATTAAATAATTTTGCCATTACAGGTAAAAATTTTTCTTGCTACTGCATATATGAAAAATTTTTTTCATCTTTATATTTTTCTACATAGTTTCTCTAAGTAATTTAAAAGTGTGCATTTGAAGGTATTTTTTCATGAATCAGTTCAATGCCTGAGAGGGAGGCCTCCTCCACTCTCGCATGCCCTCATTTTTTATCAGTTTTAAAGGCCCATTGATCTGTCCTTTATAATAATTTTTGTTTCTAAATTGATTCTTTTCTTCATGAATCCATCACTATTGTCCATTTTTATCTTATATCTTTCAAGCCAGCACTGTCCAATAGGTCTCTCTGTGATAATGGGAATACTCTAGATCTGTGTCATCCAATATGGTAGCCATTTGCCATTTGTGGCTATATAAATTTAGCTTAGTTAAAATTCAATAAAATGAAAAATTCATTTTCTCAGTTATGCTAGCCTCATTTCAAGTGTTCAAAAGCCGTATGCAGCTACAGTCTACCATTTGATAAACCAAAAAACTCATTACTGTCGAGTCGATTCTGACTCATAGTGCACCATAGATGGAATTGACTTGAGGGCAATCATTTGATAGTCAGTGTTTATTGCATTCTGGTCACTGCAAAAGTGCTTAATATTTTGTTTTATTTAATCTTCATTTGCAGTTCTCTGATATAGTATTAATTCTCTGCAGAGTATTGCTATTATTCCTGTTTTGTTATTGTTGTTTTTAGTTGCTGTCAAGTCAGCTTTGACTCATGGCAACCCATGTACAACAGAACAAAAAGTTGCCTGGTCTTGGGCCATCTCCATGATTGTTGGCATGCTCAAACCCATTGTTCGGGCATCTGTGAATTTTGAGTGCCTTCCAACCTAAGGGGCTCATCTTCCAGCACTACATCAGATAATATTCTATTGTGATTCATAGGGTTTTCATTGGATAATTTGTGGAAAGAATTGCCCGGCCTTTCTTATTAGTCTGTCTTAGTCTGGAATCTCTGCTGAAACCTGTCTACCATGGGTAATCCTGCTGATATTTGAAATACCAGTGTTATAACAATATGAAAGCCTCCACAACGGGACAAACTGACAGATGGGTGATGGATTTCCATTTTACAGATATAAAAACAAAGGTGTAAGGAAATTAAACACATGGAAAATTATGCAGCTAGTTAGTAACAGAGTAGGGGTTTCAGTCACATCTTTTTGACACCAGCATCCAAATTCTTAACTCCTAGGCTCCACTGCCTTGTGTTCTATAGAATACTGATTTAAGAGTCTTATCTGATACTCACCCATGTACTCTTTTCTTCTGGCAAAGGCTGACATCAAAGGCAGTCACCCAAGAATATGCACTGCTGTGATCAACTAACACAGACATTTTGAAATCCCTAATAAATCTGTATTCTTCTTTTGCCTTTTTCAAATATATGGTCAAAGTACTTACTTGAATTTCACATACTAAACATTCAGTGTGAATTGATTGAAGTAAAAATTTCATAATTAATATCACTTAAAAACTTCAAAAATTATCGTATAGTGTAGTATTAATAGTATTAATGTATTAGTATTAATGTTATAGGGGGGTCCCTCTGAGTCGATTCTAAATCTACTCGATAGCAGTGGCAACAACTTTACTACTATAAAATAAGACAGTGCTTTAAGTCACATTGTAGCAAGTGAGTAAAATCTGAGAACTATAAAGCTTGATTTGTACCTCAATAAATATATCACTGTGAATATACAGTTTGGGCATTTTTTACATTTCCAGTCTCCTATATACATTCTTTCCCCAACCCAAGACATTATCACTATCTCTATTCTAACCTTAGAGTCTCCTGCATATGTCAATACATAATTTGAATTAATAATTTATTACACACTTGTCTTCTGAAGAAACAATAAACCATTTTACATTTACAACAAAAGGAAATGATTAGGGCCAAAATTTGTTTCTATTTCCCTTGGTTCTCAGTAACAGAAAAGGGGACACCTCGGTGGAAACCAACTAACTCTTTTGTCTCTCCTATTCTGCAGGTAAGCAGCTTGCACTTCTCAGAACGTCTCCATCATATAAACCTGACCATTAAACTGTGTGTTGACGTGGCAGTAACTTCTATTATTTGGAGAAGAAACCCAGAGTTTAAGAGCAATCATGTTCAAAGAGAAGAGGAGAATTAGATGTTTGTTGATGTTTTTAGAGCTTTTAGTCATAATTTTCTTCCTAGCATTTCTCTCTACTATTGTCCTTAGAAACAGAGCTCAACTCTCTCCATCATAGCTAGAACTACAGAAACCATGCAGAGGAAAAAGCACTGTAAAATTTGCTAAAAAAATTAAAAAGAGAGATGATAGATTTTGAGACTCTGTAGGGAAATGATGCCGGGACTTGGCAATAAGAACACTAGTTAGGCAGGTACTTAAAGGAAGAGAATTGTCTTAAGAGAGGGAATAAAAAACAAAACAAGAAAACGTTACTGTCGACACTGACTCATGGTGACCTCATGTGTGTCGGAGTAGAACTGTGCTCCATACAGTTTTCCAATGGCTGGTGTTTTGGCAGTAGATCACCAGGACTTTTTTCTGAGGAGCCTCTGAGTGGACTTGAACCACCAATCTTTCAGTTAGCAGCTGAGTGCATTAAGTGAGGGAGCACTCATGCAGGTCTCACACTAAAGACTGAAGCCCTGGTTTCTTATGGGGTACAATCAAATAAAGGAGAGCAAGGCCTAATTTGTCCACTCGTTCCCCTCCCAACACCATGCAACTTTGGGATAATTACTGGATGCTTATAGAAATAAACGTTTAAACTTGCTTTAGTGTTCTCTAGGGAAAATTAAAATTATTTTGCCAAACCCAAGAACCAGGCAAAGGTATGTGACTCAGTAATTTTTATCATGTTTGAGAATATTCTGATAGCTGCTTGGGTAAAAAAAAGGAAGAAAGAAATTTGTTGCTGGCACCTCTACTAATTAGCCCCTATCTTACGGTGTTAGAGAATGAAATTTTCTTGCTCAGTATGTCTGTTCAGCAGCCACAGATGCATTCTTATTTTTTGTTGCTCACTATGTCTGATTAAGAGCCGCAAGTTCATTGCTTATTATTTCTGATTAATGGTCCATACCTAGCTTCCTCAGATGATGACTGTAAGTTGTCATGACCTGGATTATCCTATATCATGGTGACAGTAGCTTAATTAGGTATATATAAGACAATAGTTTGGACCTATCCTTGTGATCTTATGCAAATAACTTATTTTGTGGATATTTAAATTCTTTCCCCACAAACCTTTGTCAAATCGTCTCACACTTTAGTTTTTTGCTGACTCCCTTGTTACTAGAAACTTTGACACATGCTCAGGATCAATTTGTCTAAGACGTTTGCTTTAACAGAAGATATTCTTAATAAGATGGGGAGAGAGGTGATTCAGCGGTAGATGTCTTGTCTTCTACATGGGAGACCTGGGTTTGATTCCCTGCCAATGCATCTCATGCACAATCACCACTGTCCCTCAATGGAGGCTTGTGTGTTGTTATCAGGGCTTCAAACTAGAAATCAGAGCTTCAAACTGGTTTATTCTGGTTTGAACCCCTTCTGAGAATTTTCAGGTCTAACAAGTTCCCAGGAAATTACACTGAAGAATCACTTGAGGATCTTGTTACGATGAAGATTCTGATTCAGTATATCAGGGGTGGAAATGCAAATTCTCAGCAGGTAATTTGTTATAAATGCAAATTCGCAGCACAGGTTCAAAATGGAATGAACCGGTTCAAAGCCCTGGTTGTTATGATGCTGAACAGGTGAGCTTCAAGACTAAGAAAGACTAGGAAGAAAGTTTCAGCAATCTACTTCAAGGAAAACCAACCGTGGGGATAGTGCAGGACCAAGCAGTGTTTCATTCTGTTGTACATAAAGTCACCATGAGTTGGGGGCCGACTCCACAGCAGCTAGCAACAACATTCTTCATGGGAACTTGTTAGAAATGAAAAGGCCGAACACCTCCAGGAGAGTTCTCTCGGGGACATAGGAAGGAACATTGGCAGCAAATTCAGTAAAGGCCACCTAGTAACCCCCCTCAGGTGACAACCTAACCAACAGGCTTGCCTACCTCTGTATATACATTCCACAGGACCAGGATTGTCAGATAAAATGTAGGTTGCCCAATTAAATTTGAATTTGAGATAAACATTTTTTTAAGTATAATGTATGAGATATACTTTTACTTAAAAGAGTATTGGTTGTTGATGTGAAATTCAAATTTAACTGACCATACTGTACAACAACTCTAGTTCCACAGAACAGAAAAGGAAGTAGCCTGGAAACAGCTTATATTCCTTGCTAACAATCTTTTGAGGATGCAACTGACATCCTTAAAGATCTATTCCTTTGAATAAAAAGTAGGAAGAGGTGAGATTAGAGCCCTAGAACAAAAAGAAAGGCACAGTAAGGATAGTAACATGACTTGGGGGGTTACAATCAACTAGCCCTTGTTGAGGGGAATCCACTCCTTACAGAGATCTGAATACAGTAACTCAAGCATGGACTCTGCTACACTGGTGGTTCACATCGCATCAGAAAACAGCAACAACAAAATAATAACCACCTTTGTGCATCTATATTCTGGCTGTTATAAATGAGGACATTTAGATAATTTCATATGCCTGTAACATAGGCTTTAAGTCAAGCTAGCCTAGAGTACACTGTGTAAACTAATCACACACATTTGGCCCTACTATCTGACCTCTCCAAAGTTCACTTTTCTCAACTTAAATCAATAAAGTAATGCTGCCCATCTCATAAGGGCGATGAGTTTTAATATATTCAGTGACTGAATCATAATAAGCATTCAATACAGTTTACCTATTATTACTAAAAAGATATAGCTATAAATATAAAGGAAATGATATTTTGGAAATTATTTTTTATCTAAATAGATGTTTTCAACCAAACTAGACTTCTTTATTTACCACAATATCTCTCACTTCAGGACAGTGCTCTGGGGCAGAGAAAGCAGTCAAGAAATATTGGTTGAAGGAATGAATGTATTCAGATAATTCAGTTTAAGCATACAACTTATTGTCCTGTGAAAACAGCTTTGGATAAGATTCTATCATCTTGTCACAGACTTTTCAGAACCGTGTCTTTGGCCCTAGAAAAGTTGTTTTTATGAGGCTATATTTTAGTTTGCATACCTTCTCTATAGATTTCTGCTTTCTTCTGTCCGGATTGAGTTTCAGTTGATTAATCCAGGATGGAAGATGCAATCGTCATTGTTGTGGTTCAGTATAATATATTATTCTAAAAAATTGGCTTTATTTTATTTTTATTTTTTCTTCCCTGATGAAAGTTTATAGCTACCTTGTTCACATGCTATAGTAAACACGTAATTAGTAATTTTCATTTCCAGATCAAGAAGAAAATCACTTTGAAAACAGAAGTCATCATTACTGTGATTATATAGTAAATTATTGTTAAAACCATTGTTTTCAATATCATAATTTTGGTTTTCATTATTCACAATTAAGAAGAAAAAAAATATTAGTGAAATAAGAGAACACCTAGCCTCCAAATTTCCACATTTAATATTATTCTTCACAATATTTGTGTATATATTGGTCATAACTCAGCACTAAAAAAGGTAAAGGAACTTTCTCTTTCACACCAATAGAAGCCAACTTCTAAATTAAAGGCACTTCATATAGACAGTCTTTTCACAATAGGAATTGATGATCTATTATTTCATCGAGTTTGCGGCTTTGGTCAAAAAGGATTTAGTAACTTAAATAATTAAGATATGTGTGGATGAGCAAGACTAAATCTGTACAAAAAAACCAAAGACAAACAAACAAACAAAGACTAGAGAGAAACACATATGTTATTGGACAAATGTTTTGATGAAGCCTTAGGAAAAAAAGAATAGACACTAATAAAATTAAGTGTCATTCATGCGCTATATACAATGCAACCAAAGACAGACGTGAAGGGCTGATGTTAGAATAATAATGAATAATAAAGCTATTCAATGCCAACTCCCATTTTACTTGATTATTACAGGTTCTTTGATTGAATTAAACATGACCATATTTGAAAAAGTCTCCTTGGCTAATCACCGTATACATTTCAATTATTGAATTCACCATCAATCCATTACCAAAAATAATTGACAGCCAAAGTTTTATATCACTTATGAGGAGGCTGAGTCAGAATGACACATTGTAAAGAGATATAAATCTACAGTTAACAACATCTGTGTTATTGAAAAATAATAATAATCGCAATAATACCTAAGTACTTTTTAATGGGACAGGTCATGTCCCAAGTTCTTTATTTTCATTTACTCTTCCCAGAAACTCTGAAGTAGGTATATTGTCTTTCTCATTTTACAGATAAGGAAATTAGCTTAAAAAAGTTAACTAAATCACTAAATCATGAGTTCAGTAAGTGAAAGATTTATAATATGTCTCTCTCATCCTAAAACCGTTTATGCTGTAGTCTCTGCCACCTGGTCAATATGTCATCTAACCTGACTCAGTTTTCTCATTAATATGATTGGATAGATAGTCATACCGAGGCTAGGAGTTTCAATGGTACCAAATGAAGAAAATGTACCTGAAATGTGTGAAAACTGTAAAGTCTAATAAAATTACAGATATTTTAACTACGAACAAATATTATTGGGTGCATTAAATAAATAAGGCTCAAGCTTCAAGATGTTTCTACTATATTTTGATAACTCCATAAATAATTAAAAATAGATGATGGCATGCAAGTTTCAGAAACAGTTCCAAGGAATGAGAGTGATCAGGAAGAGAGAAGCGTCAAGTAATAGGTAAGAAAACTAGAATGGGCTTTTAGCACAGTATGCCAGGGTAAAGGAGAAAAGAGAATTTATGTAACTCAATTGGCTAAGTTTTGTGCAATGAGTTAGTGATAGACGACACTGGAACGTGCAAGATTAAATGTGGGAAAGTCTTGAATGCTCATCAAAGAGTATATCCTTTAACCTATAGAAATGAAAACTGTCATAGGCAGACATATGAGATGAACAAACTTGGAATTTGATAACATTAATCTAGTCGCTAAACCCAGAAAAAATATTCTTTAAGAACTCTGAAGCAATCTTCTCACGGGTTGTTGAGGGTCTAATAGTCCTGGACATGGAAAGGAAATCCATCAAATGAGAGAGAGAGAGAGAGAGAGCTGATAATCAGACTACATTTTAAGAATTATTGCCTAGATTTTTTCAAGGAAGCAAAAAGACAGATTAAGGTCAGGGGTAGTTCTAATTCACTGTACACACCCTCACAAGTCGCTACATTTTTTTAAATTCTATTTTTATATTTTAAAGTCAACACTATAGTTACTTGTTCAAAATGCAAAAAGTATAGACAGAGGTTATACAGTGCAAAGTTTTCCTCTTATCTTTGACCCTCAATTACCAATTTGCTCCTTTCTTTTGTAGACTTCCAGGAATAAGTAATGCATATGTAAACTATGTATATATAATAATCCCCTTTTATACAGTAATGCAGTATACATGTGACACTCTTATATTTACTGCACTTTTCACTCAACAATACATCTAGGATTTTTAATTTTCAATACATCACAAACTTCCTCATTCTGCTGTGCAGCCTTATTGTACTGCCTTACTGACTATGCCAGATCTTTTTATGCAGTCCATTTTTATGGACATGGAAGAATTTCTAATCTGCAATTTCAATAGTGGCAACCAATGTCACAAAACAATATGTGCATTAATTGTTTAATGAGAAACTAGTTTGCTCTGTAAACCTTCACCTAAAGCACAATAATAAAAAAAAAGAATAACCTGATTCATGTACCATTCCTCACTATTAAAAGTATATCAATTAAGTAAATTCTTAGAAGTTGAATTGTGAGTCAGAGAAACCAAAGAAAACCAAACCCATTGCTGTCAAGTAGATTCCAACTCAGAGCGACCCTATAGGACAGAACAGAATTGCCCCATAGGGTTTCCAAGGAGTGCCTGGTGGATTCGAACTGCTAACCTTCTGGTTAGCAGACGTAGCCCTTAACCACTGTACCACCAGGATCAGAGGTTGTGTGTAATATTATTAGGCTCCATAATGATTGTAACACCCTCTAGCAATATATGAAAATTTCTAATTCCCCACAGTCTGATCAGTACAGTAGATAATCAAATGTATTTTTTTAACCAATAAAAGGGTGAAAAATAGTTAAGTATAGTTTTAATTTTCATGACTTTTGTTATACTGAGTTTGTAAATCTTTTATAAGATTAAATATTTATAATTTATTTTCCGTGACAATGTCTGTCTATATTCTTTGCTCATTATTTGTTATTGGTTTGCCTAGTCTTTCTTTCTTTCTTCTTCTTTAGTTGGAGAACCTTTTCATGTGTTAGGATATTAGTCCTTTGTGATATGAGTTGCAAATATTTTTCTAATTGATATTTGTCTTTTGACTATGCTCACGTGGTTTTGCTGTGGAGATTAATAACATATATAGGTTTTAGTTTTTCACTGTTTTCTTTTATGTATTCTGTGTTTTCTGCCTTACTGAGAAAAGCTCTTCACCATTCTGAGATATTTTTAAAATTATTCTTGCCTAATGTGTTCTAGGAATTTTATGTTTTTCATTTTTATATTTAAATATTTGATCTCTATGGAATCCTCTAAGTAGTAGAGTGTGAGGTATGATTCAAATGCGTTTGTTTTACAGATGGCTACAGAATTGTCAAGATAACATTTATTATAATATAAAATTCCAACTTCGTCTTTCGCTAAGTTCCTCTATGTGTTTGGGTATGCTTCTAGATTCTCTCTTCTCTTACACTGATCTTTGCCTTAGCATCACAGTTTTTTAAAAAGCAGTATGATTTTATTGTGTTAGAACATATTATAGCTAGTCTTTCAGCATTATTCTTCATTTTCAAAATTTTATGAGTAGTTTTGATTGCTTATTTCTCCATAGAAACTTTAGATTCAGATTTTGTATCTCAAAAATCTCTTATTTTTATTTGGGATCCCTTTAAATCTATTAATTATCTTAGGAAACATTTCTACTTTATTATGTTGAGCCTATTTGTTTTTCAAATCGAAAATTGCATGACTAACTTCTAACATTTTTTTTCCCCTCAGTATCCACATCCAACCCAAGACATAACAAAATAAACTTGACAGTTCAGCCTGGGCAGGGAGGCCTGGAGGTGTAGCCTGGTTGAGCTACTCACAGCATGTATTTGAAAAATCACCCTAGTTGAGATCAGCAGCCCGTTGGAAGTTCAATATGAAAGAGTGAGATCATCCCACAGCAAAGACTCCGGTAGACCTTTGAGCTGGATAGAAAACAGGGAGGGAGGATTGGCGTCCACAGCCCATGAGAAGCGAGGTGAGACTAAGTAAAGATGACTGATCACCTAGAAGCCTTGCTTAAGCCAAAGGGACAAACCAAACACCCAGCAGCAGCATTGAGGCCAGCAGGGGTAGCATGATCAGGCAGCCCTGTAGAAGGCACTGCATTTTCCTTGCACATCCTTTCTGCAGTGTGAGTTAGGTGTGCAACAGCAAAACCTGGCCCAGCTGTGTTAGCTACTTATTGCCCATCCCTTATTTATTGTCTGTTTATTGTCTTATATCTCTAGAAACCTCTTCCAGCATATAAATTTCAGGACAGCAGAAACTTTTCTAGTTTAATTACTTATTATATCTCTAGCAGTTAGAACAGTACTTGGCACTTATTGGACACTCCATAAATATTTTTGAAAGGAAATGCAATAGATATATATTGAATAAATGAATAACATATAATTAATGGAGTGAGATTATGCTACAAGTATTGCCTCTGATTACTGTATTCCATTAGTTTATTAGTGAGATGGACTGTGAGAAAACAGAAAAGGAAAAAGCCCAAAAGGTCAGAGGTGTGAGAAGTGAATGAGAGTTAAAGCTAAACATGTCATTAGTTTACCTTGAACTGCATTATGGTTAACCCTGTGGTCTAGGTGAATCCAAATTATTACTCGAGTAAATGTTTTAACTTTTCAATTTGTCTGTTTGCCCTTAACCATGGTATTTGTCTGACAGAAAATTTTATTTGGAGTTTTACAATCATTTAAGACCTTGACCTTTCACCTTTCCTCCAAAAATCAAATTGGAGTAAGCATTGACTTAGCTTGTTATCGCTGAAAAAAATATGGTCTAGAGAAAACTTTGCTTTCAATAGCTAATGCACAGTGTCTTATTCATGTGTCTATTATGAGTGAACTTGACCATTGCACTAGTTTCCATAATCGCTTCCCTACCGTTAGAACAATTTTTGATGATATCACCCTCATGCTTCACTTCCTTAATTAGACCCCAGTGCATCGATGAGTCATTTTAACTTTCTCCTGTGAAAGCTTTTCATGCCCAGGGCTAACCCCTGTCTCTAAGTTTTATATTGTTCTTCTTAGCCAAGGCTATAAGATATTCCAGTACAATTCTTTCTGGACAATCTGAGCAAGATTTTATTGACAACAATAAAATCACGTACAATGTGAATCGTTACTTGTTTCTTTAATGCTGCCTGAGTTAGAAAGCGATATGATGTTTATTGAATACCTACTATGTGTGAGGTTGTGTAATCTAATTTAAAATTAAAATATTAGTCTTAGTAAATTAATAATCGCTCACTGTAAAAATTTTGGTAAATATGCAAATTTATAAAAGGCAAAACAAAAATCAAAGAATGGCTCTTTCCCAAACTGAAAGTAATCATTTGAATATTTTGATGTATGCCCCATCTTCCAACGGGCTTTTTCTATGAATATGTTTATTATGTGCATGTGATTGTGCTATCTATGAAGTTTTTTCTACTTATTAAATTATGGACACATTCTCATTTTAAATACTTACATTTTTTGAAAAACCGTTTTTAATGATGCTGTATATCCTATTGTTACGCTTTTATGCTGCTTCTAATGGGCAACTGGAATTGTGATTGTTGGTATTAAACCCCAGGTGAAACCAAGAACAAGGAACTGTCGGGGCACAGCCCAAGTGGATTATCTCCCCATGATGACTTATCTTTGGTTTACTTTAAAATTTGAATTTAAAAAGTATAAAAATTATGATTTTTTTATGGTATAGTATAATAAAAGGAACTGTGAACCAAGTTGTATCCTTTCAGTAATTAATTAAAAAACAAACAGTTGCCATCGAGTCGATTCCAACTCATAGCAACCCTATAGGACAGAGTAGAACTGCCCCATAGGTTTTCCAAGGAGCAGCTGGTGGATTCAGCCAGCCAACCATTTGGTTAGCAGCCAAGCTCTTAACTACTGTGCCACCAGGGCTCCAGTAACTGATTTATTAATAGATAATTTATCATATTCCATATTCTAACATTTTGGATAGTTACATTAGATAGATAGATATCCAAGATACATACATTTGGATATAACATTAAGATATTTTTGAAATAAACTTTGTGTTTTAAATCACATATGATACATGGGACCTGCTGGAGGCAATAAACTATTCTTGTTCCACTGAATGCTATAAAATTGCATAAATTTTAATAAATCGTTTTTTAGATCAGATTCTTACTGGCTGAAAATCAAATTTATGAATCATCAGTTAATCCCTTCCAGCAGTTTAGGTTGGAGGTGATGGGATTAGTGTAGTTGTGGGAGGTAGATTGGCTTGTGCGGAAGTAAAGAAAATAAATTAACCCAACTGTTGGTTCAAAAAAACCTCCCAAACCTGTTGCCATCAAGTCTATTCCGACTCACGGTGACTCTATAGGAAAGAGTAGAACTGCCAAGGAGCAGCTGGTGGATTTGAACTGCCGACCCTTTG
Organism: Trichechus manatus latirostris; assembly: GCF_000243295.1. NCBI lineage: Eukaryota > Metazoa > Chordata > Mammalia > Sirenia > Trichechidae > Trichechus > Trichechus manatus. The sequence continues at coordinate 3,295,146 of NW_004444109.1, read as the reverse complement.
GTTAGCTGCTGAGCTCTCAATCACTGTGCCACCAGGGCTCCAGTTGTTGGTTTAAGTATGGTTTTATTCAACATGTTCAATGGAATTAAAATCATGCTGCTCAGTTTTGTAGTGTGATTGAAGAAGAGGAAGTGTGGAGTCAAAAGCATATGTTATAATACCAGGATTCTGCCAACACTTGTGTAAATTTATGCTCTGTTTGTTTCCTGAATGATACTCAGAAACACATGGGAAATGGTATTAGCCAAAATTCAGTGTCACAATGGCCACCAAACACAGAGAATCTGTTTTCTCATGAGGGCCTGAGTCTGATGTAGCCTAGAGTTAGGGAGCAGACCAGAGGAAACTACTCCCTTTTCTTCACTTCAGCTCTTCTTAGTGTTCTGCTACCTCCATTCCATGTAAGGAAATCATTAGAAAGAACTAAGAGATCATGTTGATATAAATATTCCTTAAGGCTTTATTCTACATGAAGATTTTCATTTCAGTTTATTTATAGGTACTTTTAATTATTCAGAATTCAGTTCCTTGAAAATAAAATAAAAAATTTCAATTTAGTGATACAAATCGAAGACTCAAATGACTCTGTATGGGAAAAGTTAAAGATACAGAAAGTCAGCATAGGTAATACAGAAAAGCAGCTCAGTTGGAGAAGACCGCTACAGAATTAATTGGTAGAGGCTTAAGGACCTCAGAGGAGAGAAAGCGCATAGTTTATGAGATTATTTTCTGGGACACTGTTTTGAGAACAGTGTAGTAAAACTTTCTTTGAGATAAATTGGTAAAGCAGAAGGCTAACATCACCATAGTGCTGACTAAAACTTTGTGGACATGTTCTTAGCAGCCGCAGAATGTGACTATCATTTGTACAGCTGTATGTGTGACCTTCTCAGATGGGCCAATATTTCCTAGAGTTTATTCTGAGGTAATTATTTGGGAAATGCTACATTGCTCAAGAATAGGTTATGAAAACAAGACCTTAAGTTAGATAACTGTGCCAAATAGCCAGTTTCATCTCTGTAAGAGTCTTACAAGAAAAGTCTCTCCTTATCACTGTTATTTTCTTTAATTTAGAAGTATGCGCCATGCTTGAGGAACCAGGTAATTCTCAGGAATAATCTGGGTTCATAGAGCAAATGCAGAGTAAATACATTACATTTCAGTTATCCTGATGGCATATTAATAAGCATAAAATAACTGCAATTATAAGATAGCCCAATAAACTCTAAGGAATACTTTACATTAAAATAACTAATACAATGAAACACACAAAGGGTTATTTGACAACATTTTGGTGAATATGACCCTAATAGTTGAGGTTGCTTTTGTTGTATTTACTGAATAGAAACAAGAGGAAATTAAAAGAAAGTCTCAGGCAAAATAGGAGATGTTTAATATGACAGATTTAATCAGCTGACACAAATATTATAATATATTAGCACCTTTAATAACATGACCTGCACTTGCTCCTCAGGGAGCACAACACAACAAAAACAAAGATCATTCTTCTGAAATGACAGCTGTTGATAATTCTCTGTATTTACACATTTCTTTCCTTCTAAAAAGCACAACATCTCCTTCATTTTTTGACGTTCCTCTACGATTTACAGGTCTGAATTCACATTTCTGATAATTCAGCTTTTGCCCTAAACCAAGTCCATTGTGAAGTCAGGGGAATAAGGATTATGCCAAAGCTGGGACTAGGAAAGGCCACAGAACAGAAATCGAGTGAGAAGTATTGAGTTAAAAGATTAACATTTATCTTAGATTATCACAAAAATGGCCAAAATATTCTCCTGGTTTCTGGGCTACCTCCAGAAGCTCAATCTATTCTAACTTATCAACAAATTCATTCTTTCTTAAAATGTATCTTTGATCATGCTGCAGTCACGTAAAGTCCAATAACCAGAAAAACAAACCATTGAGTTGATTCTGACTCCTAGCGACCCTATAGGACAGAGTAGAATGGCCCCATAGGATTTCTGAGGCTATAATCTGTACAGGAGCAGGTTGCCACATTTTTCTCCCAAGGAGAGGCTGATGAGTTTGAACCATCAACCTTCCGGTTAGCAGCTCAATGCTTAACCACTGCACTAGCAGGGCTCCTTAAATATCCAGTAGCTTCTCATAAATGAAAGATAAATGCTACCCTTTTATCCTCTGGCCTCTGCTTATCTTCCAACATGTCTTTCACATTTATCAATTGCCTAAACGTTCCACTTAGCCAGGCTGTCCTATATTCTCTTAGCATTACTCAGGCATTATTCTCTCCCCACCCTTGCTCACAAAACCACTCTGAAACATACCCTGAAATGACTGTCTGATTTCTCTCATTGATATCTTCCCCCAAATATTCTAGAAAAAAATGATTACATGTATCCCTGAATTTCTATACCACCTTGCTTTTACAGTTAATTCTGTATTTTACCTGTCCATACCTATTTTCTTGAGGTCAGAGTAATGTTCTTTAGCTAGGATTCCTTCCTGAGGCTTAGTCTTCCAAGTACCCTGTTGTTATTTGACAAACATTCAGTGGTTGAGTAAACAATATCTGATATACCTACCACCAAGTCTGGGTACAATTATATGAATTGAAATATGGATAACATGAATAAGGCAGAAAATATTTTCCAAATGTCTCCAAATTTATACTTAACAAAGATCATAAGCAAGCCAATCAGGAAGAATCATGAAGTAAGCAACTCTCTACTTGTATGTTTGGGTCCTTGCCTTTGCGATGGCCAACCTGTGTCTTGTTTCCATAGGACAGTGGCTGGACACCATTCTGCATGATGAATGTATTACCTGATCCTGTAGGATCTTTACTACTGCCCTTAGAATCACCTGGCTCAAATTTCTTACCTTAATAATTCTTTGAAAGGCTTAAACTGCGACAGTTTGGATGAAGTAATTTAGAAAGAATGAATCCAAGCTGTGGGCCAAATGTTTTACAGCCAAATACAACAATTAACACAAGGAAGAAAGCAGCATTTACAGAACACTGCTATATTCTAGGCACTGTGCATGGGACTTTATGAATATATCTTTATTCCCACTATTTGCAAAGAGAAAATTTCAGTGAAATGCCAGGATGGTTAATTAACTTGCCCAAGGTCACATAGCCAGAGTAGCAATGCTAAGATTCCTGCTAAATAAGCTGCATGTATAATACAATTCTATTTTTGTGTGTGTATGGCTAATTGCCTCCATGAACAACTGCCTCCTTTTCCATGAGACCAAAAGAACTGGATGGTGCTAGGCTAACATTATTGAACATTTTGATTGAAAATTCTATAGACGAATCCTGATCAAAAGGGGGAAAATGTAGACCAGAATTTTAAATTCTCATGGACTCCAGACTTCCAGGAGCCATGGGGGCTGGAAGAACCCCTGAAACTATTGCCCTGAGACAATCTTTAAAACTTAAACCAAAAATATTCCCTGAAGTCTTCTTAAAACCAAACAATAGTTTAGCTAAAGTAGTAAAAAAAAAAAAAAGTCTGCCTTAAGCATTATGCTCTTTTAAGAACTGTCTACATGGGATCAAAGTGACAACAGTAACTTGAAAGATTAGATAGGAACCTTAAGGGGCAGTGAGTTTATGTCAATAGGGGAGGAACACCTCAGAAAAGAAAGAAGAGAATGGCTGCACAATTCGAAGAATGTAATCAATGTCATTGAATTCTACATATGGAAACTTTTAAATTGGTGTATGTTTTGACGTGCATATTCACAACAACAACAAGATTTTTTAAAAATAAGGTTTTTTTTAAGATAAATATCTAGATGAAGTAAGGAACAGCCATATAGTAGATATATGTTCAATTATTTTAAGAACTCTCAGTGTTTCAAAGTGGTCATACAATTTCATACTTTTACTAGCATTTTATGAGTGTCCCAACTTATCCACATTCTTGCCAGACCTTGGTATTTTCAACCATTTAAAAATTTAACCATTCTAGTGGGTGTGCATTGTGTCTTATTGAAGTTTTATTTATATTCTCTTGAAGACAAATTATATTGAGCACATTTTCATGTGCTTACTAGTCATTCGTAGATATTCTTTTGTAAAGTGTCTACTCAAACTTTGACACATCTTTATCAGGTTTTTTTCGTAGGTCCACCTAGACTTGTACATAAATGTTCATAGCAGTTTTATAAACAATAGCTAACAAACTGGAAACAACACAAATGTCCAAAAATAGGTGAGTGGATGAAAAGTAAGATATAGTCATATAATGAATATTGTACAACAATAAAAAGAAATGAACTACTGATATATGCAGCAAAATGAATGACTCTCAAAATCATTATACAGTGTAAAAGAAGCCATACCCAATGACTTCAGTAAGAAGATAACACTTTTCAGCTTCAGCATTGTCTTAAAAATACTCTCCTCCATCATGCAGTGGTCATTGATGATCTAACAGAGGAATCAAAAGAGTAAAACACCTGCTTGCCTGCAGCCTCTTGGGTTTTTACACGCCAAGACATATGCTATGATCCCATCAATATATAGAGAGGCTGACATCGATACAGATGTAGATATGTAGATATACTGACATATTGATATACAGATATATAGACATAAAATTCTAGAGAGTGAAAATTAATCTTTAGTGACAAAAAGCAAACCATCAATTGCCTGGGGCCAAGGTTAGAGGACACTCTGGGGGTGATGGACATGTTTTGTATCTTTATTGCAACAGTGGTTTTCTAAAAACTCTTCAAATTGTACACTTTAAATGGGTACATAAATCATATCTCAATTTTATAATAAACAAAAAGATACATACATACACAGCTATGGAAAGATAAATTATGATTCTAGTATTATCCTCCTCATTATGGCAAAAAAATGAAAGAAAATGTCTCTACTCTGATTTTGAGTGTATCTCTTGCTACCTCTGGTTCCATCCTCTTATTTCCATGTCTTTCACTGGTTTTCCTGTAACCCACTTTGACTAACATCTGAAAACTCTCAGGTTTTCCATCATTGCTTAAGTTGAACATTTTAAATTTAGAGGCAACAGTGTTTTTTAAGTCATAAGCTACACTTCTATTTGTTCACATAAACCACAAAATACTCCATTTTAAGAATGAGATTCTCTTCCAATGCTTACGCTAAAAATCAGTTATTACCCCTGAGAATTATCATAAAATAGATTATCTTTGCCACTTAATGTACTAGTTATGAGCATAATTACATATAAACAATGACTTCAGTAAGAAGATAACACTTTTCAGCTTCAGCATTGTCTTAAAAATACTCTGCTCCATCATGCAGTGGTCACTGATGATCTAACAGGGGAATCAAAGAGTAAAACACCTGCTTGCCTGCAGCCTCTTGGGTTTTTACACGCCCTTTTGCAGATACACTGGCATTATAAGAATATCTTCAGTGTTAAAATGCATTTAGAATCCAAATTCATGGATTTCTAATGGTAGAGTCCTTGCATCTCTCAGATCACCTCATCTGTGTTCCACCTTCTTCTACTCAACGGTCAATTTCTGCTCATAAGCCATATCCATATCAGAATATAAATTACTGAACCAGAATTTTCTAAAGAACCTATAAAAAACATTAAGACTAAACCAGTTAACTGCAAACTAAATAAGATCTCTAAAACCCGTTGCCTTCGAGTCAATTCTGACTCATAATCTCAGTGTGATTCATTTTAACATTATTAGTATGGAAATAATCAGGAACAAAAAGAGGGAGTTCTCACAGAAGTCTCTTCAGACTACTAGAGACATAAACCTTTTTAACACAAGAGAAGTTCAGTAAATATTTACTGAAGATATGAATGAATATCAGGATAAGTCTGAAAAATAATTGTCTTTAAAATTGTGTAACATGTTAGAATCAGAAATAAACTGTAATAATAGTTGAGACTAGTATTAATGCTCTAGGATCACCATAACACTTTCCTCTTTCCACACATCTCTTACGCCTATAAAGTTCTAACACTTGAAGGGGAAATACGTATAAGAAGAAATTTAACTGAGACTGAATGTGAAAACTAGCTCAACCATTACATTTTGAAAATGAGCTCTCGACCTGATTTCCACATTTTTACATGTAGCTACAGGTCAGTAAATCACTTGGAGGACTCGCACTAATAAATTAGGTGGGATGCAAATATAGAGATTAGTTCAAGTTAAACTGGGGTTCTTACATTCTATGATCCTGACACACCAACTATCCTTACGCCATCTTTCATATTAAATAAAAAGAGAAGAAGAAAATTCTATGCATATATTCTAACCTTGAATAGAGCTAGAATGTCATTCTTTTCAGAAATCTATCCTTAAATAATTTCTATTAATTTTCATAATATATCAATCACTCCCTAACTCAACTATTTTATTTTTAATGGCAACATGGGCTACTTGTGCTCCAGATAGTTGCCAGGGAATACAATTTTGAACTCACTTCCATTTGATATCTATCAAAAGTTCTAATGAGGTCAATCATATTTTAGATGATTGTCTGATAGACATTCACTTAGTTGTCTAGATGTAATCTAATCCTAGGTAAAACCAGACTAACAGAAAGCTCTGTGTGTACTGGCATGTGTTACAGAAAACAGCAGAAAACACTGGCTTTCCTAATTTACTTTTGATCAGGAAACTTGTGAGAGTTAGAGGAGATATTTTATATACATATAAAAACCAAAAACAAAACCCATCATCACTGAGTCAATTTCAATTCATAGCAACCCTATAGAAAAGAGTAGAACTGCCCCATATGGTTTCCAAGGAGCGGCTGGTAGATTTGAACGGCCAACCTTTTGGTTAGCAGTCAAGCTCTTAACCACTGTGCCACCAGGGCTCTCTCTCTCTCTCTCTATATATATATATATACACACATATATATATACACACACACATATATATATATACACACATATATAATTCATTTATCAATAAAAAAATATTGGTGGGCCTTTAAAATTGTTCTATTTTATTATTTTCAAAACTAATATTTCTAAAAATTAAAATATATGTATATATACATGTATATTAAACAAAAAATATTTGAATTACCTGAAATTAAAAAAAAATGTATTAACAAAATGATTTTTGTACGTATTCAAGTTTTATACAAATTTGAGTTCCAATGACTTAATTATATCTGTCTCTGTATGATGTTAAGTGCATTTGTATGAAGAATTTTTTTAATATGATCATATTTTTTAACCTTTTTAATAAACCATTGTCAAAGCTGTATTTTATGGTTGATAAAGTTAATAAGTTTGAAGTTGTCTGAATCTTCAAAGGACTCATCCCTCTAGACCATAATACTATTAATATTGTCAACGAAGAAAATACTCTTTCTACAGGTGCTGAAGTATCTGGTAATATCAGACCAGATTCTGTCAAGCAAAAGATATTCTCAGTTCTATATATATGTGCATATATATTTTTTTCATATTGAAATGTGTATTTTAGTCCAAAGTTTTTTCAAAACAGTATCTCTTTGCCTTCATTCAAAATACCTTTCTTTGATAAATCTTTCATAAGAAAATGCACATAAAAGAAGTTGTCTCTACTTACGATAATGTTTTCCTTAATTTAAATGATGCAAAATCATAAACTTTCTCAATTTTATTCCATTTTGACATGGAATATAAATTTATTCAATTAAAAATATAAGCTCCATCAAAAGATTTTTCCCACAAGTAAAGATATTCCAAAAAAATAATTATAGGCTTTTAGGATTAAGTTTATTCTCCACTTGCACTAGCATAATGTAATACATTTTTTCTCCTTTACTTCTGTAGGGATAAATTTCAATGACTTCCAGTTTCTAAGACTTGTTTCAGTAACGGGAATTTAACAAGGGTTTCAAAATCGAAGATTTTAGGCTACATTTGTTGAACAGTTTAATTTAAATTTTTTTTTAACAAAACACAACTAAAATATATTTATAAAAAGTTCAACATCATTGTATGACATTTAATTTGATTTGCAACATAGCCTTTCAAACACTAAAATGTTTCTAAAATTGAATACACAGTAAGAAGACAAGAAAGCATATACTCATTCTGACGTAGTTTGTTTTTATTGAACAACGACTTCATTAAATAAATTTCTAGTTCAGTTATTTTGGGCATATATATAAATATTTGTAAATTTTGACAACTACAGCTTTCATTTTATTGTTAGAACATCACAGTTTGCTTAAATGCTGCCACCATAGGCCGTTCCAAATATATTTATGTCTCATAGGTTCCTTAAATTATTAAAGACAATGTTTATACCTCTATGCTATGTTCTACCAAAATTAGCATTTATATTTTTACCACATAAACAAATTTATTTTTGATGATAACTTTTTAACTAAATTTAAAAAAAATATTAACAATAATGCCGGATATTTCACCTTAAACAGAAGAAAGTTCCAAAAGTTTTATATTGATTCCATGACTTAGATGCAAAAAAAATGAAATATTACAAAAAATAACTTATTGGCTCTTTGAAACTTCTGATAACACATATAAAACTGGGCATCATCTAACTGTTTATGAAGGTTTTCATCTGCTAATGTAGCCAACACATTAACAGCTATCACTTACTTCATTTTTCCTATGTGCATAAGAAAATTTGGGGATAAAAAATGAATGAAATTGGAAGTTCTGCTCCTGGGTGAATTTTACGATATATAAATAATGCCCTCGTTTAAAAATAACTGAAATTAATTTAGAAGAATAGTCATTTGATCCAAATGAAAAATCATCCTTTAGAATCATCATCAATGAGCACCACCACCCGTCTGTCAGTTTGTCTTACTGTGGTGGCTTGTATGTTGCTGTAAAGTTGGAAGCTATGCTACTAATATTTGAAATACCAGCAGGGTCACCCATGGTGAACGGGTATCAGTGAAGCTTCCAGACTAAGACAGACTAGGAAGAAAGGTCTGGAAATCTACTTCCAAAAATTAGCCAGTGAAAACGGAGGGATCCCAACAGAACATTATCTGACTTGCTTGCTTTCACACATCATCAGGAGTGATCAATTGCTGGAAGAGGACGTCATGTTTAATGAAACAGAGGGCCAAGGAAGGCAAGGGAGACCGGTGGTGAGATGGACTGGCACAATAGCTGCAACGATGGACTCAAACGTGCCAGTGATTGTGAGGATGACGCAGAACCGGGCAATGTTTTGTTTTGTTGTACAGAAAATTGACATGAGTCTGAGTCCACTTGATGGCAGCTGTCTATCTAGCTGTCTAGCTATCATCTATCTAATCTATCCCAATGAGCATAGTCTTTCTAAAGTAACTACTAACTTCTGAAGTCAATGTTGACCCTGCTGCAGCAGATTCAGGTCTCATGGTTTTTGTATGGTTAGTGTCTCCATAGTGGATGGCAACTGTTGACAAACATTTTGTAAACGTCACACTGGGAGAGATCCATATTTGTGTCCATTCCAGTGAAAGAGGAGCAAACAGAATGAGGAAATTATTGAACAATATCATTCAAATCACATGATAGCAAATTTTGCTGAAGATAATTTTTTTAAAAAAATGGCTGCAGCTGTACATTGTCAGGGAATTGCCAAAAGTTCAAGCAGGACTCAGAAGAGTAGAACTGCCCCATAGGGTTTCCAAGGAGCACCTGGTGGATTCGAATTGCCAACCTTTTGGTTAGCAGCTGTAGCTCTTAACCACCACATCACCAGGGTTTCCAGAAGAGAACTATGAATGAGGAATGTCACTGCTGATGTTAGATGGATCTTGGCAGAAAGCAGAGGACGCAAAAAAGATTTTTGCCTATGTTTTATTGACTATGGAAAGGCATTCAACAGTGTGGGTCATAAGAAATTGTGGATAACATTTTGAAGAATGTGAATTTCGAACACTTAATTGTGATAATGCAGAACCTGTGCACGGATCAAGAAGTAGCTGCTCGAAGAGAACAAAGGGATACTTCATGGTTTAAAATTAGAAAATACATGTGGCTGTGTTGTATTTTTTTACCATACTTATTATAGCTGTATGCTGAGCAAATAATACAAGCAGTTTTACTGTATGAAGAAGAAAGCAACGTGAGGCTTGGAGGAAGACTTATTAGCAGCCTGAGTTATGCAGATGACTCAACCTTGTTTGCCAAAAGTGAAGAGGACTTAAAAGTACTTACTGATGAAGGTAAAAGATTACGCTTGAACATGAAGAAAACAAAAATCCTTACAACTGGACCGATAAACCTCATCATGATCAATGTCGAAGAAATTGAAGTTGTCTAAGCATTTCATTCTTCTTGGATCAACAATCAGTTCCCACGGAAGCAGCAGTCAAGAAATCAAATGATGTATTGCATTGGGCAAATCTGCTGCAAAAGATCTCTTTAAAGTGTTAAAAAGAAAATATGTCACTTTGATGATTAAGGTGTGCTTGCCTCAAGCCATGGTATCTTCAATTACGGCATACACGTGTGAAAGTTGTACAATGAAAAAGGAAAACCGAAGAAGAATTGATGCATTCGAATTGTGGTGTTGGTGAAGAATACTGAATATACCATGGACTGCCAGAAGAACAAACAAATCTGTTTTGGAGGAACTACAGCCAGAATGTTCCTGAGAAGGGAGAATGGCAAGACTTTGTCTCTCTTACTTTGGACAAGTCATCAGGAGGGACTAAATCGCCGGTAGAGGGTCAGCAAAAAAGAGGGAGACTCTCAGTGAGATGAATTGATGCAGTGACTACAACAGTGTTCTCAAACATAGAATGATTGTGAGGATGGTGCAGGACCAGGCAACATTTCATTCTGTTACAGATAGTGGCTCTCTGAGCCAGAGCTGATTCCACCGCACCTAGAAACAACAACACATTGATCTTCAAATTTCTTATGAGAAATAGATAGTAGATCAGGACTTAGTTTTTTATTAAACACAAACTTTGCTTCTATGAGCCTATTTCTGCCAAAAGAATGTACTGCAAAATTAAAAAAAAAAAAAAAAATCACATAGTTGTGGATGCAGATTCTACAAAAAATAAAAATAAAATAAAATTCATGGTAGCAAGGGCATTCTAACTTCTCTGTGTTCTCTATGGCAAGATTACTCAGTCACTATTTCTCACATATAATTTCCAGTATTTTACTTTCATCCTGGGAACTGGGAACCTGGGGGCTTTATGTACCTAGCAGGACACTACAGGGGCCAATATACTACAAGCTATTGCACTGAGTGACCACCAGGGGCAGCAATGTGGAAGACTGGAAGGCGGAAACTTCATATCCTTCTGTGATTAGGCACACTTCTTTTTAAAAGAGCACCTTGCAAACTTTCTTTGACAGGGAGGCATTAATCATACTTTATGTGAAAAAAAAATGGAGAAGGAAGTAGGGATTATCACTCATTGTGTTTCATATTTTATAGCAGAGAATGTTGTTAATTCCATATGCATCTTCCATGGCAGAAGCACTAAGTAACGGAGGATTGAACAAACTGTTCTTATGCTTAGTTTAAAGTGGCTATTAATAAAATTTTATTTAAAAAAAATCTGGGGGGGACTCCGGCAAGATGGCGGTCTAGGCAGAAGCACCACGTCGTCCCTCCACAACAAAGATCCGAAAAACTAAGCCAAACAGAGAATCAACAATCCTGAAACCCT
>NW_004444109.1:3251593-3275202 GCF_000243295.1 Trichechus manatus latirostris | reverse complement strand
ATATTAAAAAAAAAAAAAAAAAAAAAAAAAAAATCTGGGACAATGCTACACAAGTCAGGACAGGATACCAGAACAATGGGCGTAAACTAGGTCCATCCAGAGCAAATTGTAGGAACCCCCGGGTTTTGCAAATGGTTAACACCTTTGGCTGCTAACCAAAAGGTTGGTGGTTCAAGGACACCCAGAGGCATCTTGGAAGAAAGTCCTGGTGATCTTCTTCTGAACAATTAGCTATTGAAAACTACGGAGCACAGTTTTGCTCTAACACATACGGAGATGTCATGAGTCTGAGCTGACTCAAAGGCAAGTGGTTTTAATTAAACCCAAAGCCTGAAATCTTGTCAAACTCAGTTTAGAGTTTATAAGATCTCTCGATAGGCTCCTCCCTTTAAGAAAGACTCTGTGTTGCCAAATTTTTCCCAACTTCTTCTACATATTAAATCCCGATCTGCATTATTTTTCTTATATATTTTGCCTTGCAAAATCGACGGCACTCACATGAAATAAAATTCCATAAATTTCCATATGTTTCATGTTTCACTTGATCTTGACCATTAACATAATAATAAGGGAAATTCCTGAGGCTATGGTTAGGATTTTACATCCATGTTTGGCAAATTTGTGTAATTTTATGTTGAAGTGTTGGCTGATTTTTCAGACATTTTCCATAAATTTCCTTTAGTCTTATAATAATATCCTGGACATCAAATATCTAGGGATTACAGAATAAATTTTGTTTTAATACAACTTATCTAAAAGGTTTACTTTTAATTAGAGTCAAATACTGCAATTCTCTAGATACTTAACAATCCTTCTGGAATGCATTTCCCTTCTGGGATTAGGGACAATAAGAATAAATATGTGTAAACCCCTGAGCACAGACCTGTTTGTTCTTAGCAGGGCTTGTTCCTAGCAGCTAATTTTTACTGTGTTATGCTTATATTTTAAGCTGTTGCAGACTAATGGGGATACTAATACAATATTCAGGTTCTCAAACTGCTACGTCAATTCAGTGGATACTTGTTTATTTCTCCCACCTCTATACCCTCCTTCTTCTGGTGATAGCTCTGATACCACTCTTGGGTTTTGGAGGAAGATACAGCCCCAGAAGCCGCACTGCCAGTTTTTTGACATATGTATACACACACACACACATACGCACAACATGTATACATATATATGCATCTATAGCTACATATAGGCATATATATACATTCGTATGCATCTACAGCTACATATATGCATATACTTGTAAATAAACGGTTAATATAAAGGTTGGTGGTTTAAACCTACCCAGCAGCGCAGGAGAAGAAACCCCTGGTGATCTGTTTTCATAAAGATTATAGCCAAGAAAATCCGGTGGAGCAGTTCTATTCTGTTACACATAGGGCCACCATGAGTTGGAATAGATTCAATGGAAACTATATATTTCTTTTAACCAATTTGCATTAGATTATTTTTTGTCCCTTGTAACAGATAAAATTCTAGTAATAATATGACTATATTATGCCCTGGTGGCATACTGTTCAAGAGCTTGGCTGCTAACCAAAGGGTCGGCAGTTCAAATCCACCAGCTGCTCCTTAGAAACCCTAAGGAGCAGTTCTACTTTGACCTATAGTGTCGCTATGAGCTGGAATCGACTCGGCAGCAACAGGTTTGGTTTTTTTGGTTTATATTAAGGAATAATGAATATTCCACCATACGGTAGTGATTTTAATGTAATGTGACTCTACCTTTGGAAGATAAGCAGAATGATAAAGTAAAAAATGATAAACTTTGTTTTTATTTATGTTCATGATGCATCATCTCAAATAAAAATTAAACACACTTTAACATTTCTTCTTCACCTATATGAATCCCTCCATAAGGTAAATAGGAAGAGAAGTCATAGTTCCATAGTCTACATCAAAACATTGATACTCAGACAATTATGATTATGACAACTTTCATGCTTCCTTATAAACTAAGAGCTGATTTGCAAAACAGTTTATTCGATCTACAGTATGGATATCAGGTTGTTAATATGGGAAAAATAACCTGCTGTTCATTTCTTGGTTTATTTTATTTTCACATGTTAGAGAATCCCACACATGTTTTTTCCCCACATCCACAACCCCCACCTTGGTAAATACTTGAGGATTTGGTATTCATATTTCTCCAAATGAACAGACAGAATACAAAAATTGCAGATGGATTGGCACGCATGCAAAAATCTGCCAAGCAGCTGCAGTTCATGGGGATTGTGTACAGGAATCTATTTTACAGCCATGCTACAGCATATCCAATATTTCTGTTATGAAATTGCCTTGATTTCTCAACCCCCCAAGGACTATTAAATAAGGTTTTCTTACCTTGGTCTAAGTAGAATAAACTATCTGGTTCATATGATGGGGTTGTGCCTAGAAGAACAGCAGCAGCCTTTGCTGGTATTACAGAACTAACTGAATTAAGGCGATAAATAAGTTTACAAATATTCCACAAAAAGAATTCAATCTATAAGATGCATTGATTGAACTGAATAAAAAAAATCTAGGAGACACCTCTTTCAAAGGAGAGCTTTGCCAATATTGACTGGAAAGGAAAACATCAGAAATTTAAAAGGAAGAAAAGTTGTGGGTTTCAGAGAGAACAATTCCAAAGAAAGGGTTGCATGCTTGTAATTTAAAAGTGGTGTGGTGTTTAACATTGTCCTTCTGTAGTCTGTATGCCTTGTATGTGTCTATTGACATCATTATTGTCTGTCTCACAATGCAAGCTCGAAAAGGCAAGAGTGTTTCTACAGAGCTTGGCATGGAGCCATATAGACATGGACATTTAACAAATGTCCATTGATCAAAAAGAGGAGAGAAATGGAGGAAAATGGGAAGGAAGAAAAGATACCTATGCTAGAAAAAGGAAACAGGAAAACATATTTTATTAATAAGATCAAGGGAATGAGAAATACGCTGTTTATTCTGTTTCATGAGCTACTGTTCAAACGATTCTATAACAACAGAAATAGGTAATAACGATGTCATTTATCATCTACCTGAAAACTGTGTAGACCCAAAATTAATAACTAAGGAGAATCTTCACACTTTCAGCAGGTACTCTCCCTTTATTTAACCCTAAGAGAATTAAGGTGGCATTTTATACCAGACTATTCCTTGGTTAGCCACCTCAATTTTGATAGTACAATATCAAGTTTGCCTCACTGACAAAGCCTACCATGCCATATTTAACTACCAATGTACGTACATTCTAGATTTTCCATGGGGTGCATAGTACTAAACTCACTAATGCCCAGTATCCAAAGTTGGGTTAAGAGAAATAATGTTTAGTTTAGGAAGGACTTCCTGAAGATTATGTAGTCTATTCATTTATTTGTTGTTGTTGTTAGGTGCCGTAGAGTCGGTTCTGACTCATAGCGACCCTATGCAGCACAGTACGAAACACTGCCCAGTCCTGCACCATGCTCACAATCGTTGTTATGCTTGCGCCTATTGTTGCAGCCACTGTGTCGATCCATCTTGTTCAGGGTCTTCCTCTTTTTCACTGGCCCTGTACTTTACCAACCGTGATGTCCTTCTCCAGGCACTGATCCCTACTGACAACATGTCCAAAGTATGTAAGACCTAGTCTTGCCATCCTTCAAACAGCATTCTGGTTGTACTTCTTCCAAGACAGATTTCTTCATTCTTTTGGCAGTCCATAGTATATTCAATATTCTTCACCAATACCACAATTCAAAAGCATCAATTCTTCTTTGGTCTTCTTTATTCATTGTCCAGCTTTCGCAAGCATATGATGCAATTGAAAATACCATGGCTTGGGTCAGGCGCACCTTAGGCTTCAGGGTAACATCTTTGCTTTTCAACACTTTAAAGAGGTCTTTAGCAGCAGATTTGCCCAATGCAATGCGTCTTTTGACTTCTTGACTGCTGCTTCCATGGGTGTTGATTGTGAATTCAAGTAAAATGAAATCCTTGACAACTTCAATCTTTTCTCTGTTTATCATGATGTTACTTATTGGTTCAGTTATGAGGATTTTTGTTTTCTTTATGTTGCGGTGCAATCCATACTGAAGGTGTAGTCTTTGATCTTCATCAGGAAGTTCTTAGGGTCCTTTTCAGTTTCAGCAAGCAAGGTTATGTCATCTGCAGGTTGTTAATGAGTCTTCCTCCAATCCTGAAGCCCCGTTCTTCAGAGTCCAGTTTCTCAGATTATTTGCTCAGCATACAGATTGAATAGGTATCATGAAAGGATGCAACCCTGTCATACTCATTTCCTGACTTTAAACCACGCTGTATCCCCTTGTTCTGTCCGAACAACTGACTCTTGATCTATGTACAGGTTCCTCATGAGTACTGTTAAGGGTTCTGGAGTTCCCATTCTTCATAATGTTATCCATAATTTTTTATGATCCACATAGTCAATAAAACACAGGTAAACATCTTTCTGGCATTCTCTGCTTCTCTGCTTTTAGCCATGATCTATCTGACATCAGCAATGATATCCCTGGTTCCACGTCCTCTTCTGAATCTGGCCTGAATTTCCGGCAGTTCCCTGTCAACATACTGCTGCAGCTGCTTTTGAATGATCTTCAGCAAAATTTTACTTGCCTGTGATATTAATGATATTATTCGATAATTTCTGCATTCTGTTGGATCACTTTTCTTGGGAATAAGCATAAATATGGATCTCTTCCAGTTGGTTGGCCAGGTAACTGTCTTCCAAATTTCTTGGCATAGACAAGTGAGCACTTCCAAATTTCTTGGCATAGACAAGAGAGCATTTCCAGCGCTGCATCCGTTTGTTGAAACATCTCAATTGATATTCCATCAATTCCTGGAGCCTTGTTTTTCGCCAATACCTTATGTGCAGCTTGGACTTCTTCACTCAGTACCGTAGGTTCCTGATCATATGCTACCTCTTGAAATGGTTGAACGTCGACTAATTTTTTTTGATATAATGATTCGGTGTATTCTTTCCATCTTCTTTTGATGCTTCCCATGTCATTTTATATTTTCCCCGTAGAATTCTATTGCAGTGCAAGGCTTGAATTTTTTCTCCAGTTCTTTCAGCTTGAGAAATGCCTAGCATGTTCTTCCCTTTTGGTTTTCTATCTCCTGCTGTTTGAACATGTCATTATAATACTGTACTTTGTCTTCTAGAGTCACCCTTTGAAATTTTCTGTTCAGTTCTTTTACTTCATCATTTCTTCCTTTTGCTTTAGCTACTCGACGTTCAAGAGCAAGTTTCAGAGTCTCTTCTCACATCCATTTTGTTCTTTTCTTTCTTTCCTGTCTTTATAATGACCTCTTACTTTCTTCATATATAATGTCCTTGATGTCATTCCACAACTTGTCTGGTCTTCAGTCATTAGTGTTCAATGCATCAAATCTATTCTTGAGACGGTCTCTAAATTCAGGAGGGATATGCACAAGGTTCTACTTTGGCTCTCGTGGACATGTTCTAATTTTCTTCAGTTTGATCTTGAACTTGCATATGAACAATTAATGGTCTGTTCCACAGTCAGCCCCTTGCCGTTTTCTGACTGATGATATTGAGCTTTTCCATTGTCTTCTTCCACAGATATAGTTGATTTGATTTCTGTGTATTCCATCTGGCAAGGTCCATGTGTATAGTTGCTGTTAATGTTGGTGAAAAAAGGTATTTGCAATGAAGAAGTCATTGGTCTTGCAAAATTCTATCATGCTATCTCCAGCATCATTTCTATCACCGAGGCCATATTTTCCAACTACCGATCCATCTTCTTTGTTTCTAACTTTTGCATTCCAATCACCAGGAATTATCAATGCATCCTGATTGCATGTTTGATCAATTTTAGACTGCAAAAGCTTGTAAAAACCTTCAGCTTCTTCATCTTTGGCCTTGGTGGTTGATGGGTAAATTTGAATAGTCGTATTAACTGGTCTTCCTTGTAGGTGTATGGATATTATCCTATCACTGACAGGGTTGTACTTCAGAATAGATTTTGAAATGTTCTTTTTGAAGATGAATGCAAAGTCATTCCTCTTCAAGTTGTCATTCCCAGCATAGTAGACCATATGATTGTCTGATTCAAAATGGCCAATACCAGTCCATTTTAGCTCACTAATGTCTAGGATACTGATGTTCATGCATTCCATTTCATTTTCAACGATTTCCAATTTTACTAGATTCATATTTCTTACATTGCATGTTCCAATTATCAATGGATGTTTGCAGCTGTTTCTTCTCATTTTGAGTCATGCCACATCAGTAAACGAAGGTCCTGAAAGCTTGACTCCATCCACATCGTTAAGGTCTACTTTATTTTGAGGAGGCAGCTCTTCTTCAGCTGTCTTTTGAGAGCCTTTCAACCTGGGGGGCTCATCTTCTGGCACTATATCAGACAATGTTCCACTGCTATTCTTAAGGTTTTCACTGGTTAATTATTTTCAGAAGTAGACTGCAAAGTCCTTCCTAGTCTGCCTTAGTCTGGAAGCTCAGCTGAAACCTGTCTGCCATGGGTGATCCTGTTGTTATCTGAATACTGGTGGCATAGCTTCCAGCATCAGAGCAACACACAAGCCCCAAAATACGATACACTGACAGACACGTGTGTGATTCATTTCTTTAGACACCATGATATCTATGCCTTTATTCAGGCCATCAGATAGCTGAGTACCTGAAGAGCATCATATTGCTTCCCTGTAGAAATAGTTTTATTAAATTGTGATTTGGTTTAATTTCATTAGCCCTATATTGGGTGACATAAGAAGAAGCCTTGTGCAATTGAAGGCTCTATTTACCAGAAGATGTTGCTGAGAATTTTCTTTATTGGGTTGCAGTGTCCTTCCTCTTTGAAAGGAACTTGGGAATAATTAGTTTGCGTTTATTTTACAGACATTATGAATCATACACTTACCTTATTTTCTATTCTAATTTTATGTTATAAAGCTTAGAATCAAACTGTGACTAAACTTTTTATATTCTACTCTCATTTCTAGTTCTATTTATGCTTCTATTTACGTGATCTCTTGCAACACATATTTTTAACCTGTTACTTTGCTGTATTTTATGTTTTTTTTTGTGTGTGAAATTCCTTAATATTCTCTGGAATAATAAAGGACATAAATAAATAAATAAATAACATTATTATAAATAGATATAACAACAAATATAGGTATATTCTAACTCTTAAAAGGAACATTTAAAATCTAAACTTTTAAGACACATTAAAGCTTGATTACTTAGTTAAAGATGTATGTGTGCATGTGTTTGTGTATATGTATATGTGTGTGTATATATGCGCATGTGTATATATATTTCAGAAGGACTATAGTGCAGTCGAAAAACTAAAATGAGCATGATAATACCAAAATCACAGAAACTATATTTAGTAGCAAGTGCTTATTTTGTGTCTGTTACTGAGCTAGGCATTCTTCAGTCATTTTGTAGCTCAGAAGACTAAAGCTCAAATAAATAAATTAACTTGGCTAAGGTCATATAAAAAGTGATATAACCAAAACTTGTGCCCATATGTAGTATCTATTTAAAAAGTGTCTGTGAAACGTTTCAACATAATGCTAAATTATGTTTTCCTTTATGTAAAGCAGAGAGCTAAGGAATAGCAACTCATAACCTTAGAGAGACAGGTCAGATTGCCCCTTTCCTTATGCAAATTCAACAGCATGGAATTGCTGCCAAACAGTAGGAAATCTTGAATGCATCAATAGTGCTGTATTTATAGGAACAGATGATTCTATTATACTCTGAGCTTGTCATATCACATCTTCTAAATTTGTAGAAACATACTTTAAGAGGGAAGCTGACACACCAGTGCGTTCACAGGAAATGTTGAGCAACTATTTCGCATAATACACATTGCAGTAATAGTCTCTATTTAACCTACCAGAGAAAAATTCTGCATCATTTAGCTACTGCCACAATTATACTGTGTGATAAGAACCCTCAAAATCTGGTGGAATATTCACTAAAGATTTATTTTGGTCCTGACTCTCCAAGTAGGCTCTTCCTGCTGTCCTGAGCTAGGCTGTGCGGGGCCACTCGTGTGTGTGCTAAACTGCGGGTAAACCAGACAGCTCTGCTGATGTTGGCTAGCATCTCCCACATGTCTTGAGCCTCAGCGTGACCAAATGGGCCAACTAGACTCTGTTCCACATGTCTAATCCTCCAAGGCATGTTCACACAGTAAAGGCATACAAGCAAGATAAAAAGCAAAAGCATGCAAGGGTGTTCAGGACCAAATCTTAGAACTGGCATAATATCATTTCTTCTGTTCTCTTTTGGCTAATGCAAATCACAAAGCTAGCTCAGATTCAAGAAGTGGGGTAAGAGACTCAATGTCTTGATAGGAGATGCAATGAAGTTATATTGCACAGGGCGTAGATACAGAGAGTGGTAGAGAATTGGGGCCATTTTGTAAACAATCTACCACAAATACTAAGGGACGATACAATAAAGTTCTATCTATATTTATCATTTTTATCCCTTTCTCATATCTACTAAACATCTAACATGGCCTTTTTCAGTTCTCTAATTTCTTGCACTCCTCTTCCTCAAGTTTGTAAGCACATTTATTGCTTCAAGTTTTTCTCTTGACCTTCATGTTCAGTAATTTCAACACAGTTATAGTGGTGTAACAGCAACAAACAACCCATTGCCCTTGTCCTAGGCTGGGTTCTCTAGAGAAGCAAAACCAGTAAAAGGTATAAATAAAGAGAGATTTGTAACAAGGACATCGCCCATGTGATTATAGAGGCTTCTTTTGATTAATATAGCTACGGGGGCTGTTGAACTTAAGATCGGCAGGTCAGACAGCAGTGCTCTTTCTCACAGGCAGCAAAGATCTGCAAATCCCAAGATCAGCAGGCAAGACTACGGGTAAGCTGCTAGCTCAAGTCCTAAGAACCAGAGGTCAGACAAACAGGAGCCAGCTGAAGTATCCAGAGCAAGCAAAAGCCAACAAGCCTTGCCAGAATATCCACTTGTATTTGGAGCAAGTCACCTGCCCAAGGAAACTCCTTTTCAACTGACTGGCTACTCACAGCAGATCCCTTCATAGAAAGGATCACATTATATCAAATCTCATCATGGAAGTGATGACATCATCATACGACAGTCAAATAACATCATAACTGCCAAACCACTGAGAATCATGGCCCAGCCAAGTTGGCACACGACCCTAATGATCAAAGTCCTTCTCTTGTCAACATGGCACCTGTACACATGTTAAACCTACAGAATCTCCGAATAAAGACAATTATAAAGTCATACTTGAGCCTAACATAATACAACAAACACACATACAACCTAATATGCACTAACTCTGTTTACATCTTACATTTTATAAGTGAAGAAAACAAAAATATTTGATGCACACATACAAGGCAGAAATACTCAACAATTACAATCCTTATTTCTGCAATTGGTCATGTGGTCATAGCTGCTATTTAAAACTACTTTCTTCCACCACCCATTCCATGTTCCTTTGCCCTCAGCAAGCACCTCAGCTGGTCGTGGTTCTTTGCCTGGTGGGGTGACCCAAACCTTCATTCCCGAAGGGTCTGGGCCCTTAGTAGCCATGTCAGAATTAGGTTGATGTAGTTTTCCATTGACTTTAATCACAGGGCATGGTAATACTAAGTGATGCCCTAAAGGAACCTCAGCATTCCAGACATTCTCTTCTTTACTTCCATAATGTAATATCTGTCTGATTCCCTCTTGGTAATCAGGATCAGTCACACCAGACAATATGGTAACTCCCTTCTTTGCCTGTTGATCCAGAGTCATAAAGCATCCAAAGAGTCCATGTGGCCTTCGTAACTTCCAGTTCAATGGAATCAGTGATGTATCTCCAGGTGGGAGCAATCCTCCCTTTGGAACTAAAGCCTCTAGAACTGCAGAGCATAAGGTCATGGGGACAGGAAGCAAAAATTTTAGGAGTGGGTCCCTAGGGGTAATAGTGAGTGGTGCCACTCCCATTTCTACCCCTTGATTTCTAGACCCATGAATCCTGGCTATGGGAGAAACAACACCATAAATTGGACACTCAAAACTAGCAGCTTTCCGAGTCACTTGATAAATAGGCCAGAGTAGCACACCCAAATGTGGAATATGCTGCCTCCAAAATCCAAAGAGGCCCACTAGGCATTGTGCCTCCTTTTTAGTTGTGGGAGGGACCAGATGCAATAACTTATCCTTCACTTTAGAAGAAATATCTCGACATGCCTCACACCACCGAATCCCTAGAAATTTCACTAAGGTGGAAGGCTCTTGAATATTTGTGGGATTAATTTCCCACCCTCTAGAACATAAATGTTTACCAATAAGTCCAGAGTCATGGACACTTCTTACTTACTAGATCCAATCAGCATAATGTCAGCAGTGTAATGGGCCAGTGTGATGTCTTGTGGAATGGAAAGGTGATCAAAGTCCC
The DNA here is from genome assembly GCF_000243295.1 of Trichechus manatus latirostris. NCBI lineage: Eukaryota > Metazoa > Chordata > Mammalia > Sirenia > Trichechidae > Trichechus > Trichechus manatus. The sequence goes on along the minus strand of NW_004444109.1, from coordinate 3,264,775 downwards.
TGTGGACTAAAATATGACATCAGGCTGGAGAGTTGATGTAGCCCTGAGGTAGGCAACTGAAGGTGTATTTCTGGCCTTGCCAGCTGAAGGTAAACTATTTCTGATGATCCTTCAAAACAGGTATGGAGAAAAAGGCATTAGCCAGATCAATAGCTGCATTCCAGGTACCAGGATATGTATTAATTTGCTCAAGCAATGAAACAACATCTGGAATAGCAGCCACATATGATGTCACCACCTGATTATGTTTTCAATAATCTACTGTCATTATTCAAGATCCATCTTCTTTTTGCACAGGCCAAATAGGCAAGTTGAATGGGGATGTGGTAGGAATCACCACCCCTGCATCCTTCAAGTCCTTGATGGTGGCACTAATCTCTGCAATCCCTCCAGGAATGCAGTATTGCTCTTGGTTTACTGTTTTCGTAGATAGGAGCAGCTCTAAAGGCTTCCACTTAGCTTTTCTTACCAGAATAGCCCTTACTACATTTGTCAGGGCTCCAATGTGGGGATTCTGCCAGTTGCTCAGTATATCTATTCCAATTATGCATTCTGGAACTGGGGAAATCACTACAGGATGGGTTCAGGGACCCACTGGACCTACTGTGAGACAGACATGAGCTAAGATTCCATTAATAACCTGACCTCTATAGGCCCTCACTCTGATTGGTGGGCCACAGCAATGTTTTGGGTCTCCTGGAATTAGTGTTAGCCCAGAGCCAGTATCCAGTAATCCCTGAAAAGTCTGATTATTTCCTTTTCTCCAATGAACAGTCACTCTTGTAAAAGACTATAGATCCCTTTGGGGAAGGTTAGGAGAAAAATTAACAGTATAAGTTTTTGGCAGAGGAAGTCCTTCTTCAAGGGGACCCAACCTCCTTTCATTGAAGGGGTTGTGGGTCTTTACACTCACTCAAGTCTAGGAATTGATTGACGGGCCATAACTCTCTATTCTTGTTAGTCGAGTTAGATTGCTTTTCACTTGACCTAGAATTCATCTGCTTGTACAGATCAAGTAAATATTTAGTAGACTGCATATCTATTTCACTCCTGGGGACACCATGACTAAGTAGTCAATGTCATAAGTCCATAGGAGTCAGAATATTCTGATTACTGTTTTGACTCCACTGCCCATTATGGTAACCACACCCACTTTGTCTTTGTTGATTGAGTGCTGTCACTTGGCCCCTACCACCACAGGGTCCAATCAACCTTATTATAGTTAGGTGTCTTAATTCATTTATGGCAGTTCCCAATGTGAAATCTGACTTATATAAAATAGCAATCATGGTAGTTTTCAAGGATGCTGGGGCTCCCTTCGCAAGTTTGTTCCTCACCATTGTGGTAAAAGGTATATCCTCTGGACACTCCATGTGTGGGTCTGCGGTTTTCACCTGATAAATCCACTCCAACATGCCAATTTCCCTAAACCTTTGGACACCTTCTTCTACAGTATACCAAGGCAGGTCTGGTACTTCAACTTGATGTAGTGTAGGCCACCACATAATGCATGCTTCAGCAACTCAATCAAATAAACTATTAGATCTGTTCCTAACCTGTTGAGCTGTAACACTGAATGAAGAATCTTTGCTTAGTGGGCCCATATCAGTAAACTCAGACTGATCCTTCTTTACGTTCCTTGTACAATTATCCCATAACTTTAATAGCCATTCCCACACATATTCCCCAGGTTTCTGTTTGTAAATATTAGAAGAGTCAAGCATTTCTTTTGAAGTGTAGCATACCTCCTCCTGGGTCACACTTTGTACTTCACTTTTTGAGGCTCACTGGTACATAAGTCTAGTTATAGGTCTAAAGCCAAAATGGGTGGTGTGGATGTGTTTTGAGGACATTCAGCATTGTCTTATAAGGCATCTGCTTCAGGTGATGCCCCAGGCAATGACGAATGAAGGCTTTTTAGACACAGGTGGGTTAATCTCATTAGATGGGGGTGGAGGCACTAATGGTTTACTAAGGAGGGTGGCTTAGCAGACGAACATGGAGTAATCTTTTCAGATGGGAGTGAGGGCTGATTCTGTTAGCAGGAGTGATTCCGTGGAATTTAAGGGCTTAGTGTCTCCAGCTTCCTGATTATCTGCCCATATGTCCCCAATCAGTGCCCTCCCTTTAATTTTAGACATCACTTGAGGTTGGCAGTTGAGTTGGCATTGTAATTCAGCCACTCTTACAATAAGACTCTGGGTTTAATTTTTGGCAATATTAGCTCTGTTACTACCATAAGGCTTTCTTCCAAGGTACAGGTGGAATCTTTGAGGTTATTTATGCAGCACTTGATCTTTGACTTTGAAGCTCCGATCTCATCTCTTTCTTTACCAATTTGTTTAGCAAAAGTAGGACTGGCCAACCAGCTTCCTTATACTTCTCATTACGACAAAATTGTAGAAAGGTAACAAACATACCATCACCCAGAGCTTCACCTTTCACCAGTACCTGATCTATTCATGGTGATATTTTGCATATATGTATTGCCACCTCACGCCATGGATTAGCAGTGCCTTATTTACTACTGGAAGCAGAGTCATCAACATCTTTAAGATTAATAAGACTTGAGAACTAATTTAGAAAACTCATCCTGACAATTTTGTTTCTCTGGAACCACTCTCGGTGCCAAATGTCTTAGGCTGGATTTGCTAGAGAAGCAAAATTGGTAACATGTATAAATATAGAGAGAGAGAGAGAAAGAGAGAGAGAGATTTATATCAAGGAAATGGCTCACATAATTGTAGAGGCTGGAACATCCCAAGTTCATTTGGGTCAAGATAGAGGTTTCTTCTGATTCCACTAGCTGCAATGGCTGGCAAATCCAAGATCAGCAGGTCAGGCAGCAGGGCTCTTGCTCATGGGCTGCGATGATCCATGAATCCCATGATCGGCAGGCAAAATAGCAGGTAAGCCGCTAGCTCAGTCCCAAGAACTGGAGGTCAGATGAACAGGAGCCAGCTGTAGGATCCAGAGCCAGAAAAAGCTCATGAGCCTTGTCAGAATGTCCACTTATATTCAATGCAGGCCACATGCCCAAGGAAACTCTCAACTGACTGGCTACTCAAAGCAGATCCCATCATGCCTGTGATCACATTATATCAAATCTCATCATAGAGGCGATCACATCGTCATACAACTGCCAAAGTACATCTTAACTGCCAAACCACTGAGAATCATGTCCCAGACAAGCTGACACACAACCCTAAAGATCACAGCCATCAAGTCAATTCCAACTCATAGAGACCCTGTAGGACAGAGTAGAACTGCCCCATAAGGTTTCCAAGGAGCAGATGGTAGATTTGAACTGCCAACCTTTTGATTAGCAGTCAAATTCTTAACCACTGTGCCACCAGGGCTCCATAGTGGTATAATACCTTCCAAAATTAATCAATTTGTTAGTTATTCCACTATTCTTCCCATACCAATATTCGACACAAGATAGCTTTCAAGATTTGTTCTCCTACTTCCAAGCAAGAAATAGAGTAAAATCTTCAACATAACAAAATAGACCCAATAGCATTTTAATACTCAACTTCAACTGGGCTCTGGCTGCTCTATATTTTTTTTTTTTTTTTTGGTAACTCCTTTGCATATTTCTTAAATACACTGTATTCCTCATGTTCAAAATTTGGCCAAATATCTTAATTTATGGAGAAGATCAGTGTCATCCTATGTGAGATCCATTGTCTCAGGTTCCAATTGTCATGGGCCGTCTAATCTCTTTATAATGTTTTTTCTCTCTCATTATTTCCTATTTTAGAGGACAAGATGCTTCCTTCATTCCTAATAAAGGTTGACTTTTATAGTCTTCTGTCGTTGAACATCCTCCTGAACTTCCATCATTGTTCCTCTTCTCTTCGCAGAAACTCTACTGAGACCTCCTCTATCTGCATTAAAATGTGCTCAGGTCTCCTTTATGATAAAACACAGAAGAAATAAATTAAAAATTGCCTCATCAGACTTGCCCTGTATATTTTCCCTTTGTTTTTGATACTAACCTCAAGGAACAGTCTACATTCTATGGATCTATCTCCTACTACCACCACATTCCTTAATTTCTTACCATGTGGTGTCTTCTTCCGTCTTCAAACTGAGAACTTCACCTTTGACGGAAACTTCCTGTTAGGTCCCAATGACTTATTGAGCACAATGACTTATTCTTTGTATTCTTTATCCTTGACATTTTCTGCAGCCATGGGTTAATCTTTTACTGTGTAAATCTATACCTTATTTCATTTCATAATTTTGTTATCTTATTTTTCTCTTAACTATGCCACCTTTGTTTCTTCCCATTTTTCTTTATAGGCCCTTCTTTTTTTATCCCCCACTAGGACCCCTGGTGGTGGTGCAGTGGTTGAGAGCTCAGGCTGCTAACCAGAGGGTCAGCAATTCAAATTCATCAGCTGAGCCTTGGAAACCCTATAGGGCAGTTCTACTGTGTCCTATAGGTTGCTATAAGTAGGAATTGGCTTGACAGAAACAGGTTTGGTTTTTTGGTTACATAAACAGTAATAAATTTAGTAATAGTCATTGAGCAACTACTTTCTGCCAAAAAATGAACTGAATGTTTTAAATGCATTATCTCCTCTAACCTTATTAAGAGCCCTGTAAGAGGATTGTTATTAGTTTTTCCATATTGCAGATGAAAGATTTGAAACTCAGGTTAATTAACTTGCTGAGATTACACACAAATAAGTTGGATTTGAACTGTCTAAATTCAAAGTCAGTGATCTTAATTACTACAATATTTGGTCAACCCATATTGGTCTATATTTATCCCTCAACATTTTTCCCTTTGTTGTTCATTTCATTCTTTTATCCTTCTACTATTGTATTGTATTCAAATGTCCCTATCAGCCATTCTAATTCTGACCGCTCACTTATTCTTTAGTCACCTAAAGTCACCTTTAGTTACCTGTAGATCACCTGTTCTCTAGTCCTATATTCATCTGTTCTCTTGTCATGTATCTCCTAACAAAGAATAAGGGAGGTGAGCTAAAGTCTACTGAATGCCATACACCTTGTCATTATTCTCATAAATAATAATAACCAGCCAGTTGTGATTGAGTCAGTTCTGACTCATGGCAACCCCAAGTGTATCAGAGTAGAACTGAGCTCTATAGGGTTTTCAATGGCTGATTTTGGGAAATAGATCATCAGGCATTTCTTCTGAGGCACCTCTGAGTACACTCAAACCTCTAACCTTTTGATTAACAGCCAAGTGTGTTAACTGTTTGCACCACCGAGGGACTTCATAAATAATGGTAAAAAAAAAAAAAAAAACCTGTTGCTGTTGTGTTGATTCCGACTCACAGAGATCCTATAAGACAGAGCAGAACTGCCCCATAGGGTTTCCAAGGAGCTGCTGGTGGATTCCAACAGCCAAACTTCTGGTTAGCAGCCGAACTCTTAACCACTACACCACTAGGGCTCCATATACGTAATGGTACTTACCACTTATTTATTGCTTTGTGTGTATAAGGCACTGTGCTAGGCATCTTCCATACAGCATATTTACATAACTGTCATGGATTGACTTATGTCCCCCCAAAAATGTGTGTATCAATTCAGCTGGGCCATGATTCCTGGTATTGTGTGATTTTCCCATGTGTGGTAAATCCTGTCTCTATGATGTTAATGAGGGAGGATGGGCAGCAGTTGTGTTAGTGAAGGAGGTCTCCGTTTACAAGACTGGATTGTGTCCTGAGGCAATCTCTTGAGATATAAAAGACAGAAGTGCGCAGTGAGACAGGGGGACCTCGTACCATCAAGAAAGCAGTGCCAGAAGCAGAGCACATCCTTTGGACCGGGGTCCCTGCGCCGAGAAGCTCCTAGTCCGGGGGAACACTGATGAGAAGGCCAAGAGAGAGAGAAAGACTTCCCCTGGAGCTGACACCCTGAATTTGGACTTTTAGCCTACTTTACTGTAAGGAAATAAACTTCTCTTTGTTAAAACCATCCACTTGTGGTATTTCTGTTATAGCAGCACTAGATAACTAAGACAATAACTTAGAAAACTTCTTGAAAATGGAAAAATCTCATAACACTCACCTTACATTTGCGGTAATATACACAATATACCAAAATATACACAATATATATTACTGTCCCCACTGTTTCTTCATCTTAAGCCTGACACGCCTCATTAACATAGTTTCCCTGAGTGGGCCCTGGAGCATCTGAATTTGCAACTCTGCTTAGCCAAAAATAATTCTCATTTGATCTCTTTTCCCACTACATTTTTTTCTGTCTGAATTCATCCCTCTCAAGCATCTTTGTTTTCTAATACTTTATCAACCAAGATATTTTCAAGTGCAACTTTAAAAAAAAAATCAGCTAACTTTAACCAAAACAAGGATTTATGTTTTCAAAAATTCAATGGAAGAGCAAGCTCAGACATTTTTGAGCCTTTGGCTATAGTTCTTTATGATTTGGGTGGGTTCTGCCTTCTGTGTGTGCCAGCTTTGGCCCTATGCTGGCTTCTCAAATGGCCAACCATCAATCAACCACAGGCACATTATTCTTCATTCATATCCGGGAAGAATGAGGGTGTTATCTCTCTTGCCATCAAATTGTCATCTCAGTTACACTTGTGTTGAATCATGCTGATGCCTTTGGACATATCATTTAATGATGGATTTAGGCCTGGGTCACTTGAAGCCATCACCATGACAAAGGGGTTAAATGTACTCTAACTCCAGAAAATCAAGGCCACTATGGATACCACGAAGGAGCCCCGGTGGTATAGTGGTTAAGCGCTAGGGTGCTAATCAAAAGGTCAGAGGTTCGAACTCACCAGTTGCTCCATGGGAGAAATATGTGACAATTTGCTTGGGTGAAGATTACAGCCTTAGAAACCTTTTGGGGCAGGTCTACTCTGTCCAATAGGGTCGCTATGAGTCAGAATCAACTCAACGGCAACAAGTTTCATTTTTTAATGGATGCTGTGGTGGTGAAAACCAAAAACCTCTTAATCATTGCACAATGTATGAGGAGTGTAACATATGATGTCATATATTATGCTAGTCCCTTTACCTTCCTGTAGGGCTGAAAACCCAGGTTTTACTCTTTTACCACTTGATTGCCTAGCACTAAGTCTTAAATATAGCAGGTGTTCAACAAATATTTGTGAATAAACATTGAATGGCTCAAGAATCTGGGAAGCAAAAAAAATAAGTAAATGGGTATAGTGAGTACTACCAATACAACCACAATATAAGTTACAGATATTACATATCTGAAGTTTATGTTGTAAGTCAATTCTAAATGTATTCCTTTCTGAAAAGGAATAAACACGTGTCTTCATGGCATAAAGAGGCATACATGTATACATTTGAATTACTAAAGAGGTTTTAGTTTGTCTATTCGTTCAGAATTTAGTAAATATAAAGAACTTATTTACTACTATTTTTTCTGTTCATTTTTCCTAAGGAGGCATCAGCATTTCCATTAATAAAATATTAATTGTCTTACGTTGAAAAATATTTAAAATTTTCAGATGTTCTATTTGACATAGTGCCAAACATCCATTCCAACTATAGGATCTATTAATTGGTAATATTCTGAAAGCAATAAATAGCTATTGAATTTAGTTGAATAATTCCACTCAGAAGTGGAATTATTGAAAATCAAACAAAAACTTCAAAAGTTATCTCCATTACCCTTATCAGATGTTTGTACAGAAATGCATAAAAGCAAAAGATAATATTGGCTGGAGATGATGCATTAGTTTTTATATTCCATGGTACAATAAAGACTTTTTAGAAACAGTTTCTAAAGGATTGGGTTTTTTAACTACTATATATGAGAAAACAATTTTTCAGGATATACATGAATGTTTCACTCTGAAGGATTATGCTGCTGTATAATTCTTTAGCTAAAATAGATATCTCAGCCTCAGCATCCTACTGCATCCTTGACAAAGCATTCAGTGATATGAAACATTCTTCTTTAAAGTGGTAGGCTGTGTAATTTTATGCCAAGCTCAAATGACAAAACATCATGTAGCTCCCACTTAAATCTCTGAAGCCATGTCTGTCACAACACCTCACAACCGACCTGTAAGCATGCTAAACAGGTTGTAATGATGGCTTTCCTTCGGCAATGGCAGATCTCCAAAGAGTTTCAGCTGAGTTTTCTCTGTTCCCTGGGTTTTACAAGGACTGCCTAATCACTTGTTAAAAAAATTCTGAAGTTCTAATCCCATTTGGAAAAACCTAAACCCTTAAAGTTAACTCTACTTACAACAAAAGGAAAAAACAAATTAAAGAGTACAAAAGCCCCTTGAGCTAGGCCCTTTAATACTTGAAGAAAAAAATGTTGCAGGATGCAGTTGGGGAAAGACATTCCAGATAGAGAAATATAATTCAAATAATATGCTAATTAAGCTATTTGCTTACATGGATCAAATACTCATTTAGATGTAAAAAAATGTATTCTCAAAGTGTGGTCTATAGTCCCTGGGGGTCTGCCAGATCCTTTCTGGAGGGCCACATGTCAGAATGATTTCTGTAACATTAACATGTTATTTGTCTTTTCCACTGTGTTGTCATTTTCACTGGGGGTAAAAAAAAAAATCAATGATGGGTAAAACTGCTGGTACCTTAGCAAAAATCAAGCCAGTGGCACCAACCTGTATTATAGTCATCGTATTTTTCAACACCACACACTTGCGTTAAAAATGATGCCAGTTTCATTAGGAATGTCCTTGATGAAGTAATAAGTTATTAATATTATTAAATTTTCACTTAAGCCCTCCTGTCTTTAATATCCCATGTGATGAAATGAAATGTATCCCTAAAGCAGTTTTGTTGCATAATAAGGGATGATAGTTGCCTCCGGAAGAGCACTCAGGAAATGATTTGATTTGAAATGAGGGCTTAACTAGTTGATGTATTTCTGTTTGTTGGAATTTTATTTGTTTGTTATGGAACACCATTTTTATCTGAAAGAACAACTGATGAACAAACTATATGTTTTCTTTGGTTTTTCCTGATAGGGGCTTTTGGCAAACATTTTCTCAAAAATGAATGAAATCATAACTGACAGTTTTTGTTATCAATAATAAACAATGAATGAATTAGAGATAGATTAAGAAGTACTCAGTGTATAGATTCTCCAAAGGTGCATATGTAAATAATACCACTCTCATGAAATATTTAAAATTTTGAAAACTTGTATTCAACATGTAATAGGATTTTATTTTTAAATGAATTAATACATTAACATTTAGTATGATTCCACTTATATAAAATGTCCATAAAAGGAAAAGTGATAGAGACAAAAAATGAATTAGTGGTTGCCAGTGACTGGGAGGAGGGACAAATGAGGAATGACTTCTAATAGGTACAGGGTTTCATTTTGGGGTGAGTCCTTAAATGTGGAGTACCTTCCCTAACTGTGATCAGAAGAAGATATACTACTGAAGGATCAGGAAGACACAGTGGTGCTGACTTTGAAGATGAAGGAAGGGGGCTCCAAGCCAAGGAAAGTGCAAGGCTCTAAAGGTGGAAAGTGCAAGGAAACTAATTCTTTCTAGACCCTCCAGAAAGGAATGCAGCTTGCCAACAGTGAGACCCATATCAGACTTCTAACATACAAAAATGTAAGATAAGGGATTTGTTACTTTAAACCACCAAGTTTGTTGTATTTGTATTGTCACAAATAGAAAACTAATACAAATATCATATTCATAAAAATGGAGGGTGAATGATGGATATAGGAGCCAGGGACTGGGGGATATATTTGAACAAAAGTTTGAATTAAAAAAACTGTGACAATTTCTTCATCATCATAACAGAATGACAGTAGTGTTGAAGAATAATATGTTTCAATTGTGTCCTAAAGTTTATTTTAACTGCAAAAGAGATTTTGCAAAGAGTAATTACTTCAGCTATATTTTTTTCTACAATAATTTGCACTCTTTGCAGAACTAAATCAGTGAGCCCGCAGTTAGCAGGTTAATGACAAGCATAACTTACGTGTTTCAACGAGGGTATGCTTTGCATTCTTCATAAGCATTCTAACACACGCGGTTTCTCCTTATAAACACTCATAGTCTTACAATTACAAGCCAATAATCCTTAGAGTTATTAAAAATGAACTTTCAGAGATACCATAAAGTACTTTATATCAAAGACAAAAAAACAGAATAAGTTAGGTGTAACTTCTACTTTATGGTAATAGTTATATAAATATTTGTTAATCTTCCTCCTTATCTTTTTATTATATTAACAAAAAGTTAAAGATTAATTCAGTGCTTTATATTTCCAAAAGCAAAATTTCTACTTGAAATTTGTTTCACAGTCTTCTGGTTTATTATCTATTAAAACTTGCTGTGGCCTTCAGTTTCAACAATAATTTATATATATGTCTATGTGTGTGTATTTAAGAGTGCATATGTGTGTGTGTGTGCATGTATTTAATTCCAACTGGAGAATTACAACTGGAGAAAACGAGTTTTAAGCATATCTTTTACAATATACACATCCTTGCTAATGAAACTAACAGAAAAAATAATAATCTCCATATTATGCATACACTGTGGAGTAGAAAAGCAGTGAAAATTCAAATTTAAAACAAGGTGAAACAAAGAAAAAATAAAATAAGATCAAACCTAAATGGCAAAAGATAAATAGCAAAGGAATATCAAGGCATCTTTAAAATTAGAATCCATAAAACATGATGAGGGAGGTGGGGCCAAGACGGTAGAGTAGTCAGATGCTTCCGGTGGACCTTCTTACAACAAAGACCCAAAACAACAAGTGAATTGATTATATATGTCTATCTGGGAGCCCTGAACATCAAAGGTAGAGTTGAGGAACCGGACTGAGTGGCAGGGGGAGGGAGAGACCTTTCAGAAGCAGAGAGGAGTTGCCAGACCTGACCTGGCAAGAGCCTAAGCCTTTCAGGCCTGATCAGCTCAGGGGTGAGTGGTTAGGCAGGCAAGCAATGGTGCTTAGGAGGTGTGTTTTCCGCACCAGGAGAGACCCAGCTCAAGAGAGTCTACATGGCCACCAAGAACCAGTGAGAAGTAGCCCTGGATCAGTGAAAGATAACTAACTGTGTATGGCCTACTGCAAGGATCAAAAAAAAAAACCCCTTAGGGAAAAACCTCTCTCCCATTCGCCTCCCCACTCCCTGCTCTGCACTGGGTCCCGTATTGGCTTCAGAAATTGCCGAGTGCCCTGGGCTGGAAGTAGGATCCATTAAATGCCCGGAGCCATTCTCCCTGCCTTGGAAAGTGAACAAATTAATAAACAGGCGAAAAGCTAAACTGCCGGCTCCACTAAACCAGGCACCCAGGGTAGGCAGAGCTCCTTTGCCTAGGCACGAGTATAAGGGATCCATGGACTTTGAGTGCCTTTCCCCCTACATAGACTTGTGTGAGCCCATCTCAGCAGCATAGGCCCTCATTGCCTCAGTACAACAGGGTATATACCAGAAGTCTAACTTCAACTGTTTCATCTGTGAAGTGGCAGGTTCTTGATGTTTGACACTGCTCTGGCCATTAAGCAGGATCTTCACCTATCCATATCAGGGGTCTGAGGACTGGTGGCTCCACCCACCCCACCTAGCCACCTGCGACAGGGCCCCATGAATAAGAGGTTCCTCCGAGTCCTTACAGCCAACAGCATTAGGTGCTCTTAGTCCAGGTGCAAAACCCACCCACCCACACACTCTAGGGAACAGGGACACGCCTTCCTCCTGGACACTTGGGGGCAACTGTCAGCCCTCTGCCTTGCTCAAAGTGTGTCCCCCTGCTGCAGCCAGATGCCTGTGCCTACACCAATCACCCATGCCTGTCTAGGACTGTGAGAGCCTACACCACACACTTGGTGGCTATCTACCTGTGCACCTGAGCTGAATTCATACAGGAGGAGTGGGCGGACTCCTGAGCTCACATACCTAGTAACACATCTAACCATCTGGTGACAGGACATTAGAGCTTCAAAGTTGCCAAAAATCAAACTAGCTCACATGAACAGCCTATTTGGCATATCAAAACAAAACAAGAAGCTAGGACATAGCAAGCAAACATAAAAAAAAATATATAACAACTTATTGATGGCTCCGAGACAACAGTCAATATCAAATCACATAAACAGGCAATCCATGATGGCTTCAGCAAGCTCCCAAAATAAAGAACGAACAAATTTTCCAGAGGAGGAAAACTTCTTGGAATTGCTAGAGGCAGAATACAAAAGATTAATGTACAGAACTCTACAAGAAATTAGGAAGGAAATTGAACAAAATGCAGAACATGCAATAGAGGAAATTAAAAAGACTAGAGAAGAGGATAACAACAAATTTAACAAGCTGCAAGAATCCATAGATAGACAGCAATCAGAAATCCAGAAGATTAACAATAAAATTTCAGAATTAGACAACTTAATAGAAAATCATAGAAGCAGAATTGAGGCAATGGAAGTCAGAATTAGTGAGATTGAAGATAAAGCACTTGACACCAATTTATTTGTGGAAAATCAGATAAAAGGATTAAAAAAATGAAGAAACCCTAAGAATTATGTGGGACTCCATCAAGATGAATAACCTACAAGTGATTGGCGTACCAGAAAGGGGGAGGGTTAACAAAAAATACAGAGAGAATTGTTGAAGATTTGTTGGCAGAAAACTTCCCTTATGTCATGAAAGACGACAAGGTATCTATCCAAGATGCTCATCGAATCCCACATAAGGTAGATACAAAAGAAATTCACCAAGATATATTATAATCAAACTTGCCAAAACCAAAGATAAAGAGAATTGTAAGAGTGGCTAGGGATAAACGAAAATTCATCTACAAAGGAGTGTCAATAAGAACAAGCTCGGACTACTCAGCAGAAACCATGCAGGCAAGAAGGCAATGGGATCACATATATAAAGCTTTGAAGGAAAAAAACTGCCAGACAAGAATTATATATCCTGCAAAACAGTCTCTCAAACATGATGGCGAAATTAGAGCATTTCCAGGTAAACAGAAGTTTGGGGAATTTGCAAAAACCAAACCAAAATTACAAGAAATACTAAATGGAGTCCTCTGGTTAGAAAATCAGTAACATCAGATAACAACCCAAGACTAGAACACAGCACAGAACAACCAGATATCAACCCAGATAGGGAAGTCACAAAAGGAAATCAAAGCGAAAACACTGAAAATAGGAAAGAGATGTTAATATG
>NW_004444109.1:3226050-3246223 GCF_000243295.1 Trichechus manatus latirostris | reverse complement strand
ATTCTAGTAAGAAGACCAGACTTAATGGTCTGACTGAGACTGGAGGCACCCCAGAAAGCATGGCCCCTGGATTCTCTATCACCCCAGAACTAAAACAATTTCTGAGGCCAACTCTTCAGACCGGGATTGTACTGGACTGTGGGACATAAAGTGATACTCGTGAGGATTGTGCCTCTTAGCTCAAGTAGATACAAGAAACTAAATGGGCAGCTTCCATCCGGAGGTGAGATGGGAGGGCAGAGAGGGTTAGGAGCTGGTTGAATGGACATGGGGAATCAGGGGTGGAAAGGAGGAGTGTGCTGTCACAGTAGGGGGAGACCAATTAGGGTCATGTAACAATGTATGTATAAATTTTTGTATGCGAAAAAATTTTAAAAAGAAGTATAAAAAAAACAATGAAAAATTTAAACACAACATACTTCTTTCAACAGTAAACATACATGTGAAAAAAAAAACTATTAAAATTAATCCTAAATCAAAAGCTAAATATGTGTTATCTGTAAGAGACACACAAGAAGCTATATTCTCCATTTTGCAGATATCTTTGAACTAATCTATATATTAAAATTAAAGTTCTTAGTTCATGTTTAGATTTTATTGCAAGGTGAGAAAATACTATTGTTTCTTTTTTAGTGCATTGCAATATTTAGAGAGATATGAGCTCATACTTTAAAAAAATCTACTCTATATTTGAAAGATAATAAATAGTCTGAACTCTTTCTTTCTAATTCTGATCTTTCTGATAATAAAGAATGGATAACAATTATTTCTTATTCACAAAGGAGATTTACTTCGACCGTATGCCTGCATTGTTTCAAAAATTTTGTTTAGAATAATGGATGACTAAAGAAAGTGTTAGAATTGGCCCTTGATACAAATTCAGTGGAATTTATAAAGGAATAGATTATGAAATTTTTATTTAGCATTAAAATGGTTCTTATGACTTAAGACATTGATGAGACAGTTTACGATCCACTACTGCCTTCTTAAGATATAAATCCCTCAAGGTGGTAGGATGACAGCTGGAATTGCATATTGAGATCATAGCAAAATTAGATTTCATTTGGAAAAAAAATAATCATGTTTCCTATTCAAGAAGAAGAGAAATTAAGCACCTGACTACACTAAGAGATTTTCTGAGACCCCTGTATGTAGGCTATTCTAGTAGGTTCAATAATGTCCACCCCCCAACCAAAGATATGCATGTCCTAATCTCTGCAATCTGTGAATATATTACTTTATCTGGTAAAAGAACTTTGTAGATGCAATTTAGTTAAAGATCTTAAAAAATGTAGAAGTTTCCCTGAATTATCTGGGTGGATCCAATGTAATCATAAGAAACCTTATAAGAGGGATGAAGGAGGAGTCAAAGAGAGGAGTAGGTGTGAGAACCTAGCAAGTGGTTGGAGTAATCCTATGAAGGGCCAAAGATGCAGGTGACTTCTAGAAGCTGAAAAATGCAGGGACACAGATTTTTCCTTCAGAACCTCCAAAAGGAAGCAGCTATGCTGAAGTCTTGACTTTAGCCCAGAGAGACTGATGTTTGACTTCTGCCCTCCAGAATTGTAAGAAAATACATTTGTGTTGTTTAAGCCACTAAATTTGTGGTAATTTGTTACGGCAGCAACAGGAAACTAATAAAACTATTAAAACAGGGCTAGTGAGAAGATGACATGACATGGCCACAGGGATTAGGAGTTTCTATCAGGAGTCATCTCGGGTTCTATTAATGCTTCATCAATGCCCAAGAAATTCTTCCCTACAAACAGTATTTGGGCAAGTCCTCCTTACAGGTAAGGTTATATGAGTTGGAAAATGGATCACTTGCCTTTCTTCTTCAGTAAATCATTGAAAAGTATATTTTTATTTGCCTCTTTGAACATATTACTGTTGTTTAAGAAGGAAATAGTGCTAATTAAGATAATGAAAACATTATTAAAATAAAAAGCCAAATCAAGTTTCCAAATTCTTCATTACCTCTTCCTCCTTTCCTCCATAAATCTCATTCCTTTCCACGTATGTCTAAAAGAGGAACTAACCTCCAGATCATTTATATTTGATCCTAAGAAAAATCTGACGTGGAATTGAAGGGGGAAAAAAAAATCAAGCATTGACAAGGAATTTTGGTAAATTTTAAATGCTTCCTAAAAATTATATTTTTCTAAAAAAAAATTATATTACCATAATAAAATTGTATGTAGAAGGGGGTAGCCAATTGTAAGTCTTGTTCAAATAAAAAAAAATATTAAAAAGATGAGATTACAAGATTTTTTGGAAATGTTTTTTATTGTGATCTGCTCTTCCAGAGTTTTCAACTGGCTCATAATATCAGAGAACACTTGGCAATTTTGATAAGCCCTGATATTTCACAGAACAAAGACATGCTAGAAGAGCTTTTATAAGGATCACAAACACTGACAATGTACATGACATTTTAGTTTGGAAAAAATCCAGCAGCACAAAGACTGTATAAAGAAAAGTCAGTCTCCTTCTTGACACCCTGGTCCCAGTTCTTCTCCCAAAAATCAGACACTGTAATCAGTCTTATAAGTAACACTGCAGAGATCCTCAGTGCACACACATAGAGAATGCATGTGGATTCTGTACCCTTCCGTCTAATACTTGTGATATACTCTCATATGTGTCCACATCGTTTGTTTTAATAAACTTTGCAGGTCATTCAGTTTATATAGGTTTCCTCATTCTTTTTAGTGGCAAGATCATATTCTAGTTTATCATGAACCATCATTTATTTAATCAGTTCTGTGTGGATGCGTTTGTGTGTGTGTGTGTGTGCACACGCATTCATGAGTGTGTACACATAAAAAATTGGTTACAAAGAAAACTTGAAAAAAGAATGTGATAAATCATAAAACAATAATTGTCACTACTAAAACGAGCTACTTTGATGACTACAGCTTACTAAAGAAAGGATGAAAAGGACAGTATATTACGTTTGTTCAAGTTCAAGTGTTTATTGTAGATTATAAATCACAGGTTTGAGTCATTTCTCCCCTTTAACCTATGCTGTAAATTACTTAGTGTGGGACTGAGCAATAACTGTAGATGGTTAATATGTTATTTCTCATATTGATATTGACCATTGAGGTGTAGAACTCAGTTCCAATTGATTATCTCTTCACTTAAAATTATTCATCTTTTGAAAAATGTGACTTCATGTCTTAGTTATCTAGTGCTTCTGTAACAGAAATACCACAGGTAGATGACTTTTTTTTATTGTTGTAGTTTAAGTGAAAGTTTACAATTCAAGTTAGTCTCTCATACAAAAATTTATACGTACATTGTTATGTGACCCTAATTGCTCTCCCTATACTGTGACATCACACTCCTCCTTTCCCCCCAGATTTCCTGTGTCCTTTCAACCAGCTCCTGACCCTCTCTGCCTTCTCATCTCATCTCTGGACAGAAGCTCCCCATTTAGTCTCATGTATCTACTTGAGATAAGAAGCATAATCTTCACAAGTATCATTTTATGTCTCATAGTCCAGTCTAATCTTTGTCTGAAGAGTTGGCCTTGGGAACGGTTTTAGTTCTGGGTTGACAGAGAGTATGGCGGCTATGCTTTCTGGGGTTCCTCCAGTGTCAGTCAGATCATTAAGTCTGGTCTTTTTACTAGAATTTTAGTTCTGCACCCCACCTTTCTCCTGCTCCACCAGGGACTCTCTGTTGTGTTCCCTGTCAGGGTGGTCATTGGTGGTAGCCGGGCACCATCTAGTTCTTCTGGTCTCAGGATGATGCAGTCTCTGGTTTATGTGGCCCTTTCTGTCTCTTGGGCTAATGCTTTCCTTGTGTCTTTGGTGTTCTTCATTCTCCTTTACTCCAGGTAGGTTGGGACCAATTGATGCATCTTAGATGGCTGCTTGCAAGCTTTTAAGATCCCAGACACCACTCACCAAAGTAGGATGCAGAACATTTTCTTAATAAGCTTTGTTATGCCAATTGACCTAGATGTCCCCTGCAAGCATAGTCTCCAGACCCCTGCCCCTGCTACTCTGTCTCTCGAAGTGCTTGATTGTGGTCAGGATACTTGTTAGCTTTGTTTTAGTCCAGTTGTGCTGACATCCCCTGTAGTGTGCGCTGTCCTTCCCTTCACATAATTCTTGTCTACTATCACAAGTAGATGGCTTTAACAAACAGAAATGTATTCTCTCACAGTTTAGGAGGCTAGAAGAATACTTAGTATATATATCTATATTTAGTATAGAGGAATTTATTATAAGATGGTCTTCAGAATTGGAATCAGATTTTCGATTTTTCTTAGCACTGTCATCAAAGAAAAGCATAAAAGTAGTTATTAAGCCACTATGCAGAAGAAAATAATGAAATTCATAAAACCATGAGATCTATTTTATAACGTATTCTCTAAAGTGTCATGGGTTAAATTGTGTCCCCAAAAAATTTGTGTCAGCTTGGCTAGTCTATGATTCCCAATATTGTGTGGTTGTTTTGTGATCTGATGTAATTATGTGTTGTTCTTCTGTACTAGTTTGGGGCCCTGGTGGCACAGTAGTTAAGCGCCTGGCTGCTAACCAAAAAATCAGGACTTCGAACCCACCAGTCCCTCCTTGGAAACCCTATGGGGCAGTTCTATTCTGTCCTATAGGGTCGCTATGAGTCGGAAAACCAAAAAAAAAAAAGGCTTGGTTTTTGGTTTTTCTATACTAATTTACACATATTCTAACCCTAGATTTTAGTTTCCACACATTCAACCAGCTACTATAAAATTCAAAGTTTAAGTATTTCAATGCTATTTTATTACATGTCATCACATGTACAGATGAGATGTTATCAAATTCTCATCACATGTTAAATACATATGAATGAGAAGCATCCAGAGTCAAAATTAGGTATTTCCCACTTATCAGTTGAATAATCTTGAGTGATTATTTTACACACCAAGCCTCAGTTTCTCAATCTGTAAAATGCAATTAATAACACAAATTGTATAGTAACAAGGTAATATGACATATAGAAAGGCTTTAATTATTCAATTCAAAATAAATTAAATTGACTAACTACTCTAGGCCAGCCACTGTGCTGGTCAAGTATTAGTGACTGTCAGTACTAACGATGTGTGCTGAACAAAATATAAGTATATTATTAGATTTATTTGTAGTGAAAAGAGCAAAGAATTGAAAAGGTGGTGACCTGGGTTCTAGTGATGTTCTGTAAATTCAATTGTGTGAATCTAGAACCTCTGAGTCTGAGATTTTGCATCATGAAATGAAAAAAAAAAAACTTGTATCAGCTTATCTCTGAAATTCCTTCACCATCTACCATATTTTTAAGAAAACAACGAGTGCCTTCTACATTTGTTTGCCAACTACACCCTCTCTCCACGAGGTATTTTTTAAGTGTGTTATGATCATTTTTTTACAGCAACATGTAAAAAAAAACGGCATAGCAGGGCTTATGAAACTACATCATGGGGGCAGTGCTCGGTTAGCAAACAAATGTAGAAGATGCAGATTATTTGCATAAAATACAGTATATGATTAAATTAATCAATGTATTTTATGGAAACATATATAAGGATACCAATGTTAACTGTGATAATAAACTAAATTCCATGGTGATATTTAGGCCTTCCTATACTGAGAGTGGAATGAGAATAGTTTATAAAGCTTATGACATTTATAAAGCTTGTAGTTTATCAAGACCATTATATAGCAGTTCCTTGTTGTGCTAATTGTCACCAAAGAAAATAGTAAACCCTTAGCTACTCAAAATAGTTACATACTACCTTCTGAGCTCAATATTCTAAAGTTAATGTCTGGAGCAATTATATCCAACCAGTAACATAATAATATATATTATAACCACTCTGTATCAAAAGAAACACAGAGAGAGAGAGAGAGAGAGAGAGAGAGAGAGGAAGCTTATATAGACATGAGCTGTACCTTTGCGATGTCAAGCAGATAACAAAAACACAAGGCTTCTAAGCAGGTAATTTTAGTGCAGAGAGTAACCCCTAGTAATAAAATTACTCTCAAAGAATGAGTCAAGGAGACCTCAGAATATGTATTGAGAAATTACCTCACAAAATGGGCAACGAGCCAGTAAAACATAATTTAGTCTGATAAAAGAAAGGAGGTTAAAAAATAGTAGATTAGCCACAGAATGGAAAAAGGAAAAAAATTCTGCCCTTGTTTTCTGTATCTTGTTTTTCATTTTGAGAAGCATAAAAAAGATGAGAAATTATTCATTTTCTAAGTTTAGTCAATCTACCTACACAGTGGTGCTTGTGTACTGGAAAGGACCTGTATTAAGCAACAGAATTGCAAATGCTTATAAACTGGACATAAGTAACATTATTTCCTTTTGTTTTCCAAACCACCACCTCCCAAACTCTGCCCCCTGGATTGTTGTATCAGAGGTTTTTGTACTTGTTTCACATATATATTTTCTCAGGCATGGAGTCAGAGTTTCCTTTGACCTAAGCTGATACATAGTAATGAGATTTTCGTTGGGCAATTTATCAGATATACCTATACTCACATGGATAATATTCTAATATATATGCATAAGTATAAGCATTGGTAGGGTCTTGGATTCTCTTTATTTGGAAAAATAAGTATAGCAATCCCAAAGCTATTTTTAACAGCAAATAAAAGTCAGGAATATATAGAATCTTGGTTTGAATTAACTTCCATGTAAAATCCAGTAGAAAAGAACCAGTAGAATCTTTGTGTTTTTTTTTTGACTCTTTAAATAATGATACTATACCATGAATTAAATGTTTCTTCATTTCTTCATTTAAACCCTAGGAACAGTTCTGCTCTGTCACATGGGGTCACTATGAGTTGAAAAGGACTGGATGGCAAGGGGTTTGTTTTTGTTTTTTAATCTTTATGGCAGCAGATCGTCAGTTCTACTCTGCCATATGGAGTTGCTATGAGTTGGAATCTCCTCGATCACACACAACAACATACCTAAGGATGTAATTTTATTTGGGAATAGAGATTCCTTTATTATGTTAATGAGGTCATATCCAGTGTAGGGTGTGTCTCAAACCAATCAAGTTTTGAGATATAAAAGAGCAGATTAGTCAGAGAAGAAACAAGAAGGAATGGGGAAAGATAGATGCCATGTAGAGACTTCCAAGTAATGTCAGATACACTCAGGCAAGGATTTTCTCCAGAGCAGACAGGGAACTTTCCCCTAGAGCCAGCACCCTGAATTTGGGCTTCTAGCCTTCTAAACTGTGAGAAAATAAATTTTTGCTCATTAAAGCCACCTACTGTGTATTTCCATTAGAGTAGCACTAAGAAACTAAGACAATAACTATTTTTCTGTGTGGATATTCATGAAAGTTATAGACTCACGTCTATTAAACTTGTATTGTGCAGTGACCATCACAGGTTTTCATCCAGATCTAAATATAGATAAGCACTAAATATAGGAGGAGGAACGACTGAAAGAAACACAAACCTCAGAAAAGGGCTATAATAAGAAATAACATTTATTGTGGAAGCCTTAATAGTACCTGACAAAAGTGCCTGTCAATAAAGTGCTGCAACTGCTTTTGAATGATCTTCAGCAAAATTTTACTTGCATGTGATATTAATGATATTGTTCAATAATTTCCAAATACATTTGGATCACCTTTCTTGGGAATACGCATTAATATGGATCTCTTCTAGTCGGTTGGCCAGGTAGCTGTCTTCCAAATTTCCTGGCATAGACAAGCGAGCACTTCTAGCACTGCCTCTGTTTGTTGAAACATCTCAATTGGTATTCTGTCAATTCCTGGAGCCTTGTTTTTCACCAGTCTTCAGTGCGTCTTGGACTTCTTCCATCAGTACCATTGGTTCTTGATTGACTGTGTATTCCTTCCACCTTCTTTTGATGCTTCCTGTGTCTTTCAGTATTTTACCCACAGAATTCTTCACTATTGCAACTCAAGGCTTGAGTTTTTTCTCCATTTCTTTCAGCTTTAGAAATGCCTAACGTGTTCTTCCCTTTTGCTTTTTTCAGGTCTTTGCACATGTCATTATAATACTTTACTTTGTCTTCTCATGCCACCTTTTGAAATCTTCTGTTCATCTCTTTTACTTCATCATTTCTTTCATTCCTTTCAGCTACATGAGGTTTAAGAGCAAGTTTCAGGGTCTCTTCTGACATCCATTTTGGTCTTTTCTTTCCTTCCTTTCAATCATTTAGCTGCTTCATTTTCTGATTGTCAAGACACTATTCTTTTTTCAGTCCTACTATCTTTAATACATTTAATTTTCACCTCTTAAAGAATTTTTTTTCACTTAATCCAGCTAGAGCCTCTTGACATTTATCCTTTCAGCATAACTCTTTTATTATTTGTTACAGGTTGGCTCTGCCATTTCCTTTCCTCTCCTTTTCTACTGTTAATGAGAAAGTAGTATTATACTTATTGATAGGCTGTCTTCCCCTGCCTTAGCACATTCTGAAGAGCATCTAACATTCAATACTCATTGTGATAGAAAAGAGCTTGAACCAAGAAAGGGGAAAAGACTGCAGCTGATGGCCTTTCAGCAGGATTGTAAAACCATTGCTCGAATGAGGAGCCAGCTATTGCCGTGGCATTTTATTTAGTGTGTTTGAATCAGGTCACTTCTTTCATTCAAACTTTGTGATGTCTTTCATGTCTTAGTTATCTAGTGCTGTAATTTAATTTTAACCATATGCTGTAGTTTTGAATGGAGAATATTGGCATCTTATTACCATGGGTACAGGAGGTCACATATATTGCATGTACTTATAATGTCTGTGAGCTGCTTGAATGAAATTGTGGTTACTCACCAAGAATCAAGCAAGTGATTTCAGTCCTGCCTCTGTCAGTGAACAGCTACATAATTCGGTGCAGAGAATTAGTTCAACTGTGTTTTGATTTAACCAGTGGCAATCAGGGTTAATGATACCTACTTCAATAGGCTACAGAGGCACTTTATTTATTGTTTAAGCTTGTACTCTATATTAGCATCACAGTGCACTGACAATTATGGTATTTGGATTTTGTTAGACAAGTAAAGATAATCCAAACTTAATATTGAAAATGCTTGAGGATTTTCTAAATAATCATATTGTCATCAAACTTCATAACAGATAATCACTGAGGTAAGCAGAACTCAAATTATCCATAAAATTTATTTTTTTGACAAGAATAAACAAGTAAATTTTCAAAATGGCATATTGTCTATAGCTAAAGAAATATTTGGGGCCTTTAAAAAGGTGTTGATAATAATAAACTATTTTAAGTTTGACAGACTGAGTTGCCATCTGGGCAACCGGGAAAATAAGACATGTTTATTGCCCATTACTTCTTAGCTTTCAGAGACACTTGAAATTTGATAGAAGATACATCCCTTGGAGATTTGAAATAACTGCTCTTTACATGGCTTAAATCTTAACTACTGTATTTTTATGCAAATAACACACTCCTTCTACATTTGTTTGCTAAACTCGCCCTCTCCCTGTGAGGTATTTTTGTAAGAGCGCTATGTTAATTTTTTTTTACTGCAACATGTGAAAAAAATTGGCATAGCAGCACTTATGAAAATAACTTGCAGGGGGAGGGGGCAGTTGGCAAACAAATGTAGAAGGTGTGTGTTATTTGGATGAAAATATGATAATTAGGTTAAGGATAAAGAGAGACATTTAGGAGGAAAATGTCATTTAGTTGTGTTAGTTGCTGATATGTTATAAGGCAGAAAAGTTTATGAAAATATAATATTGCTTGTCCTTCAGTAAAATGGTGTCTGTTAAATTCTAAAACAAATTTTAGTGTAAGACATTTACTAGGGAAAAAACGTACTTAGTATTCAGAAACTATGCAGCATATTTTATTGGTCCACTTAAGGTATATTTCAGATGGCCGAGCACATTTATCTAGTGGCCTCACATTCAAGCCATAAATCTGTGTAACATGTTCTGTTAATTAAATTGACTGATACTGTAAACTGCTGAAAAAAGTTCTTTATTTTCTTTATGTCAATGTAGTTTGAAAGATTTATTCCACTTCAAAAATGACTTTCTTTATCCATTCATGGAGTAGTTTATTCTTTTAGTCTTTGGATAACTCATTTTGAAGATCATCCATTTTCTTTTTTTTTTTTTAATGACAACAGTTCAATTGTCTGAAGATGAATGAGTTTTTATTACACTAAGGGTAGTGAAATGAGGAAGATTCACCGAAAATAATCTTGGAGCTCAAGAAGAAGAATGTCCATACTGGAACACAGATTCACACTGCTATCCTGAAAGTGTCCTGGCCTAACATGTCTCTGTGAGGTAACATTAAGTTCAAGTGGACCCATATCTTCTTGGATTTTTCTGCCATTTAGACAAAGTAACTTTCTCCTTTACCCAATATAGCCTTTTTCTTAACCCATTCTATATTGAATTATGGAATTTTCCCAAAGCCCTGGTTCATGGCCAGGAGTAGATCCAAATGGAACCCCCATGCATGACATGCGATAACCATAAAAGGATTCATCCTCCAGAAAATTAGAGTCATAGTCAACCTGTTTTTATGATAATTCCCTTTGCTCATTGGTCCAATCTTATCCTACCTACTGAGGAAAGATAGACATATCTAAAGTTCTCAGATTATCATTTCTCTTCTATAAGCATTGCTTCCATAAATTTATGTAAGTAGTCATAAATTTTGCAAAGTTTTTCTTCAGATATTTTTTTTCCTTGAACAGGGAGATCTTTTTCATCAGGCTAAATGTTCCTAAAAATTAAGAAACTGTGTTGAAATATTCATATTCTGGAGAAAAATGCTTCTGAGGAAAAGTAAAACCTTCTGCTGTGCTATATACATAATCAATAGGTAAAGTATCAAATTAAAATAAAAATGTTAGCAGTTTATTATAGCTGAGCAATCACTGAATGAAAAGCAGGTTTCCTTTTCAATGAACATTAAGGACATGACCTGGAGCTGATAAGCACAAGACTGCACAAGATCCAACATCAGATTTCAAAAGTTTCCATTGGCAAGAGAAAAGACTTTTTTTCTTTTCCTTTGGTTCTTTGTTAATCAACAATGCAATCCTAAAGAAATTGCACATAGCCATCAGTGTGTTTTGTTCTTAGCATAGATCATAATTATAATTTATTAATTTTGTGTAATAATTTATTGAATGCCCTTGTTTTCTCCTTGTATTCACTGCTAACTTCCCAACATCCAGCATAACATCTGGCACATGGTGAGCTCTCAATAAGTAATTATTGAATGAATTCATTACTTAGAAAATTTAGCATTATCAGTAAAATGGATAAAATGAACTTAATGATCAAGATATTCGCAAAAAATCAAATTTTGATGTTTTAAGTTTTCATTTTATTTTCAAAAAACCCAACACTCACATGGAAGAAATGTATGGCATGTCTTAAACATAATTAAAAAGTTTCTTTAATCTTAGAATATGAAAATGCTTCTCCATTTTGTTATATTTCTAGTGGAGAGTAACCTGGAAATTCCTGAAGCTTTATAAAAGACAGGATTGTTTTCAAGTAAGATGGGCAGGACTGGATATATGCTGGTTTGATGATGTTCTTTGGAGATGGTCTCAAGCATTTTGGCATTTACATGTATTTTATGGTTAAAAAAAAACTTTGTTTTTTAATTACCAAGTAATAAATGCATTAGAGACCCTAATCCTACACCTAGTTATTGTTGTTAGATGCTTCAACTCAAGCAACCCTATGTGACAAAGTAGAACTGCCCCATAGGTTTTTCTAAGCTGTAATATTTATGGGAGCAGTTTGCCAGGTCTTTCTCCCATAGAGTCACCGTGTGGGGTTTGAACAGCCAACCTTTCAGTTAGCAGCCAAGCTCTGACCGGTTGCACCACCAGGGCTCCTTAATCCTACCCCTTTGCCTTTCCCAGTCATTGGTGCCATCTCATCCTTGATATATTACCCAATCTGTCACCTTTATGTCATCACTCTCAGGATAAGATACAATAATGGGGTGGAGTATAGAAATGGGGTAAATCTATCCACTCTAAACATTACTTGTTAACTTTAAATTTTAATGGTTTATTTTCTAGGCTGCAAAATAGTGTATCTGTGCTAATATCAAAATGTTAGAATCAAATTTGTAATTGAATTGTGTTTTACAAACACAGTTTGTAAAAACTGTCATCTGCCTGCTCTAATTATTGAGTTTGATCCTAAGACGACAGAGACAAACCTGTCCTCGAAAAGTTCTTTGACTGTATTCTTACAAATACAGCTCAAAAGCCAACCAGGAGTAAGTGACAGGTACTAACAGACAGGTCATTGTAGAAGCTCATGAAAGGGGAACCTAACCCAAGTTGAAGGTATAATGGAAAGCTTCTTGAAAAAAAGTAATAACGGAGCTGATTCCTTAAGGATTTGTAAGAAAGGCCCATATGTAGGGATGGAAGTGTACTTTCCAGACAGATTAACCAATATGAAAAATACTGAGGTGTTTGATTGAATATGTTGTTTTTGCAGTTGGATAACTTCAAGTACTTCAGCACACCAATAGTTAAAGTGTCTCTGAAAAGAATAATGGAAGACAGGGCTGGAAAGGTAGGTAGAAGCAAGTGTTATTTGGACTATAAAGTTACATATTAAATATTCTGTTTTTGCTTAGAACAGCTGTTTATTTACTTCTTTACTTTGGCAAGGTTGGAAATGACGTTTGCTGTCTCGGATCTTTCACATCCACTTTACGTTTCTGATGATTAGGGTTTACGTAGTATATCTTCTTCCATTATTTTACTTTAACCTATATGTATTTTTATGGTTATTTTTGAATAGACAACATGTAGATCATCATGTTGCTTTTGTATCCAGTCTAACAATCTTTCCAATTTTAATTAGTTTATTTAAAACATTCATATTTAGTGATGTGATTGGGTTTAAATGTACCATCTTGTTATTTGTTTTATTTTAGCCCTGACTGTTCTTTGTTCTTTATTTCTTTTTGTCCTGTTATTTTTTTTTTTTAATGAGAATTTTTTCGTATTCCATTTTATCTTTGCTGTTGGCTGTTTGTGGATTCCTGGTGGCTTGGTTAAGAGCTATGCAGAGCCATGGCTGCTAACTAAAACGTTGGCAGTTTGAATCCACCAGCCACTCCTTGGAAACCCTATGGGGTAGTTCTACTTTGTCCTATAAGCTCACTATGTATTGGAATCAACTCAAAGGCAATGAGTTTGGTTTTTTGGGTTTATTGGCTCTTTAATTTACCTCTTTCATTATTTTAGTAATGTCTCTAGAACTTAAAACATATTTTTCACTCATCATATTCTATCTTCAAATAATATGATTCTACTTCATATATAATGTATACATAATAGAACAATGTGCTTCCATTTTCCCTTTTTCTGACAGTTTGTGTTGCTATTGTCATATGTTTTTCAATGTATGTTATAAACCCTATTATACATTATTATTATGTTTTTCTTTACATTGTCAACTACTTTTAAATAAATTTAAAAATGAAGGAACTATCTTATGTTTACTCACGCATTTATATTTTTGGACTACTCTTTCTTTGTCTAGATCTTAGTTTCTATTTGCAATTGTTTTCCTTTTGCCTGAAGACATTCCTTTAAGATTTCTTGTAACACAGATCTGCTGTTGACAGATTCTCTCAGGAATTATTTGTCTGAAACAGTGTTTATTTGCATTCATTTTTATTGAACACCACATATGTTCAAAAGTCTCCCTACACTAATTGTTCATATCATGAATTCTCTCAACCCTGTGAGCTCCAAGAGTTCCTCAGGTTAGAGTTCCTTGGTAGTTCATCCTTTTCTGGTAATTATCCTTTACTTTTACCTCATTAAGTCTTATTCTATGCATGTGTAGCTTAGAATTAAGCTTGGGACTCAAGGGGATCCCCATACTGATTTCTGGAACTGTTACTCCAGTACATTCTCCTATGAATTCCAGTCACTTTAGTTTCATTAACTCGCATCTCTGTCTCCTCAGCTCAGCAAGATTGCCAGGCTCTGATTGGTTTCCCTCTTTCTGTGTTAGGAAAGCAGTCAAATCTCCCAGGTTAAAAAAAAAAAAAGGAGATCATCTGATTCACCTCAATTTGCTCCTTTCTTTCATCGGACACAGACCTTGCTGACTTTTTTTTCAGTATTTGGAAATGGTTGTCTCATATATTTTGTCAGTTTTCTTGTTGCTATGGCAAAAGAACTTCAGTGTCAGTTACTCCATCATGGCCAGAAGCAGATATCCTATATCGTAATTGCCTGTCTTTTCCGCTGCTTGAGGGCTGGAGCTCAGTCTTTCATTCTTCATTTCTGTATTTGTAATATTTAGCAGAGGACTTACCATATAGCCTGAGGCTCACCACTTGAAAACACTAATCTTACACTCTGTAAATACACTGGGTTACAGGTATAGATTTATATGTTACATGTCTATAGGTGTGTTTGAAGATATACAAACAACTCAATTGCATTGCTAAGAAAGCATTTTTCCCTTCATATACTCAAAATGTCTGCCAATATTGCCAGATTATGAGCTCTCTTTAATTAATTATTGCTGACACTTTTCCTGTCCTTTTCTGATACATGTACACTTTTCCTGTCCTCTTCTGATACATGTTCTTCTTTATCTGGCTACCTGTTTCTGTCTTCTATCTGATCAGCATTTTGCACAATTACTACTCCGGCATTGGGAGGGCTGATTGATCCAGTTTACTCTGAGGTAGTAATAGTACATTCCAGATTTTGTCCTAAGTGAAAATGGATTCCAATATTGGGCAGAAACAAACAACATGAAACTTCTCCTGTCATTTTTAATGTATATTATCCATGATACAAATGCTCAAACTATTCATCCCATTTGAGTTTGAGTGTGTGCACACATACTTTTGTGTGGGCTACATCTTCATTGTAGGTCTGCAATTTGCTTCCATTCCAAGTCCTCTCTTGCTCTATGAGAGGCCTCAAAGTTACTAATTTGTAATAAATTAAATTAAATTACATCTTTCAATTACCACTTTGGAAAATATGTACTTGATGAATTCTAGGCATATACCAGTAACTCTGCTTTCCCCATATTTATCATTTAAATATATATATGTGTCTTAGGCTGTGTTCCCTAGAGGAGTAAAACCAGTGAAGTGTATGTATATATATATATGTATACATACATATACACACACATACACACACACACGTATATATATAGAGAGAAAGAGATTCCAAGGAAATGGCGAATGCAGTTGTGGAGGCTGGCAAGTTCCAAATCCATGGGTTTCGTGTCAGGCTGGAGGCTTCTTCTGACTCATGTGGTTGCAAGGGCTGACGAACCCAAAATCAGCAGGTCAGATGGCAGGCTGTTGGCTCACAGGGCTGTGGGAGCTGGCCAGTCCCCAAATCTGCAGGTCAGACAGCAGACTGCTGGCTCACTTCCTAAGAACTGGAGGTCAGAGGATGACGAGTCAGATGCAGGATCCAGAGAGGGAAAGCTTTGCCAGAATATTTATATATATTGGATGCAGGCCACACCCCCAAGGAAATTCCCCTTTCAACTGATTGGCTGCTCATATCAGATCACAAAATGGAGGATGATTACATAATATTTACCAAACCACTGAGAATCATTGTCTAGCCAGGTTGACACATAACTTTAACCATCACCGTCCACCCCTTGTCAACTTGGCACCTCTACATATCTCATTAAACCATACATAATCTCTAAATAAAGACAGTTATAAAGCCATACTTGTGCCTAACATGATATAACTAACATGCATACAGTCGAAAGCACACTAGCCCTGTTTAGCTCAAATATTATATAATAAATAAATAATGGAATCAGGGAGGGCAGAAAAGAAACATATTTGCTATATACATGTATTTGCATTCATACATGATTAAGAAAACAAGGAAAAAATATTAAGAACAATTACAATCCTCAATTCTGCAATTGTTCACATGGCCGTAGCTAGTTTTCAGAACTACCTTCTTTCACCACACATTCTGTAGTCTCTTTGCCCTCAGCAAACACCTCAGCTGGTCGTGGTTCTTTGCCTGGTGGGGTGATCAAAACCTTCATTCCTGAAGGGTCTAGGCCATTAGTAGTCATGTCAGAATTGGGTTGCTGTAGTTTTCCATTGGCTTTAATCACAAGGCATGGTAGGACCAAAAGATGTCTTAAGGGGTCTCCTGTATTCCAGACAAACTCGTCTTACTTCCATTATGTAATATTAATCCAATTTCCCCTTGGTAATCAGGATCAATCACACCAGCCAATACGTTAACTCCCTTCTTTGCCTGTTGATCCAGAGACATGAGGAGCCCAAAGTGGCCAGGCAGCATTCTTAATTTCCAGTTCACTGGAATCAGTGTTGTGTCTCCTGATGGAAGCATTCCTCCCTTTGGAGCTAAAACCTCTGTATCTGCATAGCATAGAGTCTCAGGGACTGAAAGCAAACATTTTGTGAGTGGGTCAGTAGGCGTAATAGTGAGTGGTGCCACTCCCATCTATAATCCTTGGTTCCTGGACCCATGAATTCTGGCTATGAGAGAAACAGCCCGTATATTGGACACTGGATTAGAGCATATACAGCTACCTGGAGGACATTTTCCAACGCTGCAAGGTATTGCCATCTAGCTGGCAACATAACTGTGTCTTTAGAAGGCCATTTCATTGTTTTATCAAGTCAGCAGCTTCAGGATGATACAGAACATGGTAAGACCAGGCAATTACATGAGTACAGGCCCATTGCTGCACTTTATTTGATGTAAAGTGAGTCCCTCGATCCTTAGTGATGTTGTGTGGAATGCCATGATGGTGGATAAGAATTCTGCAAGTCCATGGATAGTAGTTTGGGCAGAAACATTCCATGAAAGGAAGGAAAATCCATATCCAAAGTAAGTGTCTATTCCAGTGAGAACAAAAAGCTGCTGTTTCCATGATGGTCCAATTGAATCAACCTGCTAGAAAGTTGCTGGCTAATCTCCCTGAGGTATGGTACCATACTGGGGATTCAGTGTTGGTCTCTCTTGCTGGCAAATCAGGCACTCAGCACTTTCTGTAGCCAAGTCGGCCTTGATGAGAGGAAGTCTGTGTTGCTGAGCCCATGCATAACCTCCATCCCTGCCACCATGGCCACTTTGTTCATGAGTCCACTGGGAAATGACAGGAGTGGCTGGGGAAAGAGGCTGACTGGTATCCAAGGCACTTGTCATCCACTTGATTGTTAAAATCCTCCTCTGCCAAGGTCACCCTTTGGTGAGCATTCACTTGAGACACAAATATCTTCAATTCTTTTGTCCACTCAGAGGTCTATCCACATGTCTCTTCCCCATACCTCCTTGTTACTAACTTTCCAATCAAGTTCCTTCGAAGTCCCTGACCTTCCAGCAAAACCATTGACCACAGTCCATGAATAAGTATCCAATCACACATCTGGCCATCTCTCCTTCCAAGCAAAATAAATAACCATGCAACTTTTGAGTAGTGCACGCATATCATGAAGAACCGTCTGTAAACCAGGCCTGAGTTTTCTCTTTCTCAGTTAAATGATCATTAAGAAACTCCCCATAAGGCCATAGGTGCAGACTAGGAGAAGGAAGGTAATGTGACAGGAGTGGGAACCATGGGCATTTGGGCCCCTTCCTCATGCAACTTATTTGTGCCTTCAGGTCCTCCAGGAGACTGATCTTGTATATACCACTTCCGTTTAATGATGGAGTGCTATTGTGAACATCCAACTGGTGGTTCTGCAGGTCAGACAACACCCAGTTCATGATGGGCAGCTCAGGCCACATGGTGACATGGTGACCCATGGTTAAGCGCTCAGTCTCTACTAAGGCCCAGTAACAAGCCAAAAGCTGTTTCACAGAACAGAGGATGGCAGAGCTTTGCTCCAAATCCTAATGGCTGCACTGTGATTCACCAATAGGGGCCAAAGGTGCCAAACAGCATCTTTACCTGCCATTGCCACTTCAAG
The DNA here is from genome assembly GCF_000243295.1 of Trichechus manatus latirostris. NCBI lineage: Eukaryota > Metazoa > Chordata > Mammalia > Sirenia > Trichechidae > Trichechus > Trichechus manatus. The sequence goes on along the minus strand of NW_004444109.1, from coordinate 3,228,267 downwards.
AACCATTGGATCAGCTGGATCATATGACCCAAGTAGCAGACCCACTTGCACAGCAGCCTGAACCTGTTGTAGAGGCTTCTTTTTTTTTTTCTCTCTTTCTCTCTCTTATTTATTTGTATTGAGCTTTATGTGAAAGTTCACAGCTGAAGTTAGTTTCTCATACAAAAATTTATATACACGTTGTTATGTGACCCTAGTTGCTATCCCTATAATGTGACAGCACACTCTTCCTTTCCACTCCCGATTTCCGGTGTCCATTCAACCAGCTCCTATCCCTTTCTGCCTTCTCATCTCGCCTCCAGACAGGAGCTACCCATTTAGTCTTCTGTATCTACTTGAACTAAGAAGCACACTCTTCCCAAGTATCATTTATGTCTTATAGTCCAGACTACTCTTTGTCTGAAGAGTTGGCTTTGGGAATGGTTTTAGTTCGGGGTTAACAGAGATTCCAGAGGCCATGTCTTCTGGGGTTCCTTCAGTCTCATTTAGACCCTTAAGTCTGGTCTTTTTATTAGAATTTGAGTTCTGCACACCACTTTTCTCCCACTCCATCAGGGACTCTCTGCTGTATTCCCTGTCAGGGCGGTCATTGGTGGTCGTCAGGCACCATCTAGTTCTTCTGGTCTCAGGCTGATAGAGTCTCTGGTTTATGTGGCCCTTTCTGTCTCTTGGGCTAATACTTTCCTTGTGTCTTTGGTGTTCTTCATTCTCCTTTGCTCCAGGTGGGTTAGGACCAATTGATGCATCATAGTTGGCCACTCGTTAACTTTTAAGACCCCAGATGCCACTCACCAAAGTGCAATGCAGTACGTTTTCTTAATAAAATTTGCTATTCCAACTGACCCAGATGTCCCCTGAAACCATGGTCCCCAGACCCTCGCCCCTGTTACACTCTCCCTCGAAGTGGTTACTTGTGTTCAGGAAACATTTTAGATTTGGTTTAGTGCAGTTGTGCTGACTTCCCCTATAGTGTGTGTTGTCCTTCTCTTCACCTAAGATAATTCTTAGCTACTATCTAGTTAGTGAATACCCCTCTTCCTCCCTCCCCATCCCTGTAAAAATCAAAAAATGTTTTCTCCTGTGTTTAAACCGTTTCTTGAGTTTTTATAATAGTGGTCTCATACAATATTTGTCCTTTTGCAACTGACTAATTCACTCAGCATTATGCCTTCCAGATTCCTCTATGTTATGAGATGTTTCACAGATTCATCATTGTTCTTTATTGTTGTGTAGTATTCCATTGTGTGAATATACTATAATTTGTTTATACATTCGTCCATTGATGGGCACCAAGGTTGTTTCTATCTTTCCGCTGTTGTAAACAGTGCTGCAGTGAACTTGGGTGTGCATATGTCTGTTCGTGTGACAGCTCTTACTTCTCTAGGATATATTCCAAAGAGTGGGATTGCTGGATTGTATGGTACTCCTATTTCTAGCTATTTAAGGAAGAGCCAAATCAATTTCCAAAGTGGTTGTACCATTTTACATTCCCACCAGCAGTATATAAGTGTTTCAGTCTCTCCACAACCTCTCCAACATTTATTATTTTCTGTTTTTTGGATTAATGCTAGCCATGTTGGACTGAGATGGTATCTCATTTTACTTTTGATTTGCATTTCTCTAACGGCTAATGATTGTGAGCATTTCCTCATATATCTGTTAGCCACCTGAATGTCTTCTTTGGTGAAGTGCTGTTCATATCTTTTGCACATTTTATAATTGGGTCATTTGTCTTTTTGTGGTTGAAGTTTTGCAGTGTCTTGTAGATTTTAGAGATTAGACCCTGATCAGATATGTCATAGGCAAAAATTTTTCCCAGTCTGTATATTGTCTTTTTATTCTTTTGGTGAAGTCTTTTGATGAGCATAAGTGTTTGATTTTTAGGAGCTCCCAGTTTCTAGTTCTCTTTGTTGGTAGAGAGGAATCCAACTGATTTTTCTATGTTTATCTTGTATCCTGATACTTTGCTGAAATCTTCTACTGGTTTCAGTAGTTTTCTTGTGGATTCTTTGGGGTTTTCTGAGGGCAGGAATATATCATTTGCAAATAGGGATACTTTTACTTCTTCCTTACCACTTTGGACGCCCTTTATTTCTTTTTCTAGCCTAATTGCTCTGGCTAAGACCTTCAGCACAATGTTGAATAAGAGTGGTGATAAAGGGCATCCTTGCCTGGTTCCCGTTCTCAAGGGGAATGCTTTCAAACTCTCTCCTTTTA
>NW_004444109.1:3182762-3225950 GCF_000243295.1 Trichechus manatus latirostris | reverse complement strand
TATTGAGGAATTTCCCTTCTATTCCTATTTTGTTGAGAGTTTTTATCATGAATGGGTGTTGGACTTTGTCAAATGCCTTTTCTGCATCGATTGACCAGATCATATGGTTCTTGTCTTTAGTTTTATTAATGTGATGGATTACATTGATTGGTTTTCTAATGTTGAACTATCCCTCCATACCTGGTATATTCCCACTTGATAATGCTGAATTATTTTTTTGATATGTTGTTGAATTCTATTGGCTAGAATTTAGTTGAGGATTTTTGCATCTGTGTTCATGAGGGATATTGGTCTGTAATTTTCTTTTTTTGTAATGTCTTTACCTGGTTTTGGTATCAGGGTTATGCTGGCTTCATAGAATGAGTTTGGGAGTATTCCATCCTTTTCTATGCTCTGAAATACCCATAGTACAGGTGGTGTTATCTCTTCTCTGAAAGTTTGGTGGAATTCTCCAGTGAAGCCATCTGGACCAGGGTTTTTTTGGGGGGTGGGGGGAATTTTTTAATTACCTTTTCAATCTCTTTTGTTTGTGTTAGTTTAGGTAGATCACCTGATTGTGTTAGTTTAGGTAGATCACGTGTTTCTAGAAATTTGTCCATTTCCTCTAGGTTATCAAATTTGTTAGAGTACAATTTATCATAGTATTCTGTTATGATTCTTTTAATTTCAGCAGGGTCTGTTGTGATATCGCCCATCTCATTTCTTATTCGGGTTATTTGATTCCTCTCTTGTTTTTCTTTTGTTAGTTTCACCAGTGGTTTACCAATTTTGTTGATCTTTTCAAAGAACCAGTTTTTGATCTTGTTAACTCTTTCAATTTTTTTCTATTCTCTATTTCATTTAATTCTGCTCTAATTTTTATTATTTGCTTTCTCCTGGTGCCAGAGGGCTTCTTTTGCTGCTCTGTTTCTATTTGTTCGAGTTGTAGGTTTAATGTTTTGATTTTGGTCCTCTCTTCTTTTTGGATGTTTGCATTTATTGGTATAAACTGGCCTCTGAGCACTGCTTTTGCTGTGTCCCAAATTTTATGGTAGGATGTGTTTTCATTCTCATTTAATTCCATGAATTTCTTTATTCCATGCTTGATTTCATCTATAACCCAGTAGTTTTTGAGCAAGGTGTTGTTCAGTTTTCATGTATTTGATATTTTTTCCTTGATTTTTCTGTTATTGGTTTCTACTTTTATGGCTTTATGGTCAGAAAAGATGCTTTGTAATATTTCGATGCTTTGGATTTTCTTAAGGCTTGCTTTATGCCCTAATATGTGGTCTATTCTGGAGAATGTTCCATGTGCTTTGGAAAAGAAAGTATACTTGGCTGCTGTTGGCTGGAGCGTTCAGTATATGTATGTCTATGAGATCAAGCTGGTTGACTGTGGCATTTAGATCTTCCGTGTCTTTACTGAGCTTCTTTCTGGATGTTCTGTCCTTCAATGAAAGTGGAGTGTTGAAGTTTCCTACTATTATTGTGGAGCTGTCTGTTTCCCCTTTCCATGCTGTTAGAGTTTGTTTTATGTATTTTGGAGTCCTGTCATTGGGTGTGTAAATATTTATTATGGTTATGTCCTCCTGGTGTACTGACCCTTTAATCATTATATAGTGTCCTTCCTTATCCTTTGTGGTGGATTTTGCTTTAAAGTCTATTTATCAGAGATTAATATTGCCACTACTGCTCTTTTTTGAGTGTTGTTTGCTTGATATTTTTTTTTCCATCATTTGAGTTTTTGTTTGTTTCTTTAAGTCTAATGTGTGTCTCTTGTAGGCAGCATATAGATGGATTATGTTTTTTAAATCCATTCTGCCACTCTCTGTCTCTTTATTGGTGCATTTAGTCCATTTACATTCAGTGTAATTGTTGATAGGTTTGAGTTTAGTGCTGTCATTTTTTAAAAAAATTTTTTATTGTACTTTAGATGAAGATTTACAGAACAAATAGTTTCTCATTAAACAGTTAGTGCACATATTGTTTTATGACAATGGTTAACAACCCCACTACATGTCAACAGAGTCGCTTCTTAACCATGGGTTCCCTATTACCATAGTCTTGCCATTTTGATGTCTTTTTTTTCCCATTGTTGACAGTTTCTTTGTTCCACTCAATTTTCTGTGTTAAGTCATTTCTTTATGTATTTTCTTTTCACCTTTTTCATTGTTGTTGATTTTGTATTTGCTGAGTCTTTATGTTTTTCTTGTTTTTTATTTTGATGTGTAGGATTGTTAGTTTCCTTTGTGGTTACCTTAATACTTATCCCTATTTTTCTAAGTTTAAACCAATCTTTTATTTTTTTATTTCACCTTGACTTGCTCTCTATATGAAATATGTATGACTACAATATTTAGTCCCTCTTTTTTGTTTTAATGTCATCTTTTACATATTGACATCTGTTTCCCTACTTGCAGTGTTTTAGCTTTGATTTATTCTTGTGACTTCCCTATCTTCGTTGATATCTGGTTGTTTAGTCCTGTGTTCTAGTCTTGGGTTGTTATCAGATGTTACTGATTTTCTAAACAGAGGACTCCATTTAGTATTTCATGTAATTTTCTTTTGGTTTTTACAAATTCCCTAGACATCTGTTATCTGGAAATGCCCTAATTTCACCATCATATTTCAGAGACAATTTTGCTGGATGTATCTTTCTTGGCTGGCAATTTTTTCCCTTTAAGGCTTTATGTACATTATTCCATTGTCTTCTTGCCTGCCTGGTTTCTGCTGAGCAGTCAGAGCTTAGTCTTATTGACTCTCCTTTGTAGATGACTTTTCGTTTATCCTCAGTTGCTCTTAAAATTCCCTGTTTATCTTTGGTTTTGGCAAGTTTGATTATAATATGTTTTGGTGACTTTCTTTAGGGATCTACCTTATGTGGGGTTGGTGATCTTTTTGATAGATGTCTTCTCATATTTTATGATAATCAGGAAAGTTTTCTGCATACAAATCTTCAAAAATTCTCTGTATTTTCCGTTACCCGCCCCTGTTCTGGTACTCTAATCACTCATAGGTTATTCCTCTTGATAGAATCCCACATAATTCTTAGGGTTTCTTCATTTTTTTTTTAAATCTTTCATCTGATTTTTCCTCAAATAACTTGGTGTCAAGTGCTTTATCTTCATTCTCACTAATTCTGACTTCCATTGTCTCACTTCTGTTCTTATGACTTTCTATTGAGTTGTCTAATTCTGAAATTTTATTGTTAATCTTTTGAATTTCTTTTTGCTGTCTCTCTATGGATTGTTTCAGCCTGTTAAATTTGTTATTATGCTCTTGTATTGCCTTCTTAAATTCCTCTATTTCTTTGTCTGTGTGATCCTTGACTTTTCTGCATTTTACCTGATCTCCTTGCTGATATCTTGAAGACTTCTGTAAATTAATCTTTTGAATTTTACCTTTGGTAATTCTAAGAAGTTCTTTTCCTCTGGAAGGCTTCTTGATTCTTTGTTTTGGTGGCTTGCTGAGGCCATCATGATCTACCTCTTTATGGGATTTGATATGGACTGTTGTCTCCAAGCCATCAATAAGTTATTATATTTGTTTATTTTATGTTTGCTTACTGTATCCTAGTTTATTGTTTTGATATGCCCAAATGGGCTGGTTGTGTGAGCCAGTTTGATTATAGGCATCTTTGAAGCTCTCACGTCCTGTCTCCAGGTGGCTAGAGTTATTACTAGGTATGTGAGCCCAGGAGTCCATTTACTTTTCTAGTGTGGATTCAGCTCAGGTGTCCAGGTCGTCAGTCACTGTGTGGTGCAGACTCTCACCTACAGTCCTAGATGGGCATGGGTGATTGGAGTAGTGACAGGTATCTGGCTGCAGTAGGGTGTCATGCACTGATCAAGGCTGGTGCTGACTGCTTCCCGAGTGTCTGGCTGGAAGGAGTATCCCTGTTCCCTAGAGGGTGTAGGCAGGTGAATTTTGCAGCCGAACTATGGGCACTCAGTGCTGTCAGCTGTAAGGAGTAGGAAGCCCCACTTATTCATGGACCCCTGTCACGGTTGGCTTGGTGGAGTGGGTGGAGCCACCAGTCCTCAGGCCCCTGATGTGGGTAGATGAGGACCCTGATTAATGGGCAGGACAGTTGAAAATAGACTTCAGGTGTATACCCTGTTGTACTGTGCTAATGAGGGCCTACACTGTTGAAATGGGCCCACACAGGTCTACGCAGGGGTGAAAGACATTCAAACTCCATGGACCCCATATGCCTGTGCCTAGGCAAAGGGGCTGTGCCTGCCCTGAGTTCTTGGCTTAGGGGAGCTGGCAGATTATTTTTTACTGTTTGTTAACTTGTTGCCTCTCCAAAGCCAGGAGAATTCGTCCAGAAATGTGACGGGTCCTACTTCCCACCCAGGGGGTGCAGCAATCACTGAAGCCAGACCAGGACCTGGACCAGAGCAGGGATGGAGCAGGTAAATGGGTACTTCCCAAAAAAGAGGTGGTTTGATCCACATGGTAGGTTAGATGCTTGTCCTTATCTTTCTCCATCAATTGAGTGCTGTTTATCCCTGGTTCTGGAGGTTTGAGCAGACTCTCCACTGTTTCGTCTCTTCTGATGTGGAAAACGTGTCCCGAGCATCACTGCTTGTCTTATTCCTCACGCACTAGCTGATCCAGCCTGCAGGGTGCCATTGCTGGCCAGGTCAGGTCTGGCAACTCCTTGCTGCTTCTGAACCATCTCTCCCTCTCCCTACCACTCTGTCTGATTCCTCAACTTTGTCTTTGATGTTCAGGTCTCCTAGATTGTCATATATAATCGGTTCACTTGTTTTTTTTGGTCTTTGTTGTAAGAAGGACCACAGGAAACATCTGACTACTTTGCCATCTTGGTCCTGCCTCTCTAAAGGCTTCTCTTGTTCTCGGCCCCACTCAAAACTAGAAGTCACTAGTTACTTAATATACAGGCCAGAGTAGCACACCCAGTTGTGGGATATGCTGCCTCTAAAATCCAAGGAAGCCCACCAGGCATTGTGTCTACTTTTTAGTTGTAGGCAGGGACATATATAACAACTTATCCTGCACTTTAGAAGGAATATCTCCACATGCCCGACACCACTGGACCCCTAGAAATTTCACTGAGGTAGAAGGCACTTGAATGTTTGTTGGATTAATTTCCCACCCTCTAGCATGCAAATGTCTTACCAATAAGTCTAAAGTTTACAGTCATTGATACTTCTTCCTTACTAAGCCAGTCAGCACAATGTCATCAATGTAATGGACCAATATGACATCTTGAGGAAGGGAAAGATGATCAAGTTCCCTGCAGACTAAAGTAGGACCTAGGACTGGAGAGTTGATATACCTATGAGGTGGGACATTGAAGGTATATTGCTGGCCTTGCCAGCTGAAGGCAAACTGCTTCTAGTGTCTCTTCAAAATTGGGAATCAAGAACAAGGCACTGCCCTGGAAAGCATGGCCCCTGGATTCTCTTTCAGCCCAGAAATAAAACAATTTCTGAAACAAACTCTTCAGACAGGGACTGGACTGGACTGTGGGACATAGAGTGATACTTGTGAGGAGTGTGTCTCTTAACTCAAGTAGATACAAGAGACTAAACGGGCAGCTTCTGTCTGGAGGTGAGATGGGAAGGCAGAAAGGGTTAGGAGCTGGTTGAATGGACATGTGGAGTCAGGGGTGGAAAGGAGGAGTGTGCTGTCACAGTATGGGGACAGCAATTAGGGTCACATAACAATGTATGTATAAATTTTTGTATGGGAGACTAACTTGAAATGTAAACTTCATTTAAACTACAATGATAAAAATTTTTTTTTTAAAAAAGAAAAGCAATAAAGCATCAGTAAGGTAATAGGGAGAGCCAGCTTCAGGACTCCTCAGGGTATTTTTGTACTAACCCCATTCTTACGACCTTCTGAGGAAACATAAATTTCAATTGCTTCTCTGCCTATTTTTATCCCATAAAGCTTAGGATATACATTCTTAAGGTCATAGAATTTTTCTTCCAGGTTTAGTACTACAAATTGTTGATTGTAGGAAATCCAAGAGTGAAAACATGAGTTTAAGTTTGGTATGCCAGAGCATTAGCTAAGTTCTTTTGTTTTCTCTTCAGCACGTGCTCACTTTAGGATTCAGGATGACACAGGGGAAAGTGTCACAGACTGAGCAGAGCTCCCAGTGGCAGGGGAGTGAGTAGCAGTGACACTTCTGGATTGCTAAAAATAGCAAAATAATGAAGAGACTGTTATGCAGATAAATGCATCATTTTTTAAACTAAAGTTTCTTAATGCTTGGGAACTTCACAAACCTTTTTGAATTAATGATTAATGATAATTTCATGGTTAAAAAACAGATTCTAATACCCCAAAAGGTTGGAGGTTTGAATTCACCCAGCAGCACCTTGGAGAAAGGCCTAGTGATCTACTTCCAAAGAATCAACCATTGAAAACCCTGCAGAAAACAGTTCTATTTTGACACACATAGGGTTGCTGTGAATTGGAATAGACTCTAGGGAAACTGGTAATATCCTTATGCCTTATACAATAATACTTCATTTATCTCATAATCATGAAATTGAGATGTACACATAAATTTATTTTCCTGATAACTATAATTGTCTTCTTTTAATTTGAACCATATTGGATAAAAAGACTTCTAAAATATTTTGCCCAACCCCATAACTTTTAAATGAAATTTATCAGCCAGAATGTTTTTGTATGACAGTGACAGAAAACTCAAATTGAAGACCCAGTGTTTTCCTGTCTCTCCCCTTTGAGCTCCATGGTCTTGAGACCAACTTACTTTGCAGTTATAGAATGACTGCCAGCAATTCGCGGGAATGCATGCCCTTTTGTTTGCTCTAACAGAAAAAAAAAAGTCTCTTTTCATACTATCTAACAAAATTCTGAGTTCCAGTATGATTAGGGCATCTCTGTCCACCCCTTAACCAAACACCAAGGCCAGGAGCAGTCCCTGCACTGACTGACTGAGGCCTCCACCATACCCAACCTTGAACCAATCACTGTGGCAAGGGAAGAGCAGCAGTTTCCACTCTAGAAGCTTAGAAATTTTCTGGTTGCTATAACACACAGACAACTTCATGCTAATGGTTCAGGTAGTCACAATAATCAGAACATCTCAATATTTATCATTAGTAAAGAAGGTACATATGATGGTTAATGTTATGTGTCAATGTGGCTAGGCAATGATTCTCAGTAGTTTGGCAGACATTGGACTGATTGCTGTTCCACAAAGTTATATAATATAATAACGTCCATGATGAGATCTGATATAATGCAATCACCTCCATGATGAGATCTGCTATGAGCAGCCAATCAGTTAAAAGGAGAATTTCCTTGGGGTTGTGGCCTGCCTCCAGTATATAAATGGATGTTTAAGCAAGGCTCACTCTCGCTCTGGATCCTGCATCTGACCTCCAGTTCTTGGGACATAAGCCAGCAGACTGCTGTCTGACCTGCCAATTTTGGGTTTGTCAGCCCCTGCAATCACATGAGTTAGGGGAAGCCTCCAGCCTGACGCCAGAACCAAAGATTTGGGACTTGCCAGCCTCTATAACTGCATGAGCCATTTCCTTAGATTAAATCTCTCTTTGTATATTTATATATGTACATGTTTCCCTGACTTAGCTCCTCTAGAGAACCCAGCCTAAGACTGTATAGTTTAAAGGCCTGCTAGGAAAAAAAAAGGGTAGCACTTGTTAATGCTTGGCAATGCATATATGCAGGTCTAGTATACCATTTTCTTTAGTTTTGTATATACTTGAAAAATTCCATATTAAAAAGTAAAGAAATGAGCACAGTAAAAAAAGAAAAAAAAAAAAGAATCTGTGAGGTCAATAAATATAAAAAAAAAAAAAAAGAACAAGGCACTGGCCAGATCAATAGCTGCATACCAGGTACCACCAGGAGACATATTAATTTGCTCAAGCAATGAAAATACATCTGGAAGAGTAGATGCAATTGGATTCACCACCTGGTTAAGTTTATGATAAACCACTGTCATTCTCCAAGATCCATCTGTTTTTTACATAGGCCAAATAAGCAAGTTGAATGGGGATGTGGTGGGAATCACTACACCTGCATCCTTCAAGTTTTTGATGTTGGCAGTAATCTCTTCAATCCCTCCAGGAATGTGGTATTGCAGTTGGTTTACAATTTTCCTAGATAGGAGAAGCTCTAATGGTTTATATTTGGCTTTTTCTACCGTAATAGTTCTTATTCCACATGTTGGGGTTCCAGTGTGGGGGTTCTGCCAGTTGCTGAGTATGTCTATTCCAACTATGCATTCTGGAACTGGGGAAATCAGTACAGCATGAGTTTAGGGATGTACTGACCCACTGTGAGACAAACTTGAGCTAAGACTCCATTAATAACCAGACCTCCATACACCCCTACTCTAACTGGTGGGCCAGAGTGAAGTTTTGGGTCTCCTGGAGTTAGTGACAGTTTAGAGACAGTGTCCAACAATCCCCGAAAAGTCTGATTATTTCATTTTCCCCAATAAACAGTCACTCTTGTAAAAGACCATAGATCCCTTTGTGGAAATCTGGAAGAAAGATTAACAGTATAAATTTTTGGAAGTGCAGTGGGGTCCTTCCTCAAGTGTGCCTGGCCTCCTCTTCAATGAAGCGCTTGTGGGTCTGTAAACTGGCTGCAGTCTGGAAATTGATTGAAGGGCCCTGACTCTCTATTCTGGAACCTCATGCCATGGATTAGCAGTGCCCTCTTTACTAGTGGAGGCAGAGTCATCAGCACCTTAAGGCTAGCTAGACTTGAGAACCAGTTCAGAAAACTCATTATTATGATAGTGTTCCTCTAGAGCCACTCTCAGTACCAAATGTCTTAGGCTCGGTTCTCTAGAGTCCCAAAACCAGTGAGGCGTATATATAAATATACACATAGAGAGAGAGATTTGTTTCAAGGAAATGGCCCATGCATTTGTGGAGTTTACCAAGTCCCAAATCCATGGGTCAGTCTGGAATTTTCTCCTGGCTCACGTGGTTGTAGGGGCTGAAGAACCTAAAATTGGCAAGTCAGACAGCAGGCTGCTGGCTCATGTCCCAAGAACTGGACGTCCGAGGATGATGAGTTAGATGCAGGATCCAGAGGGGGAAAGCTTTGCCAGAATATCTATATATATTGGATGCAGTCCACACTCCCAAGGGAATTCCCCTTTCAAATGATTAGCTTCTCATATCAGATCACAAAATGGAGGATGATTACATAATATCTGCCAAACCACTGAGAATCAGGGCCTAGTCAAGTGATATATAACCTTAACTATCACATCATGTTTTTAAATCATTTCCATCTTTTCTAGTTAGCTCTGGGGAAAAAAAATCTATTGAAACTTTAAATAAAATTTTCTGCAATGATTTATTTTACCTCATTTTTTCTAACTCTGGCAGTATCATCAGTTTCTCTCTTACACACATTTATTCAATAGATTCTTATTTGTAGTAATAGATAAAGGAGAAAATGATATGATAAGAATGTAAGATCTGAAATCATGTAGACCTATGTGTAAATCCCATTCTGACTTATTAGCAGGGCAATTGTAGCAAATTACATAGCCTTTCTTTTACTTATTTAAAAAATCCATAAGGCTACTATGAGAATTAAATAGAACACGAGAGCTTTAGATTTTAGCACTTAGAGTCCCCAGTGCATAGTGAGCTTTCAATAAATGTCATATAACATATAATAAGTCTCCTGTTACTTTTTTTTTCAACAATCAATTAAAAAATGTTTAGACATAACTGGGGCTTCATAGGAAACCCTGGTGGCATAGTGCTTAAGAGCTATATCTGCTAACCAAAAGGTCAGCAGTTCAAATCCACCAGGCGCTCATTGGTCATCTAGTGCTGCTATAACAGAAATACCACAAGTGGATGACTGTAATAAAGAGAAATTTATTTCTTCACAGTAAAGTAGGCTAAAAGTCCAAATTCAGGGTGTCAGCTCCAGAGGAAGGCTTTCAGTCTCTGTTGGCCTCCTCATCAATCTTTCCCCGGACTAGGAGCTTCTCCATGCAGGGATCCCAGGTCCAAAGGACGCGCTCTCCTCCTGGCACTGCTTTCTTGGTGGTATGAGGTCCCCCAACTCTCTGCTTGCTTCCCTTTCCTTTTATCTCTTGTAAGATAAAAAGTGGTGCAGGCCACACCCAGGGAACTCCCTTTACTTTGGATCAGGGATGTGACTTTAGTAAGGGTGTTACAATCCCACCCTAATTCTTTTTAACATAAAATTACGATCATAAAATGGAGGACAACCACACAATACTGGGAATCATTGCCCAGCCAAATTGATACACACATTTTTGGAGGCCCAAAATTCAATCCATGGCAATGGGGCGGTTCTACCCTGTCCTGTAGGGTCACTGTGATTTGGAGTCGACTCGATGGCAACGGGTTTGGTTTGGTTGGTTTGAGGCTTCAAAAGGAACATAGTCATGTTGGCATCAGGAAAACCTTGCTGGCCATATCTGTAGGCATCGGGTTTGTTTGCTGTTGAATCCTCTATGTCTTGCACAGTCCATGGCACATATTGAGCACCAATAAATATTAGTAAATAGAAGTTAATACATATCTAAGTATTTTACTGTTAATGAATTTAAGTGTTTAACTGTCGAATTGGTGGTGCTAGTAATTTATGAGTTTTTTCATTAACATGACAACACCTGCTTTGTAATTCCCACATGGGTGATTAATTGAAAGATGTTACACAGACACTATACCATCTAGAAACTTGACCTAAATTAATCATAATTCCAGAGGCTGAGAAAGTTTGAAGTATGATAGCAATAGTATTGTTGTTGTTATTATTATTATTCCAACTTGAAGATTGTGGCCGTGATTCAGAAATCGAAAAAAAAAGTGGGTAGAGAAGAAATAAGCCTCATTCTAGAGAATCATAGAGAAAATGAAGAACATTATAGATTCTATTTCCATGAATGCATGGGTTGATTAGACATTTCAATCCAGACCATCAAAGAACTGTATTTATAATGAGAGTCCCAGCAACTGATATTTGAAGATCAAATCAGTAAATTAAAATATAAAAGTCAAACCAGTCTAGGTATATAACACAATCTCAAGCTGACATATGCTTTCGGAATTTTTGGACTATCAAGTCCAAGAGTGTCCCAAGATAGAAGTTTCTTCTTTTTTTTTTTTTTTGATGTAAAATGTTTCCTAGTCTTTTACTCCATGGAACACACAAGGATCTAATTTTGCAAAATAATTGGATAATATTTTTGTTTTGTTACCATGGCCTTAGGGACCATCTTTGATTTTCTCCATGGGAAGTAGGTTTGGGCTTATGGTTTGAAAATTGTTAGACCCCTCAGGTGGGTTTCCAGCCAGTCAACCCCTCCATAACCACTTAGAATACATGCCAGTTTCAGTTGCTGGCAGTCTTTTGTATGACCTGCCTTAATATCGTAGCAGGTTGGGAAATATCCAACAAAGTACCACTTTGAGAAATAAATCAACACCTGCAACACAATCAAATTTAAAAGGAAAATAAATTAGCCATGGTTTGGAATGATTTGAACATAGACCAAAACATTGATTAAACAACTTGTAAGCACTGATGCATATCACTTGCCAATAACTTAAAAATACCCTGGACAAAATGTATGCTTTATATTTAAATTTCCTCCTAAGAAAACACAAACTGCATTCAATGCCAAAATATCATTTTGGAAAGCCTTATTACAAAGGAATAATCGTAATTACATATGCATTCAAATATTTGGTCTATCTCCATTTTTCTTAAATTAGTATTAACTACTTCTGTAGTAAGTGACGTTCCTTGTAACCATAAAAATTATAGCAATCAATCTTCATTCTTTTGAAAAGGCAATCATGGTTCTATTATTCTCTCTCAGGCATCAAATTCTTGAGCAAATAATACAACAAAGAATCATCTAGTTCAGTCCTGTTTGCCTCTAATGTAATTTATGCAACTTCCTTTTGCCATCCTATTCGGCCACAAATTATACTACTATTTTTCTAGTCTAAAAGAACTCCTATCTCTTCTGATGGCCTTTATTTTATTTGATTGAAATGATTTTGATTGTATCCATGTTTTTATTTCCATTTCAGTTAAGATTGTTACTTTTTCCATAAAAAGTAGTGTGTGTACCTTGTCCGTAAGAAAATTAGTATCTGGACTATAAAATGTAAATGACTTTTTACCTTCTACTTAATAAGTATTTTCTTAAACTGCTTGGCAAAAGTTTTAAATAAGCTTCTTTTCTTCCATTCTCTCAAAACTTCTAGGCTCTAAACTTTGTGGTTAGAAAATGTATACAATGATTTGGAATATGTATTATTTTTAAGGCTGAATATTTTTCTGGTGTCAGTTTTCTTTTTCATAGAAAAAGAATGCCACTCACATTGGCAAGTAGTCTTCTTCTCTCCTTATCAGAATTCTATTTATTATTCACAGTGTTCAATCATAAAATATCTTGATTAGTATTCTCTCTGTTACTCTGGTTCAGAAAAAAAAATATCTGGAGTTAGGAAGTCAATCTCTGAGACTTTCAAGCAAATGTATAAATTGCATATATGGTGCAATTATTAAAATTGTACAATTGTAATTGTTATACCAAGAGTCTCATATATATTTCATATATGAAATACAGGTGCTGAAAATAGTCTTAACTTCCCTTTCATCAGTTTATAGGGTCCATTTGTAGTTTTCAAAATGTTAACTCTCCAAAGTATTTTAAAAAATAATTTCTGCTTCTTTCATCTTGTCTTTAATCTTGAAATTAGCAAAGCGTTCAATTAGTTTAACTGATACTACCAACAAAGAAAACATACTGTACCATAAAATAGCATAAAAGAGACATTTAAATTGCTTCCTTAGTGATTTTCTTTTTATGTCATTTATTTCTTTCCAGTTGTTCAGACGTCACTCTGTTTCACTCAAAATATTAACTAGCAATATATGATTATGCCAAAAAAATGGTATTACTGTATGCATCATTAAGGAAAACTATCCAATTTATATTTCCAAAATATATTCCATGAAACATTGGTACCTTAGGATATTAATGGATGTCATTTGCAATCAACTTTGTACAATTTTTAGCACTATAGGAATTCTCTAACATACTTTGCTCATCATGAAGCTAGGGATATCCTATATCATATTTCCTTAGCATATCTTATCACAGATTTTTTTTCTAGGAACATCATTTCTAATAAATGTCCCATGGAATGCTCTCCAGGAAATGGCAATCTAACTAAACAGATTTCCCTTTGTATCTTACGCTACAGAAAAAGTAAAACCAATTGTAGTAATGATGCCTCCCCCCTTGGTCCAGTTAAGACGCTTTGAGTAGTTTCTATCTCCAAATATCCTGTAATATGTTCAATTTATAAACTATCTCAAACTCCTTTCTTTGTAAATATTCTGTTAATACCTTTTCCTTCCCCAAATAAGCAATCTTGACATTTTTGTTTGTTTTTATCTGTTTTTGATCATAACACATATTATACTATATACATAATTGTATATATTCCACTTATCACACCAAATAGAAATTATTAGCTTTCTTATCCATTCCATATACCAGAACTCTGATAATTTTAATGTCAGGGACTAGATCTTGTTATTGTGTGAATCACAATAGCACAGTACCTGGTACACTCAATAAACTTTGAGGGAAGAAATAGATTAAAATAAAAATAAAGTTTTTAATGTGTTTGTCTGAATATTGTCCAGTTGATATATCTAGTTGTATCTCTTATCTTTGAAAGGATTGCAGCCATTTATTTCCAATAACCGTCAATACTTGCAAAAGTAGGACACACAATCCAGTGTCAAGTTCTGTATTTGAAGTTCTGTTTTCCACCAAGCAAACCTTGACTCTACACCTCAAACTGCATCACCAGATGTCTCTAATTGACTATTGGTTACTTCTTCTGCACAGTTTTCCTCTTCTAACTTTACATTTGCATTGAAAGAGAAGGGAAAAATCTAGTGATTACAGTACAGCAAATTAAGTTCTGCAATAGCCTAATTAGAGTAGCAAATTGTTCCATTCTCTTTTTAGAATATTCCTATCACATCTTCTGAAAAATATACAAAACAAATGAGGCATTCAAAAGTCTTAATTTTATACCTTATTTTAGAAGGAGAAACTATAGTGAAAAAACAAAATGAAAATGCTAAAAAATTAGAAATATGTAAAATGAACAATATGAAATAAAATGAGTAAGAAGTTAAAAATTTTAAAAACTTAGTGATATTTCCAAATTACCTATGCAATCTGTTCCACTGCACACCTGTTCCACAACAAAATTCTAAAATTTGGCCCACTTCTCGTTCTTCTCAGAAGAACCTCTTCCATCTGCATGGGGACCCTTAACCTTCTTTGCATTTAAATATATTAAATAGACTACATAAGACTGTAACCAAAACTGATAATAAAAAAATGTTTAACAAAATATTTTTAAAACAAATTTATAATAGAATATATGTACTTTATTAACAATACTTAATACAATCTAGTGTTATGGTATAATTACTGCCATAATTTTAAACTACCGGAAGTCCCTGACTTAAGACTGGGTTCTGTTCTGAGAACGCCATCATAAGTCAGTTCTTAAAAAAGTCAAATACCTCATTTTTGTTTTTCTTTTTAGTTTTCATTATTATTGTCTTTTGCTATCAGTATCATTATAAATCTGAACTTTGTCTTTTGGGGCACGAAAATGATAACATCAGCAAATTACACGCTGCAACATTGTATGTAGTAGGTATTACTAATGATACGATGTACCAAAAAAAAAAAAAAAGTACAAAATGACGGTTGTAAGTGTGGTTCATCAAAACTCGAATACTTCGTAAATCGGGAATACCCGTACTAGCCCTGGGTAGGCCCCTGGGAAGGGTAAACGATTTGCACGGGACGTGACTGACGGGTTGGCAATTTGAACCCACGCAGCAACTCTGCAGAGTAAAAGAACTGGAAATCTGCTTCCATTAAGATTACAGACAAGAAAACCCTACAGAGCAGTTCTGCTCTGTAACACATGGGGTCAGCATGAGTTGGAATCACTCGAGGGTGTAAGACAACAAGAACAACAAGCCCTGGGTGGAGCAAATGGTTAATGCTCTTGGCTACTAACCAAAAGGTTAGAGGTTCGAGTCTACCCAGAGGTTCGTTGGAAGCAAAGCCTGGCAATCTTCTTCTGAAAAATCAGCCACTGAATCCTATGGAACACAGTTCCACTCTAAATAACACACCTAGGGTCACCATAAGTCAGATGATTCGACAGCATCTGGTATATGATATCTACAACAACTGAAATTTATATAAAAACATTTATATTTCCTATCGTTAATAACGGAAATCCTGGTGGCGTAGTGGTTAAGAGCTACGGCTACTAACCCAAAGGTCGGCAGTTCAAACCCACCAGGTGCTCCTTGGAAACCTTATGGGGCAGTTCCACTCTGTCCTGTAGGGTCGCTATGAGTCAGAATCGACTCAATGGAAGCGGGTTGGTTTGGGTTTTATCGTTAATAACAGTACAGATAATGCTGATATTACTATAAAATTAGCAAAAATTATTATATAATTTTACTCATTTAAGTTTATGAGCCCCATTTTTATCTATACAGGGACCCCTTGTTCATTAGCACATTGAAGAAAAATGGAAGGCTAACCAGCTACAGACTTTTCATGTGTCCACGGATCGTTCGTGATTTATTCAGAATTACTGGTCCTCAGTCATCCCCATGCTTTTACTAATTTATTGAGCACTTATTGTTATTTCCATCTCCATAATGAAGAATTTTACTTAGATGTTTTATCCGATTCTTCTAGCTTTAAATTATGCCATTTCTGTTCCTATTAAATTGATCTATTAATAAAAATGTATAATATTGCTGACAAGGGTGCTGTGAAACAAGTAATAACAGCTCTCACACATTGTGGGAAAGAATGTAAATATATACATATTTTCTGGAAAGCACATTGTCCCTGGATAGAACAAATGGTTAACACACTAGACTGCTAAACTAAAGGTTGGAAATTTGAGTCCACCCAGAGGCCCCTCAGAAGAAAGGCCTGGCAAAGCCATTTGAACAATAAGCTATTGAAAACTGTACTGAGCACAGCTCTACTCTGACACATACGGAATCACCATGAGCTGGAACTGACTTAACAGCAAATGGTCTATCCATAGTGCAGACTTACTGCTTGGTAAAGATAGTGGACATAGGTATTAATTTTGTTTGGGGTAAAATAAAAAGAAAGGAAACAATTTTTTAAGCAAAAATTCCACATGGACAAAGAAAGTGACAAAGGAGGTAAGAGCAACATTTTGGAATATAGAAATGTGATAAAAGATTTAGTAGCCCATAGAAAGCTAAATAAAAGCTGGCTGTGTGGAAAGTTGAGAACCAATTTGGTTTATGCTGCCAAATTGCCAAAATCCTCAGTAATACGCTATGGATCCAGATACCTGGAAGAAGAAGGGGATTAAAATCCGAAGGACTGCTTGAAAATTTGTTTACGTAGTCATTTGGTCTCTATCCCTCTACAGGAGCTGATCCCAACTGCAAATAGTCATCATCCAGCTACTCACTTTTGAGCAAACACCAGAAGTTTATTCTCTAGAGAGAACAAAACAGATATCTCAACTACACACACTAGTCAGAGTTAAGGAAGAAAATATGTGCTCGCAGAGTGCTGGAATCATCACCACATCCTCCCTGTACTCACTTCTGATAGCAGGAGAGCCACACTTTTAGCTCTAGGAAAAAGTTATGAAGTCCTCGAATAATCCTCACGAAAGCCTTCAATCAGCCACCCCTAACTATAGGCTGTGAAGCCTCTACATGAAAGAAGTGGGCGAAACTAGACAATGACAGAAAACAATTAGAGAAAACAGACAGATTCACGGCAAATGAAAACAAAACAAACAAACATAAATATGTATACATATATATGTATTATATAATACTTACATAAATTATATACATATATATGCCCCTACTCTTCACTTATAGACTATCTTGTCTGACATTTCACATTTACAATAGTAAAAAATCTACTATCCTACCATTTTGCGCATTGATGACATACAGCTGACAGTCACACACACCGAGGGGTGAGGTGAAAGTAAAGCTGACTGTGTGATGGTTCAGGTAATGTGTCAGCTTGGCTGGGCCATGATTCCCAGTGGTTTGGCAGTTTTGTAATGATGTAATTTGGTAATTATGTAATATTGTAGTCATCCTCCATTTTGTGACTTGACATGGTCATTCTCCACTTTGTGATCTGATGTGGTCATCCTCCATTTTCACATAATGCCAATTTTTGCGGAATGACCTGATCTTTGGAACTTAACCATGTTGATAAGTGAGGAGTGAGTGTATATTCAGGAGATAATAGTGGGTATTGCCACCTTGAAACAAGAATAAAATGCTTTTTTTTTAAAAAAAAAAAAAGATCATTTGAAGGACAGAAATAGATCTCTTGGAAATTGAAAATATGATAGCTGAAATAAAAAAATTCAATAAAACGTTTGGAAGAGATAGTTGAAGAAATCTTTCAGAAAATAGAGAAAAAGAACAGAAATAGAATATAGGTAAGATAAGAACATTTAGAGTACTACCCAAAAAGTTCAATATCCCCTAATTTGAGTTTCAGAAAGGGAGAGAACAGAGTGAAAGGAGCAAAGGGAATCCTCAATTAAATAAAACAAGAACATTTCCCAGAGAGGATGCACATAAATTTAAAAAGGACACATAATACCCTACACTCAAGAGGGAAATATACTCCTACTAATGGATGTGATTCTAAAATTTTGAAAAACTTGGAATGCACTAAAATTCAACAGACTTCCAGAGGTAAAAATTGATCACAATGAAACATATTTATATACACCTGCATGTACTTAATCAGGAAATTATCAATGGTATGGTTAAAAGTGTATTAGGAGGGTAAGCCAAATGGAATAGGTACAAATGTGTGTTACAGACTAAGGGAGGAAGAAAAGGGAAATTGTCATCTGTCATAGTAGAAAGTCAACCATTAATGCCTTAAATTGAAAAAAATTCAGAAGTAGAAAGGCAAGAACATTAATTCGAGATCAAAGCAGTAAAAACAAAGAATTAGCTACGAGCTGACAGTGTTAGTTTTAAGAGGAAAAAATAGAGATGTGTGCTGAGGGACTACAATTTATAACACTGTGTTTCTTTGTGTGAATGTATAATTTTGAGTAAAAATACAAAAGAAAGTAAAATGCATTTAAATTATTGATCTACTAATTAAAGCCAGATTTATATCTATAAACATGTAATTTTCTTCAGCACATCATTGTTTATAGTAACACAACTAGTAAAAAGCCAAACTGTCCCAAATGATGGGAAATTTTTAATGAATTATGCCATATCCATGGAGATATTGTGTATTATTAAATATTTTGAAGAATTTGTGCAATATGAAAATGCTTATAATTTAATATTAGGTGAAAAATAAGATGTAATGATTTATATTTAACATGAATTCAATTTGGAAATAACTGTAAAGAAATACATTAAAATACATTTACCTTTAGAAACTTGTATTATTTTTTTTAATATTTTTCTCTCCAAATTTTCTGTATTTTCAAAATATTTTATAATGAGCAAGTTTGTTTTATTTATAAAGCCTTTGAAACCTAAAACCTATGAAACTATGATTATGGATTTTTATACTGAGGTTGTTTAATATTCACTAAAATTTCAAATTCTATCAAAACCACCAAGGGAATTTTGAACTCATGAACCTAATGTAAATGGTAATATGCTTATTATTTTTCCTATTTAGCTTAAGTACAAAAGTTTCCCAGGTTAATAGAAAGTTCATAGCTTTCCTCAGAAATAGAAGTTAGGGTTAGGGGTTATATTTTGCCAATAGGAATCCCTCTTACATATATTAATACTGTTATTCCACAGATTATTATATAGTCAGAAGGGGTTAACTGTTTCATTCTCTCTCTTTTTTTTTTTTTATACTACCTCAGATGGTAATTTATAACTCTCTTTCACGTGTTTTTCAATGCCCAAAAAGGTGAAGGTACAATTTTCTGCAAATGTATTTCCCAATTATAAATCTGATTTTAACACAAAAATGCATATATTCATGTACTTGCTAAGCCAAAGGTATAATAGGAATGCATAAAAGAAACACAAATAATTTACGTCTGCATGATGCCACAGTTTCAAGAAGAAAATTGAAATAACAACCAATCAGCATTCTCTGGTCTGTTTGAGTTTTGTCACTGACTTCCTTGCCTGATGTTTTAACTGAATTGACTAAATGAGGTCATATAGATATTGTTCTAACATTGGCAGCTAAAATTGCCTATGACATTATTTAGTAAAAATAGGTTTCTGGGCACTAAAAATCTTGAACCTTTTGCAGTTCTCTATATACCAAGAACAAATATATCAGCACTAAGCCCCTCAGGAAGGCCGACTATATGCCCAGCTCTGTGGTAGGTACAGCAGGGTCTCAGAATATGAAGTTTTTCTACAATTCTGGGCTCAACCCTAATGTTTAAAGAATGTGAAACACAAGGAAATCTATAACAGGTTAAGTGTAGAAATTTGTGGGGGAGGCCACATAAATGCTGAGGGCGGGGAAGTACAAGTAGTCAGGGAAGGTCATATATTCCAGAACTTTAACATTTCAACACAGACAAGTTCCTTCTGAATTTGCATCAAAATTCAAAAGGGGTAGTTATGTTTATACTGCATAATGTGCTATCTTTCATAGTTATGTATATATGAGAAGAATGTAGATTTCATGCCTACATTTGCTATTTTAAAACGAGCAAAGATGAAATATAGAGCTTAAGCACGTAAATCTACAATGATAAAATTGCTGCCTAAAATAAAATACCAATATATGCAAGTGACAAAAATCTTCCATTTATTTAATTGCCACAAGAAATTTCAATAAAAAGCCTGTGGTCTTACGGTATAGCACAATGATTACTTAAATGTATATTTCTATTTGTTATGTGACTTTACTGCTGATTTCTTTCAGAAGAGTTTGTCCACTGTGTCTTTTCTCTAGAGAGTAATTGAAGGCAAAGTTACTTAAAAGGGGTAATCAATTATCTTATTTGTTTTACTTAAATGAATCTGTCATAGTCATACTGAGTAATTTTTTTGGAGCATATGATTATAATTTTTCACCCTTTCTGTTTCTCCCATTCAGCTTAATTCAGTGAATATAGTGAAAACACCTAATTTCCTTTCTCTGGGACAGTATCATACTGTCGGCAAAACTGGCAGTTTGTCCAAAGGGGGGAAAAACTATTCTGGTGTTGTGATTGACTTATTCATTAGAAATCAGTGAGTTTCTTTGTCATCCGTGGATCATCTTAATATACGCTGTAATATTATTATTGCATTTTTGTCACTACTTAGAGATGAAAAGCACAATTCAGAATTATATTATCTGCTACTTTGCCTTTCCTCAAAGATCACTGATGGGAACATAGAGTTGGTGGTCTTTTTACCTCTGTTAATATGTTTGTATGGTTTTACTCAGTTCTTCTGAAGCTGTAATTCTCTCACACCATCAATGTTTGACCAAGATGGATTACTGCAACTACAAAATCTGCTCCAACAACTGGAAAACAAGAGAAGAGGTGTTTTACCTCCAAAGTTAAGTGTAGAAATCTGTGTTATACATAGAATTCATGAAAGTAAATATTACTTTTTCCATTTTAAGTAATATAAAATAGTTAAATGTTAGTCACAATATCCGAACCTGCCCCACTAGACAGTTATTCCTTGGAGATGTCAACATCCTTTCAACAAATATTTATTGAATATCTACTGTATGTGAGGTGCTGTGGTGTGGTTTTGAGATATAATTATTTTTAAGCTTCTCTTATGCAAAATATCTATAGTGGGGATAATTCATTTCATTTTTAGTACATACCACCTTAGAAAATATTGGCACATCATTAACTGTGAGCAAGGATTATAAAAATGATTTACTTCTCAGGTGCACCTTAGGGGTATGGGTCAAAATAAAAAAAAACAATATAATGATCATTTGGAAAGGAATATGCTAGTTGAGAAATTTAATCTCCTTTAGCAATTTGGATAAAACAGTACATGAATGATATTAGAATAAACAAATTATCATGGAGTATAGAGTTAGAAAGCATGCAGGGATTATCTGAGATAGAAATTTCAAGTTCAAGACAAGAGTGGTACAACGTAATTGGTGATAAAGTCCATGACACATATCTCTAGTTAGAGATAAAGAATAACAGAGAAGACAAAGTCTCAGATACTGGTGGGACCATCAACATGGACAGTTAATTTGTCCAAAGATGATGATATCAATAAAAGAAAGATAAATATTGTGAGCTAGGTGGCAATGTTCTAGAGTTCTGAAATATAACAGAATAACTTGAAGGTAAAAACATCATAACAACAGGAAAAGAAAAGAAAGATATTTCATGCAGTTTCTAGGTCTGTTATCTGTAGGTCTATCTTTTTTTGTTTTTTGTTTTTGGCAGGTTATACAGTTTTATTTTTCCAATACCATGAAAGACATACAACCATTGTCATAGGGCAACATGTGTACTAACTGTTAAATGAGAAACTATTTTTGTTCTGTAAGCCTTCATCTAAAGTGAGAATAGCAGCATAATTGGAAGAGCGTAGTTGATGTCACTGAACTGTGCATGTAGAAATTTTTGAAATGGTGTATCTTTGGCTATGTGTATTTTCACCAAAAAAAAGGTCGAGAAGGGAGATGGCTGACATGTTGTGGGGTTGTTAACCAATGTCATAAAACAATATGTGTACTACTGTTTCATGAGAAACTGTTTGTTCTGTAAGCCTTCACCTGAAGTACAATTAAAAAAAAAAAGAGAGAGACATACAAGAGCAGTGCTTTCTCTGGGCAGCCCTGTGGACAAAACCAGTTTCAAGCTGTACCCTAGTCGCCCCAAAGGGCACAGAAGGAAGAAGAGTTTCAAACAGGCTTGGGCCGCTGCTCTCTGTCTTTGGTAAACAGACTTTTGAAGTTGACAACTTTTAATTGGCCAATACTGCATTTTAAACCACCACTTCATTGTCAACTTCTCACTCATGCTTCAGACAATAGAATTGCTGCATTGGAGTAAATGAAAGAGAAAAAAAAGACAACCTTTCAGATGAAATGAGGCTTACTGGAGTTATAAAAATTTTATGCTTCATACAGAAGCATGCACACACGGAGGCCTAAATTAAACAAGGAGAACTGTCAACTCCTCTGCAAGACACAAGAAGTATGGTAGGAAGCAGGGTGAGAGAAGACAAACGCTGGTGCATCTATTTGCTAGAAGCCTGTTGGGAGGAAGGAGGAGAAAGGAGAGAGGCAGCAGACATTGCTGTTTCTTCCCAAATCTGCTGTAAGGAGTAAATCAGAAGGAACTCTGTGGAGCCCGGAGAGCATGGTCCCAGCTATCGGAGCTGGTCTGGAAGGCCTGTCTGCGGGCTGCCCAGGGACCTCACTCATGAATCCGGAAGCACTTAACACTGGTGGTGGTGGTGATTTGTCACATATGGTGGTGAGTAGTTATTAATGGTTGGGGGAGGAGAAAAGAAGAGATATGAGGAGCAAAATGCATTTGTTCAATAGAGTATGGGCGACTAACCTTGGCTCTGCAGGCTGTGGTGGGTCCACCCAGTGCCCCTGGCTGGGGAGCAAGTCAACCTGGCAGATCACAAGTCAATCACTCTACCCTCCGATTGGGCAGCACAGCACTCAGTGTCTCTAACAACAGGTGTAGATAAGTAAATGACATCACTTTAATGCAATGATGCTTTACAAGCAGCCCTGAAAAGCAAAAATAATGTTGTGTCTATCATTAAGGTTAAAACATTGGTTGACATATGTATTTTTCTTTATCATGCACGATTTTATAAACACTATTTTATCATGAGAACAACCCAGAGGACTAGGGAAACACAGAATATTTTGAGTGTCATTGAGGAAGTAGTAATCAGCTGTTTTTACAATAAGGCTGTACCAACTAACCACTCTGAAACACAATGGTGTACAATAACAAGTGTTTAGTCTCATGTGCAGGGTATGCAGATTGACTGTGATTTGTCTGATCTAGGCTGGTCTTAGCTGAGTGACTGCTTCAGGCTGTGTTTGTCCAGGGTTAGCTCCAGGCTGCAGATTGAGTTCAGGATTTCTTCTTGTATATGTGGTTTTTTTTGTTTGTTTTGTTTTCTCTGGGGATCATGCTGAAGGAGGATTATATATAGCATATTATTTTATGATAGCTGAGATAAACTGAGTATACACATATAAGCCTTTTGTTTATATCATATTCATATTTCTTTGGCCAAAGAAATTGATACAACCAAATCCAACATCAACGATTGAAGAAATATATATTCCAGTCACATTGTGTGTGAGAGGGAGAGATTATTTGCTGAAAAATAATTCAAACTATCACAGGGGAAATACAGATTCTCCTTAAGAGAAAAAAATTGGGAGAGGCTTCTCAGAAATGGTGGCAAAGATTAAAAAAAAAAAAAAAAAAAAAAAAACTTCCTCCCTTCCTTTCCAATAGATTATATAAGAAATATAAATCTTGCCCCCTTAAGTGTTTCTTCTTCTCCTCTGATGCCTCACTCCTACACACCTCTTATTCCACTCCCAAGAGTTGTCAGTGCTAGAAATTTAGTACGTGTTCTTCCTAATTTATATCCTATGTTCTTATAGACCTATACTGACTAGATTATCAACAAAATTAGGGTTCCCAATAACACAATGGATATGTCAATAGAAGGGAAGTCAGAGCCCACACATAGCTGAGGGATAGTAGGGTGATTGCTTTACAGGCTACAATTGTGGACGGCTGGATCATAGAACTCAGAGAAGTGAAAGGGAAGCATGGGGAAAAATTGGCTTCCATCGAATGTCTCTCAAAATCTCATCCTCACACGTATTGCAAGAGGGGGACAGTGGGATAGTGTGTTTTACCACTAAGTGTTACAGTCTAACAATAGCAGAAAAAATAACAAACTGGTCACATAGAATGTTTATATGAAAATATTATTTTCTTTCAAAAATTCCTGCATTTTAATCTAATTGAAGCAAAAAAAAAAAAAAAAACATTGAATCTTAAAATGAGAAAGTAAGTGTGGTTTGGTGCCTGGTCAGGTAACTAACAGATTTCAATAAGTATTGCAAAGGAACATCCAGTGTATTTTTGAGAATATGTGTTAACTGGGAGATTATTCCCCTGAGTAGATGGAAAGAATGCATATGTACTATTCCATATTTTGGATATACCACTCGTTCATTGCTCATTCTCCTGCTGATGGCCATATGGATTGTTTTCAGCTTTGGCTGTTATGAATAGGACTGTTTTAAAACCTTGTTTTACAAATCATTTCGTGGTGCATATTTTCATTCTCCTTGGAATGAAATTGATGGGTAACAGGGTTGATGTATGTTTAAGTTCATGAAAAGCTGTCAAATAATCCTCAATGTACTTTTCCCAACAATACATAATATTTCTAGTTGCTTCACATCCTTGCCCACATTTGATTGTATCCGTATTTCTGCCATTCTGCCTTGTGTGCAGTGCATGTTTTGGTTGTCGTGTGCTGCCGAAGCGATTCCTACTCATAGATCCCATGTGACAGAGTAGAACTGCCCGACAGGGTTTCCTAGGCTGTAATATTTAAGGAAGCAGATCACTAGGTCTTTTCTCCCTCAGAGTGGCTGGTGAGTTCCAACCACTGACCTTTAGGTTAGCAACCAATCATTTTAACCATTGAGCCACCTGGGCTTCTTTCGTAGCAGTTATAATTTGTATTGTTTTAATATGCATCTTCCACATGAGTAATGATGTTGAAAACCTTTTTCTGAGTGTTTACTGGCCATCTGAATTGTCTGTTCAAGTCTTTTGCCAATTTTTATTGGATTCCTCATCTTACTACTGTTGACTTTTTTTTTTTTTTAAGTTCTTTATATATTTTAGATACAAGTCTGGTGATGAATATATTCGCTACAAATATTTTTTCCCATGTGATAGATTGCATTTACTTAATGTAAAAGAAATTTTAATTTTGATGAAATCTAATTTACCAATTATCTTTCCTTTAGGGTTAGCAATTTTTCCACTTCATTAAACTTGTCATTTTCCTACCCCAAATACAAAAAGTTAGAGTCTTGTACGTTCTTCTAGGAGTTTCTTATCTCTGAATTTTACATGCAGGTCTATGATTCGAATTCTGTGTACAGAACGAAATAGGTGTCAAGATATTTTTATTTATTTATTTATTTATGGTTGATGAAGTTATCAAGTTTGTTTAGCAATAGTATTTGTTAAAAACATTCTTCATTGAATTGACCTGGTACCTTTGTCAATAATAAATTGAACATTTTGCACCTGAGTCTAATAGGGACAACACTGATCAATACAACTTTGTATGATACTGAAATGTGATATCTACTGTCCAACAGAGTACTCACTAACCACACATGGCTACTGAGCTCTGAAACATGGCTAGTATGCCTGAAGTAACCAAATTTTAATTTTATGAATTTAAATTTAAATAGCCACATGTACCTAGTGGACAGAAATATTGGAACTACATATTCTGTTCCATTTATCTATTTGTCGGTTCTTAAATTCAGCTGCTAACCAAAAGATTGGAAGTTTGAACCTACCAGCCACTACAAGAGAAAGATGTGGCAGTCTGCTCCCGTAAAAATTTATAACTTTGGAAACCCTATGGGGCAGTTCTACTCTGTCCTATAGTGTCCCTGTGTATGAGAATTGACTCGATGTCAATTTTTTTTTTTTGGGTGGGGGGGAAGTATTCTTAAGTTAATCAGTCATATTATTTAGAAAACGTAGCTTTATTGTAAGTCTTGACTGCTGTAGTGCAATTACTCCAAATTTGTCTTTAAAAAAGAAAAAATAATGTTTCGATTATTCTAGATTCTTGGTGTTTCCATATAAATTTTAGACTTGTCTTATTTTTTTCTTCAAAAGACCCTGCTGGAGTTTTTATAGGAATTGTGCGGAACTTATTGATCAGTTTAGGAAAAAATTGACGTCTTAACAACACTGAGTCTTCCAATTAATGAGCCTGACGTATCTTTCCATTTTTAAGTTCAATTTCTCTCAGCAAAGTTTTCTAGTTACCAGGGCAGAAATCTTGTAAATCTAACTTTAGATTTATTCTTTATATCTTTTTCTGCTATTGCAAATGACACTTTAGAAATTAGCTAATTGTTTGTCGTTAGTTAAGATGAATACAGTTGCTGCATACTGACCTTGTATTCTGTGACTGTGTTAAATTTACTTCTTGGTTCTAACACCTTTTTGTAGAATCCTTAGAACTTTCTACGTACATGATGACGTTGTTTTCAAATAAAGAGAGTTCTATTGCTTCCTTTCCAAAATTTATACTTCTTCTGGATTTTTATGTGCACAGTCATCTTTTCCGATCTTGAAGACTGTTATTTCTTTATCTGGCCATGTTGTACTGTCCAGCACCTCCAGTATGACAACAAATTGAAGTTCTGAGAGCAAATATTCTTGTCTTATTCTTGATCTTAGGGGGAAAGAATTCATTCTTTTATCTTTGAATATAATGTTAGCTATAGAGATTTTAAATAGTTGAAGGGATGTCCATTCTTCTCCTAGTCTTAGAAAGAGTGTTTAGTTTTGTCAACTGTCTTTTCTGCATCTAATGATATGGTGAATTACATGGAATGATTTTGAAATGTTGAAACAAACTTGGATTCCAGGAATAAACCCCACTATATCATACTAGTCACAATTAGAGTGAATAAATTTAATCAATTTACTTTTATTTTAAAGATTAGCCTACATGGAACTATGTCTAAAATTTCAGTTTACTTCACTTTTTCTTCTTTTTAAAAAATTTCTTTCTTATTATTCTTCTAGATTGCTATCTATATCTTCTCCAACCTCCAATTTAAGACAAGAACTTTAGCATGCTCTCCCTTCTCTTGTTGCTTTTCTCTTCCACAGCAAAACCCAATCTTGTTAATATTATCTAGACTTTTAGTTTGGGGTGTTTATGAGTATTTGTGTATATATTCTCTTTTATTTGTGCATGTGTGTATATATGCATACATATGCATAAAAACAATATAATTTATCATAATAATATTTATTTTTAAATATCATAAAAAGATACTTAATTATCTTTTCCTAAAGTAAACCCTGCAGCATCTCCTTATTATTATTATTTTTTTTTCCTAAGTACTTTGTCCAAACTTCTTTTCAATGAAGGTATTTATGTGGTAACTCTACTGAGTCATTAAATACCTGGAAGTATTTCCTCAGGGTATATTGTATTTCGTCTTAATATTTAATTGAAAGTTCAGCTGGATATTGAATCTTATGTTTCAAGTATTTTTTAAAAATATTTTGAAAATGTTATTCCATAGTTTTCTTCAATGTAACATTATTTTGGAAAATTTGATTTAAATCTAATTTTTATTCCTTTGTGTATAATCTGCTCTTTCTCACTGTAGCTGTTAGATTTTTTTCCCTTTTTCTCTATAATACATAATACAGTTAGGTGTGGCTCTTTTTATCTTTCATCTGTGGCTTTCTTTTTTGATCTCTTTAATCTGGGTTTTTCAAACTTGTTAATGATGTTGATGATACTTTAACCGAGACTAATGCCCCAAGTGCTTTACCATCCAATTAAAATTCTAATTCTAAAATGAGCTCCACCTTAAAGACAGCAAGATATAAGAAAGACCTTTGTATCAATGTTCCTGAGGTTATTAATGTAAATATCACTTTTTATTTGTGTTAATTCCAAATACTTAAATATAATTTATAATGAAAATTTTTGATAAATATTTCATAGACACTATTATTAATGGACTGTATAAGGGGTAGCACTGTTAAAGTAATTATCAAAGGACAACCCCCATGTCCACTTTCTAGATATTCCACTGAAAATACTGTAGATGCCAAATTTGTGCCCAAATGGCCTGTGTGTTACTAATACTCATCATCTTAAAGGGATTTATACAGCCAGTTATAAAGAAGTGCGTGTGTGTGTATGTACATGTGTACTAATATTAGTTTATATGCATGCTATTATATATGAATGATATCTATTTCAAGTCATGGTAAAAACTTAGAGAACTATAGGGTGCTCACATATTCAGAATAGCCATTCATAAAAATAAGTAATTTCTTTAATGTTCATAAAGTCAGAGTAAACTTAAAAACTGACAGCCAAGAAGAACCTATGGAGACATGATGACTACGTATAATGTGGTATCCTGGATGGAATTCTGGAACTGAAAAAGAAAATTAAGTAAAAACTAAGGAAATACGGATGAAGTATGGACTTAGTTGATAATGGAGTCCCTGGATGGTGCTAATTGTTAATGCAGTCAGCTGCTAACTGAAAGCTTTGCATTTCAAATCCACCCAGAGGTAACTTGGAATAAAGGCCTGGTGATCTGCTTCTGAAAAATCAGCCACTGAAAACTCTACAGAGCACAGTTCTACTCTGAAACATGCGGGGTTGCCATGGTGGTGGTGGTAGTTAATCATGATACATCAGTATCAGTTCGTTAATTCTGACAAATGTATCATACTAATGTAAGGTATTAACAATAGTTTTTCTATAAATATAAAACTATTTTGAAAGAGAACATTTATTTTAAAAAAATAAATTCAGGAAAGCTTAAAATTGTACTTTTTGACATTGAAATTTTCCTCAGCCATGCATGAGACAATTAAAACCTTCCAGTTTAAGAATCCCTCATCAATATGGCATAAATCTTAATATTGGCACATTAAATTTATATGATACCCCATGCCCAAGGAACCTACAATAATTGTTTATTATTCTTTATAGCACTGGTAAGTATGGAACCGTGGTGATGTTTGGTTTTTAATCTGGGGAAATTAAGAAAGGTAACTTTCTTACCTTACACTAGACTATTTTAGGCTACTATAAAATCATCTAGCATTTACTCAACGGACCTTGGCTACCCAAAGTAATTCCATTATTTATTATTTTTTAAAATAAGTAATGCTAAAAGCGAGCAATTTATACTAATTATCAAGAGAATTAGTTCCACTAACTATCAACTGTAAAATGGATTTAACTACTCAAAATAAAGGTGCCATAAAAATGCAAACCATATCATAGCAAATACTGCTGTGCCTTGTTTACTAAAGCCTTTCCTGCTTGTGGCAACTGCAAAGCAATTAAGGACCAAAGTTGCTCAAATATAACAAGGCTGTGAATACCAATGGGCACACACTTCTACAAAGCAAGAAGCAACATTGGCAAAATGCATGTGAAAATCACACTTCTGATGTCAAAGTCTCTTTCCAGTTTGTTTCCCTGATTTCTGAATAACCACAAATCTATTCTGTTCTGTCATTGATTCCCTTAGGTTCTGTGATGCAACTCTTGTCTCTACTCTTGTATGTGTCCAGGTGTGTGTTCTTAAACATATAATAGAGACACAACTGAAAATCTACCTTTACTAAAACTGTTTCGGTGAAAGAGTAACAGTTACTGTCAAGTCACGTCTGCCTCGTGATAACCCCGTGTGTGAGGAAACTCACCTGTGACTGACGTACTAAGGCTATGGTAGTGAACCAGAGTAGACCTGAAAAGTCTTTTGAGGGACACACACAAATAAGATACAAATAAGAAAATAAAATATGTGAATATATATATAAATAACCACATTGTGAATTTATGAATAAATTATAGGAAGTTAGACTAGTGTCTTTAAAATGACCTTACTGACACTTGTAGCCTAAAAGTAGTCATATCAACTCTCCTCATCTGACCTGACCTCAGATGACCGAAAACAGCCTCAGCTAGGAACTGTTCCAGTGGTCATGATTTTCTTTAGACATATTGCTGTGTGTGCCTCCAGCCAGCTCTGAACATGAATACTTTAGTTTATATTTGAGAAGCGTTTTGTTGGATGGCTGCTGGCATTTTCTATGCATATGCATTGGTGTGTTTTTGAAGCCACAGAATCCCTAATCCCGAATATTTGGCATCCCCTGCTTGGTAAATTTTTTGTTCATATCAAAATATTTAAGAATGGAAGTGTGTTATTAATTCTTCCCACTTTTTATATCATTCCATGCACTAACATTTACTTGAACGTTATTTCTTAACTGCAATCTCAGTGGTGATGCCAGAGTGTACATATCAAACTGCCATCATTTTTATTTTCTGATTACGTTACAATTCTTAAGTGCAAAATCTGCCTGGCTCTCCAGATTTTTCGATCTTCGTGATAACTGCTATCATATGTCTTGCCATCTCTTTTAAAGTTATCCCTCAATAGTGACTTACATAGCAAGTTTCACTGATAGTTTATGTTTGTCTTCTGAGACTAGTCCGTGAGCTTGTTATTCTAGCTCCCTCTGCTTGGTAGAATCTGCTAGCATCTGCAATACAGCCTTCATGTCTATGGATAAAAGTTTGTCAAAAGTACCAGTCAACATCACAACTTAAGCATCTAGTTTAAACTGTTCCAGCTCCTGATTAAGTTCCCATTAAAAAAATTAAATTTTAAATGGGCTAGGTAATCCATGTTCGTTATTAATTACATATAATCCCTCCTGGAAAAGAGGGGTGTGAGGCTAATCCAAGTTGATAAATAATCGAAATATAATTTATATTGGATATATATAAACTATTTACTAATATTTCATAGAATCACAGAATGTTAGGGTTATAAAATACATCACATGCCAGGTGATCCCACCAACTGAGTTTTTTGCATTTCTATAACCCCTTGCCAAATAACATCTTAAATCTACGCTAAATTTGGGTCCTGGGATTCTCACTCTATAAGGCTGTTTCTAGGCTCCACTTCTTAGAGGATGTACATAGAAAAAACTCAGGTCCCCTATGGCACATCTTTACAAACTACATGGAGCATTGGCCTATAAGTCCACAGTCCTTTATCTGAAATCCAAAATCTTTCCACCAATTTGCATCTGAGAAATCTGAATTGTTCATATTTTAGAAAAGTAATATACACTATATTCAGCAGGATCTGAGGTAGACGGAGGTACCTTATAGTCAAATGTTTCTGTTGTCCACATAAATATTCATACAAAATAACATAAAGAATATAAAAAGCCTCGTGTCAGTTCCTGTGAAGTTTTTCTGCCAAAGGAGTTCAGGTGAGGTCAAGTTTCACCATCAAATTAATTACAAAAAGAGTTCTATTTTTAGAACTTTCTGCATTTCAAAAATACCTTATTTTTGCTTTCTTCTCTTTGGATTATGTGACATACTTACACCAAAAAAAAAAAATTGAAATGAAATTATGTGGTGGTGGGCATGTGGAAATACCTTAACACTGAATATTTGCTGGTATTAAGGATTATTTTTAAAGGCCGATGGATAGATGACTATTAACATTCTACTTGATTCTCCTCATTCAGACAAAAACCAAGAAGCTAAATATAGGGAAGAGAGCAAGAAGGACTGCCTACATCTCTACGCACTATGTAAAATAGTTTTTGATCATACTCCTAGTTATGGAGTATTTATAAATTATATGTAACTGCATTTACACCTTATGTACATTATACAACTGGCAAAAATAGAAATTAAGAAATGATCAAAAACATAATTATAGGAGATTTTAATACTTTTTGTCACCCCAATGGATCATTTTGTGTATCTTTATTGATTCAAAAATTACCTTCAGAATCCACTGCAAAAACTCATATTTACTATATATCTTTCTGTCCCAAGGCTCAACCTTACACCCGTAGGGTGGGATACATGATTGCACAATAGTATTTCACAACTTTTGACACATGAGACACTGGTGATACAAAAGGTGATCTTAGGTGGTACATATAAAATACCAGTTGCTATCGAGTTGATTCTGATTCATGGTAACCCCATACATGTCAGAGTAGAACTGTGTTCCACAGGGTTTTCAATGGCTGATTTTTCAGAAGCAGATCTCCAGGTTTCTCTTCCAAGGCACCACTGGTAGACTTGAGCCTCCAACCTCTCAGTAGCTGGGCATGTTAAATGTTTGCAACAACAGATGGTACATTGAGGCACATATTTTGTTCAGTAATTATGCATTTCTTTCAATATTTATTAAAAACAATTATAATTAACACAAACTCTTGATTTCATTGACATCATTGCTTACATAATAACTGAATTTATATGAAGAAAAATATCAAAATTTTCTTACAATTACAGGTGTTTTGTTACTATAGCAAGGACGGAGGTATGTGAGTGACTCAAACTGGGAAATAGGATATAGTGGCTAAGAATGCAAATTCTAGAGTCAGTCTGTCTGAAATAATGCATGGAAAATAGCTTAGTACCTGTAGTTCCTGACCCACAGCAAAAGTCCAATGAATGTTAGCTTTAAATGAAAATACAGTGATGTCTATTCAGCTCATCTCCTCCTGCAACCCAGTAGCCTTTAGGCAGAGACAAAGGCAAATAGCATGTAAAGAATCTTAGTGCAAAGGATGGGCAACCTGTAGACTAGGTTTATCTTTATCCATTCAGCAGACAGCAGCATATTGTTCTAACTACATTTTTAAAAACAAGAAAGTAGTTTCCCATTCAGTGGGAGGAGCCCTGGTGGCACAGTGGTTAAGCGTTTGGCTGCTAACCAAAAGGTCAGCAGTTCAAATCCACCAGCTGTTGCTTGGAACCCTATGGGGCAGTTCTACTCTGTCCTATAGGGTCTCTATGAGTTAGAATTGACTAGACGGCAACTTTTTTTTTTTTTTAATTCAGTGAGAACGATTTTGCTACACAACGCAAACCAAAAGTAGATGAATGTATGAGTAATAATTTATTTGTGAACTAGAACTAGCCATGTCTAGAGAGTTTTTTTTTTTTTTTTTTGTATATCATATTTCATTGAAATGGTTTTTTGGGTTCTGGCTTTATATTATCTTCATCAACCTTGAACTGTTCACCGAAAAAAAAAAAAAAAAAAAAGGAGATGTAATTTAAAGAAAAACACCAAAACAGAAATAAAGTGCTAATTCGTAAGATAACCCTCACACATTGTAGAATGAGACAGTCCCCATTGTCTTAAAGAACAAAGAGAAGGAAATAAGCATCACTGAGATTTATAGCGTGGGGATTTTCTGGGATAGGACATAAATAACCTGACAACACTAAACTTTCAAATCAAACGTCTAACACCTAACTCACACTGGATAATGTGCAATCCCCAAAGCAAAACTCTAAAATTTGCTTAAAGAATAAAAGACAAGTTTATTCTAAATGTTAACTTTCAATCTGTCTTAAGATAAAATAACTTTCTATAGCTAGTTTAATCACATTTTTCAATAATTAATAAGAATATTAAAAGGTCGTGATAATCCCCTTATAGCTCCTTTAAAATACTTAACTGCCATTAACCTCGGTGCCCGTTAGGAATTACCTTTATAAGACATACAACCACAATCTGACTTTTGCAAATTCACTCATCTTCTGAGAACCTAAGCTGGAGCTTAATTGGCTTGTACTAAATTTGCTCTACATATAAACTTTCTACTCTAATAAAGTCTTCTAGCTTTGGCTCAAACCAAACATGGCAAGAGTGGTCATACCAGGTATTTTAATCTGAGCTATATTTGATTGGTGCCTACAGTGTATTTTTTTCTTTTTCTTTCTTTTTGAGTTTTCTGGATGAAAATTTTGTTGTTGTTAGCTGCTGTCGGCCTGTCGACTTAGCCACTGACTCAATGGAGTAAAATTCTGCCCACTGGTGGGCCATTTCCATATTCATTGGCTGGTTTTGGACTTTCTTCCTAGTCTTTCTTAGTCTGGAAGCTCCACTGAAACCTCTTCACCATTATAGCAACACAAAAGCCTCCACTGACAGATAG
Source organism: Trichechus manatus latirostris (assembly GCF_000243295.1). Taxonomy (NCBI): domain Eukaryota; kingdom Metazoa; phylum Chordata; class Mammalia; order Sirenia; family Trichechidae; genus Trichechus; species Trichechus manatus. Next base: position 3,192,054 of record NW_004444109.1, on the reverse strand, counting down.
GTGGTGGCTGTGCATGAGGTGTATTGTCTGGGAATCAAACCCTGGTCTCCTGCATGGGAGGCAAGAATTCTACCACTGAACCACCCATGCCTCTGTGAACTCAGTAAGAGTGAGAGTGCTAAACATACTGGTAAGGAGGCAAGGAATGTTCTTTCTCTTCCTCTCTCTCTAACTTTCTCGCAGACATACTATTAACATGTGAATGTGACAATGAGAGATATGCGCATTACAGCTCGGGTGTCTGTTAAGGTGGTGGTGTAGTGTGCTGTCCTGTTGATTCTGACGGCAGTGGGTTTGCTTTTGGTTTTGGAAGTCCTTCACTTCCTTTGAAAGAAACCTTCTCAGTGAACTTTCTCTAGGTCCCTATCTAAAATATCAACTGCTCCTGTGCAACTCATATCCCTCTTCCTGGTTTATTTTATCACCTTGAACAGTGTTATTTAGGTCAACAAATAATGAGAGTCTGATATTCGGTTGATGAGGTGCAGCAGAGATTATACATATTATTTAATAGGCATTTGGCCAGTGACTGCTGTGTGCTAGATTCTGTGTTGTGTACCAGAAATACAGTGTAAATGGGGTAGAGTCCTTAGCTCCCTGAAGTTTGGAGACCAATATCAAACCCCTGCTACATTTTACGTTTTACATAGATTTCGCTGTGATCTACCAAACACCCCTTATCTGATCTTTCCTCAGCATTTTCCCTTTTCTTTCTTTCATATTAATATAGCAATTGATCTAAAGCACAAATCTGAATTCTCTCCTCTGCTTGAAAACACACAACTTTCTATTCTTGGAATGTCCTTTCTTCTTTTCTTTACTTAGTCAGCCTCAGCTCACTGAACATTCATTCAGTATTTAACATAAGTGTCACCTTATTTGATTCTCTTGCTCTGGCTCTCTGCCTCTTTGTCTCTCTGTCTCTGTCTCCCTCTCTCTCCTTCTCTCCTGTTTAGGCTTGGTTAGATGGATTTCATCTGTTCTCTGATAGTTTTCATATTACTTATCATTCCACCACAAAATTATTTGAGATTCTATGACATCTATGAACTGTGACTTATTTTTAATTTTCCCATCAAATAACAGAGGTGTGCAATAAATTAACTGAAAAACAAATTAGTACATTGCACTCTTCTCTATGAGCATATTTCCATGGGGAGGAAAAGTGAATGCTCATGGGCATCCAGGTACCCAAGTGAAGGAACTCAGGAGATAAACATCTACATCTCTCCTGTGCTTAGTACTCCTGTTGCCCTCATAACTACAAGCCTCTTGGGAAGTTATAGTTCAGAAGATAAGCACAAAGATGGTGGACGTGCTCTTTTTTTTTTCTTCTTTCTTTTCAAATAGTAAATGAGGGGAGAGGTTTGGAGCTGCCGAATTTCAGGATAAGAAAAGACTTTGAAATCTCTAGCTTCACAGATATTATGATCTCTATATTATAGGGGAGGAAATAAGACTCAAGGAGATTAAGTGCTGGCATCAATGTCACACAGCTGGTGCATTGTAGATCCCTCATTTAAATTCATATCATTAGGAGTTCTCTTACCACATGAACCTCCATTCAATTTTCAAGAAGTGAAAATGGCATGGAAATCCATATGGATGTCATGAAACACAATACACTCTGCAACTATTTATTCCTTTAACATCACCCATGGCACTTCTACGAGTCATTCTAGCACTACAATAATTCCATACGCCTGGAACAGATGGGCTTACATCTAAGGTGTTCACATGTCCTGCTTTACCCTCCCAATCTTTCATTTGACCATTTCATTTATCCTTCATCAAATATATTTTCTTATTACCTTCACTTTGTTTCTTCGAGATTTCTTGTTGGGCTTGTATTTTATTCTTCACTTTTACTTAATAACTTTAACTTTCATTGATTTCTAATTTCCTTTGCAAGTTGTACTCATCTGAAAGACCAGTCGTTAGATGGTAACGGGGCACTATGAAGTATCCCTGGAGGGCCTAGCCCTGTGTTACTAGTGCCTAGGCTCCTTGTTCCAGATGATTCCTGAATAGAGGTAACAGAGGTAACTGCTCTTCCTTGCCCCTATTTCTTGCATGTGTTTGTTCTGAACAGGCCCCTGCCTGTCTATCGATCTATGCACAATAAGACTTCTTGACTCTTCTTGATGCTTTTCCATTGTAAAATGAGTCCCAGAACAGAGAAACACAAATCTAATAACATTCCCTTATAAGCTGTTAATGTTTTAGAGTTATTGGAATCTCTATGACTACAGTTTACATCAAGGAAAAAAAACTGTACGTAAAGAAGGCCAATTCAAGTCATGGAAGTGGTTACGTCTCCACTTTCCAGGTGGTTTTTAGTGAAATATTGCTCCTGTACCTCTCCTGTGGCACGTTCGTCCTAGAATCTATGCATGCTCATGGAGTGAATGCTTCATTCCCTGGAGACTTCTATCAGGACTTGACGTCCCCATATGTTAACACCTACCAATAAAAGCTTCACTTCAAATGTAGACATAACCTTTGCTCAGTGTCCACATGTTTACTCTCCCTTAAGGACATTTCTTTCCTTTTTGTGTAATTGCTGATGGGAATTCAAATATATGAAACCAAGCTATTTCTGAGCTATGCTTTATTAAATGGGAAGCATATTATTAGTACATAATGCATATTTTATACAGTAACAATAATTACTTTTAGATACTATTGAAGAAGTTTTAAAACCCTTTTAAGAAGGCAAATATGCTAGAGTCCCTGGTGACAGGCAACACTATTAACAGTAGAGGTTTTGTTAGCTTTCCAGGTATTTCTTCAATTGCAGGCAGTTGAAAATGCTTATACCCTGTCACTTTATTCATGTCTCTGGGGACTAGGCTCATGCCACTCTTAGTATGATGCAATTTCATATGCTATTCTCTCTTTTATAAATCACGCCTTAGATTCACATGACTTGGACATCAGTTCAAAATCAATTGCTCATGGATCAATAAGATCTTCCCACTTCATCTGCTTTCATGTAAAAGCAAAGGTGTCTTTCACATATATCATTGTGTGTCAGAATACGGTGAACTTCAAACTTTTTTATGAATACCGTTTTTATTTTTTCTTCTATCATATTCAGAATCATTCCCTACATCCTGAGCTTTCTCTTGTGTTTTATGGAGAAATAACAGGCTCCCTCAAATGCATCAGCTCCATATGCATTCTAGGTTGCTGACATTCTTGCTGCTATTTTCTCCAATTTTCTGCCGCTTTTCTTTTAAAGCTTAACTTTCCTGGAGGCTTTAATTGGTCCATTTTTAATCCCTTTTGACATCACGTAATTATTGGTTTCCCTTGTAGGGAGAAAAAAAACGCCAGACTCTCATTGTTAAATATAAAATATTTTATTGTGGGACCTTTGTGAGCACTTCAGATTGACCTTTTGTGTTATATGTATGGAGTCAGCACTGCACAATATGACCCTATATAGTATTCTAATATTTTAAACAGATCTTCTGCCTTTGCTGCACCAGACAATGTATTGCTTAATGTATGTACCTCCCTAAAGTTTCTGCTATCTTTATTACAATGACCTTGAGGCTACATCCACTTCTGGCCAATTAAGCTGTAAATCAGAATTTATCACTAATAGTGGTGCAATTATAGACTGCAGTGAAATTGCTCAGCAAAGAGAGATGTCTGTATACATTTAGGCTCTGTTTATTTGCCAAAGAACAGACAAAATTAGAGCAACTGCAGCCGTCTCTATTCCCTCACCCTCTCAAAAAAAAAAAAAAAAAAATTCTATCTGGCAGATTTACAATTCATTCTCCTTCTAAAAGTATGTGCCTCATCCTATATTTTTACATACTTCTAGGAAGGTTGATTCCAAGATTGAATTTTATTATACATAAAAAGTAAACTTACAGGTATAGTATTCAACTATATTTAACCTTGTAGAACACAAAATTCTGCAGCCAATGGTGTTTAAAATTGTTGCACCTTCATTAATTGTATTGACGCTGCCAAAAGCACAAGTTTGAATGGCTAATTGTTTTTCATTTGAAGGATGAAACCAGCAAGCTGTGTTGAATTTGGTCATGAGATGTTTTCATTTACATTTGCAATTTGTGTAAGTTCTGGTCAACACAGGCACCTAAATGTCAACTTTCCACAAGAAGGCCAGAAATTTAAGTGAACATAAGACAAGTATAAAGAAGTGGAGCTCGTTTACATTCCTCTGTATTTCAGAGACTAGTAAATGAACAGTTGAGAGGATGAATGAGTTGTAGCAGAGGCTGAGTTATCAAATGCACTGTGAATGAGACGTCCTTTAATATTCCTTGAAATGAGAGCTCCGTTAAGTCTGTGATTCCATGAAATGTTGTTTGATAGCAGTGTTACTTTTGTGCACACTGTCAAGTCATTTAAAGATACAATTCAAGAACATCTACCATTAGTATATTTATAATTTACATTTTATTGATCCTTTTATGCATGAAAGGAGAACATCTATTTCTTAGTATGGAAGACATCTGTGCATATATTTAATCTTTTGGATTGTTACCAATGTGCTAAATTTTGCCTGATGTCTAGAGTTGAAGATCACCAATTTAGATTTAAACACTCAAGAAGAAGTGCATTTAAGTCTAAAGTATTTTAAAATTAAATAGGCATTTAAAAGTTTCCGTTAATTAAATTAATTAAAGATCCTTTTACAAGTAAGGTATGCAAAAGAAATTAAGAGTTATGAAGTTACTCATTATATAAGACACAACTTATTCACTTGTAAGGATAACACTGAACTTAATGATTATGCTATGCAAATGCTGTTATAATTGGCATAATATTGTAAAATACGGAGCCTAAAAATAGCAAGTAATTTAGGTAGGAAAAACGTGTCTTAAAATTTCTTCAAGGATTATTTAAAGATAGCTTCCGGTTTTAGTAAATATTAATGTGTATTTGGGGGTCATTAAAAATATGTTATAATTGATAAGCTACTTTTTGGAATCCTTTTGATCATCTTGTATATGTGATAATCTTAAATCATGAGAATACTTAGACTCCTGGATACTCTCCACTTAAAATATATTTATATGCATTGCATTCCAAATCCATTTTTAATTTTTTTTCTTAGATTCTCTATGCTTAATCTTAACACCTTTAATTAATCTAGAACATGGAATGCAAGCTATTTACACTTGACTACTGGACAATGAATAAGGAAGGCAGAAGAAAAATTGACACCTTTGAGTTACAGTGTTAGTGAAGAATATTGAACATACCATGGACTGCCAGAAGAATGAACAAATGTGTCTTGGAAGAAGTACAGCCAAAATGCTCCTTAGAAGGAAGGATGGCAAAACTTCATCTCATATACTTTGTACGTGTTATCAGGAGGGACCAGTCCCTGGAGAAGGATATCACCCTTGGTAAGTAGAGGGTCAGGAAACAAGAGGAAGGCCCTCAAGTAGATCAGACCTTCAAGGAGATGGGTTGACACAGTGGCTGCAACGATGGGCTCAAGCATGATAATGATTGTAAGGATCGTGCAGGACCTAACAGTGTTTGTTTCATTATATATACGGTCACTATGAATTGGAACCAAATGACTCGATGGCACCTAATAACAACAAAAACAACAACAACACTAATCTAAAGATTGGTGGTTCAAACATAGCAGTGCCACAGAAGAAATGCCTAGTGATCTGCTTCCGTAAAGATTACAGCCAAGAAAACCCTATGAAGCGCTTCTACTCTGTAACACACAGGGCTGCCATGAGTCAGAAACGACTTGAAGGCAATGGGTTTTATAATCCCTCAAAAGTAGACATTTACTAGGCTCTCTAGGAGATACAAAGGTGAATCTTAAAAGACGTCCTTTATGAAAAGGAAAAGAGACAAATGAACCTATAGCTGGAATGCAGTATAAAATGTAAAAAATATGATCATATTGTGTGTTAATTCCCCAAAGAAGGCCATAGAGGAGAGACAGCTTCCAGCATGGGGTGGGGAGGAAAGGATGGTACAATAAAGAGGAAGTCTAGGAAATGATTTCTGTGTTGAGCTTTTTTTTTTTTTTTTTAATTGCGCTTTAAGTGAAAGTTTACAGTTCAAGTCGGTTTCTCATACAAAAATTTATACAAAGATTGCTATGTGACCCTAGCTGCTCTCCCTGTCATGTGACAGCACACTCCTCCTTCCACCCCAGATTTCCTGTGTGCATTCAACCAGTTCCTGTCCCTTTTTGCCTTCTCATCTTGCCTTTGGACAGGAGTTACCCATTTAGTCTCATGTATCTACCTGAACTAAGAAGCACGCTCTTCACGAGTACCATTTTATGTCCCATAGTCCAGTCTAATCTTTGCCTGAAGAGTTGGCTTTGGGAATGGTTTCAGTTCTGGGTTAACAGAGAGTCAGGGAGCTATGTCTTCTGGGGTCCCTCCAGTCTCAGTCAGACCATTAAGTCTGGTCCTTTTACTAGAATTTGAGTTCTGTACCCCACTTTTCTACCACTCTGTCAGGGACTTTCTGTTGTGTTCCCTGTCAGGGAAGTCATTGGTGGTAACCGGACACCATCTAGTTCTGGTCTCAGAATGATGGAGTCTCTGGTTTATGTGTCCCTTTCTATCTCTTGGTCTAATATTTTCCTTGTGTCTTTGATGTTCTTCATTATCTTTTGCTTCAGGTGGTTTGGGACCAATTGATATATCTTAGATGGCCACCGACTAGCTTTTAAGACCTCAGATACCACTCACCAAAGTGGGATGCATAACATTTTCTTAATAAACTTTGTTATGCCAATTGACCTAGATTTCCCCTGAAACCATGGTTCCCAGACCTTTGCTCCTGCTATTCTGTTCCTCGAAGTGTTTGGTTGTATTCAGGAAACTTCTGTTTAGTCCAGTTGTGCTGACTTTCCCTGTAGTGTGTGTTATCCTTCCCTTCACCTAAGATAATTCTTATCTAATATCTAGTTAGTGAATATCCCTCTCCCTCCCTCCCTACCCTCATAACCATCAAAGAATGTTTTCTTCTGTGTTTAAACCATTTCTTGAATTCCTAAAATAGTGGTCTCATACAATATTTGTCCTTTCGTGACTGACTAATTTCACTCAGCATAATGCCTTCCAGATTTATCCATGTTATGAGACGTTTCACAGATTCATCGTTGTTCTTTATTGTTGCGTAGTATTCCATTGTGTGAATATACCATAATTTGTGTATCCATTCATCCGTTGATGGTTGTGTTTAGCTTTAATAAAGAAAACTTCAACACATGGAAGTCAGATGGTTGCAGCAGATTTTCACAATGTTTCCATTATGCTAGGTGGCATAAGCGTCGAAGGATAAACTGTCCAGGGTGAAGAGAAATGATCATGTGTGGATAGGAGCTGTGGGAGATAAGGTGGAGCGAAACTAAATGTAGAGAGCTGGAAATACCAGGCTAAGTAATAATTGTGGGCTATACCTGTAGATTTTGAAATGATCCTGAGGATTTTGAATGAGAAATTATAATTGTACTTTAGAAAATTTAAATTGGCCTGAATTTTCAATATTGGCTGAACAGGCCAAAGGGCCATTGGGCAAGACGTAGTGTAGAGATGAGAGTCAGTGAAGGTGTGTTTTTGGGTTTTAGCAGTAAAACAAAAAAGTGGACAAATTTGAGAGGCGGGGTAGGTATAGCTAATATCAGAAGAATATGATTTTGTCAGAATATACCAATTACTGAAGAGGAGAAAAAGAGTACAAGTATAACAGTCTTGAGGAAACTTTTAGGAAGAGTTGAAAAGAGTCATTGAAAGAAGTTATATGAGTTCATCATAAACCAGTTCAGATCCTGCATCTTCATGAAGCCAACTTAACCAGTATAATTAATAGAACCTTTGTTTTGTGGATAGGTAAGTAACTATAATAATAAAGAATGCAAACATGGTGGAGTAGTTAGATGCTTCCTATATCCCTCTTACAACAAAGACCTGGAAAAACAAGTGATTTGATTTTATGTGAACATCCGGCAGCCCTGAACAAGGTAAGGTTAAGAAATCCATCTGAGATATACGGGAGAGTGAGACCATTTTGAAGAGGTGAGGAGGGCTAGAGCCACGGTGGCGAAACTGCAGAGCCATAGCCACGCTGGTCTGCGGTGAAGCAGGGAAACAGATGTGCTGTGTGCACGCTCAGGAAGCAGTTTCCACATCAAGAGAGACCTGGCAGCAGACATTCTGCTTGGACACTCCGAACCAGTGAACAGCAACTCCCAAGAGGCTAGGATAAGTACATGTGTGCACCCCTTCGTGGGGATTAAAAAAAAAAAAAGCCCATTTGGGAAAAAAACTCTCTCCCTTTTACCTCCTCCCTCCGTGCTCTGCACCGGGAGTCTGCTGGGCCAGAAGTAGATCCCAAAAGGTGCCCTGACCCATTCTCCTGGCCTTGGAGAGGGAACAAATTAGCTGCTGGCTCCTCTAGACAAGGAACACAGGGTTGGCACAGCTCCTTTGCTGGCTACATTTAAAAGGGATCCACAGACTGTGAGTGACTTACACCCCTGTATAGACTTCTGGGGACCCATCTCAACAGCATTAGCCCTCACCGCCACAGTACAATAGGACAAACATCTGAAGTTTAACTTCAACTGCTTTGGCTGTGAACGGGCGGATTTGTGACCCTCGAAACAGCCCTGCCCCTTAAGTAGGCACTTTTACAGATCTGCAGTGAGGTCTTGAGGACTGGTGGTAGCACCTAAAGTGCCTAGTCACCTGCTACAGGAGTTCAAGAAAAAGTGGTACCCTGGAGTCTTTACAGCCAACCGAGTGGGGTGCTCTTAGTCCAGCTGCAAAACTCACCTACCTACTCACCCTAGAGAACAGGGACACACTTTCCTTTCAGACTCTCAGGGGCAGCCGTCAGCCCCCTGCCTGGCTCAGCACATGATCCCCTACCACACACAGAGTCCAGTGCCTACACCAATCACCCATGCCTCTCTAGGACTGGGCATGAGAGCCTGCATCACACACTTGGTGACCAACTGCCTGAACGCCTGAGCTGAACCCATATAGGAAAATTTAGTGGACTCCTGGGTGCACATACTTAGTTACAGAACTAACTACCTGGTGACAGGACGTTAGAGATCCAAAGGTGTCAAAAATCAAACTAGTGCACACGAGCAGCCTATCTGGGGATATCAAAACAAAACAAAATAAGAAGCCAGGTCTCACTAAGCAAACACAAAATAAAATTATAATAAATTATTGATGGCTCAGAGAAAACAGTCAATATCAAGTCACATAAAGAGGCAGTCCATGATGGCTTCAGCAAGCTCCCAAAA